>NW_022196895.1:32941978-32945000 GCF_008632895.1 Mastomys coucha | reverse complement strand
ATTTTTTTATTAGATATTTTCTTTATTTAGATGTCAAATGATTTCTCCTTTCCCAGTTTCCCCTCCAAAAAACAAACAAACAAACAAACAAAAACAACAAGAACAAACCCTTGTTGCCTCTCCCCTCCCCATGCTTGCCATCCCACCCTCTCCCACTTATTGGCCCTGGCATTCCCCTACACTGGGGCACAGAACCTTCACAGGGCCAAGGGCCTCTCCTCCCATTGATGGTTGACTTTGCAATCCTCTACTATACACATGCTGCCAGAACAGTCAGTCCCAACATGTATAGTCCTTGGTTGGAAGTTGAGTCCCTGGGAGCTCTGAGGGTGCTAGTTAGTTCATATTGTTGTTGTCCTCCTAAGGGGCTGCAAACCCTTCAGCTCCCTTGCTCCTTTCTCTAACTCCTTCATTGGGGACCCTGTGCTCAGTTCAATGGATGGCTGTGAGCCTCTACATCTGCGTTAGGTACTGTCAGAGCCTCTCAGGAGATAGCTATATTACGCTGGCTTTTCCTTCCTTCAGTCTCTGCTCCATAGTTAGTCTCTGCAACTCCTTCCATGGGTATTTTGTTCCCCCTTTTAAGAAGGAATGAAATGTCCACATTTTGGTCTTCCTTCTTCTTGAGTTTTTGTGGTTTGTCGGTTGTTCTTCCTGTATTCCCAGCTTCTGGGTTAATAATCACTTATCAGAGAGTGCATACCATGTGTGTTCTTTAGTGATTGGGTTACTTCATGCAGGATGATATTCTCCAGATCCATCCATTTCCCTAAGAATTTCATAAATTCATTGTTTTTAATAGCTGAGTTGGCCAGGTGGTGGTGGCGCACACTTTTAATCCCAGCAATCCCAGCACTTGGGAGGCAGAGGCAGGCAGATTTCTGAGTTCGAGTCCAGCCTGGTCTACAGAGTGAGTTCCAGGACAGCCAGGACTACACAGAGAAAAACCCGGTCTCAAAAAAAAAAAAAAAATAGCTGAGTAGTACTCCATTGTGTAGATGTACCACAATTTCTGTAACCATTCCTCTGTTGAGGGATATCTGGGTTATTTCCAGTTTCTGGCTATTATAAATAAGGCTGCTATGAACAGGGTGGAGTATGTGTTCTTATTACATGTTGGAGCATATTCTGGGTATATGCCCAGGAGTGGTATAGCTGGGTTCTCTGGTAGAACTATGTTCAGTTTCCAGAGGAACCACCAAACTGATTTCCATGGTGGTTGTACCAGCTTGCAATCCCACCAGCAATGAAGGAGTATTCCTCTTTCTCCACAACCTCTCCAGCATCTCCTGTCACCTGAGTTTTTTATTCTAGCCATTCTGACTGGTATAAGGTGGAATCTCAGAGTTGTTTTGATTTGCATTTCCCTGATGACTAAAGATGTTGAACACTTCTTTAGGTGCTTCTCAGCCATTCGGTATTCATCAGTTGAGAATTCTTTGTTTAGCTCTGTACCCCATTTTTAATAGGGTTACTTGGTTCTCTGGAGTCTAACTTCTTGAGTTATTTGTATATATTGGATATTATCCATCTATCAAATAGAGGATTGATAAAGATCTTTTCCCAATTTGTTGGTTGCCATTTTGTCCTATTGACAGTGTCTTTTGCCTTACTGGGCATCAAAGTTTTGCAACTTTATGAGGTTCCATTTGTCAATTCTTGATCTTAGAGCATAAGCTATTGGTATCCTCTTCAGGAAATTTTCCCCTGTGCCTATTTGCTCCAGGTTCTTCCCTACTTTCTTTTCTATTAGTTTCAATGTATCGGGTTTGAAGTGGAGGTCCCTGATCCACTTGGACTTGAGCTTTGTACAAGGAGGTAGGAATGGATTGATTTGCATTTTTCTACATGTTAAGCGCCAGTTGAGCCAGCACCATCTGTTGACAATGTTGTCTTTTTTTCTACTGTATGTTTTAGCTCCTTTGTCAAAGATCAAGTGACCATAGGTGGCAAACACTTTATTTTAATCAATAGAGATTTGAGGCCTATAGCATGAGTAAGATTTAGACATTTCTTTTTATTTATTCTTTTATCATTATTAATTATTTTAGTTCTTTTAAGTTTTATTGCATTATAATAAGAAAAGTTACATGATTTCAACTTATCTGAATTTGTTAACATTTAAAAACATATTTTAAGTAAATAGAATTAAATCACATTATTGTTTTCCTTTTGTACCCCAACTCCTCCCAGAGACCCCCTCCTTCAATACCTACAATATCTTTGTCATATTCTTTAAAGTTTATAAAATATTATAACAATAAAAATGAGTATTATAAAAGTTGTTTTAAATAAAACAACAATCAATTTAACAGTCTTATGTAGATGTTTGTCTATGACAATACAGAAAATACATATGTTTTTCTCAATATAAATTTTAAATAACTCCAAACATAAGTGTATATTTCAAAATAATACATCACTATTGATATTTTCTTAAATGAACATAAATATATAAAATGTTTTTGTTTGTTTGTTTTATATTTAGTAGAGCTTAAAATCTTGGCTCTTACTGTGGTAACTTGATACAAGAGTTACAAACGTCAAGCAAAGCATTCAGTCTTACTCTTTGTTGTTCTCTTACAAACCCCCTTCCAATTTAATTGTCTACATTTCTTTGGGGTATATAAATACTTTAAAAATATGTAAGCTGTTCTGAAAATCATAGTATAGTGTAAAAACATGAAATAAACAATACTACTAATAGAGAGGCTGAGATAGGAGAAGCAAGATCTCAAGGCCATTATGTTGTACACAGCAAGACACTGTCACGAAAAAAAAAGCTGAAAGTGTATGTGGATTGTATAATATTGGACCTATTTCCCCAATTACCAAATTAGAGAGATCATTGGATGACAGTCAATAAATTTCTAATTCCTCATATTTCTGGATTTCAATCAATTAGGATATGTTGGTAGTATTAATTTTCATATTAAGATATTAAGAAAAAATAGTTGATACTTCCTGTTGTTTTTGTTGTAAGAGGTGGAATTAGGTTTGTGTGGATTTATTGAAAGATTAC
>NW_022196895.1:32929384-32941532 GCF_008632895.1 Mastomys coucha | reverse complement strand
TGAAGGGCTTCTAGCTGTTTACCTGTGTTCTCCTGTATTTCTTTGAGGGTGCTATTTATGTTTTTCTTTATCATCATCATGAGAAGTGATTTTATATCTGAATCTTCTGGTGTGATGGTGGGTCCAGGACTTGCAATGGTGGGAGAATTGGGTTCTGATGATGCCAAGTAACCTTGGTTTATGTTGCTTATATTCTTATGCTCATCCCACATCATCTGGTTATCTGTACTGCTTCCTGCCCTTGCTAAATCTGACTGGAGCCTGTCCTTCCTGTGATCCTGATTGTATCAGAACCCCTCAGAGTCAAGCTGTCTCTGTGATCCTGTGATTCTAGGATCCTGTGACCTTGTTAGAGTACCTGGGAGTGGAGCTTCCTCTGGGTGTTTTGGGAATGACTGCAAAGTTTGTGCCCAAGGTCTGCTCAGGGCACTGGCTGGCCCAGACAGATCAGAAGGAACCCAAGCCAATGGGCTGGCAGAGTTCCTGTATGCCTGGGTCCTGCTGGCCCCAGTTACTCCTGGTGTTTGAACAGATGTTGTGTCCTCATTACCTATGATTCTGGGCATGTTAGAGCACCTGGGAGTGGAGCTTCCTCTGGGTGTTGTGGGACTGGCTGCGGAGCTTGTACTCAAGTTCTGCCCAGGGCACCAGCTCAGACAGACTGGAAGAAACCTGAGCCACTGGGCTGGCAGAGTTCCTGTGTGCCTGTTCCTGCTGGTCCCAGTTACTCCCGGTGTTGGGCGTGTTTAATTTTCTTGATCAAGAAAGACAGTTAAGGAATACAAGGGTAAACAGTAATAGAGGAATAATGATGAAGTTTGGGCCAATCAAAGGCCAGACCCAATTTATTAGGGGAGAGTGGTACCAGCTTGTAGAGCTGGAGTCAAAGGACAAAATCCATTCAGAAGCTCCTCAGAAAGAGAGGTTAGCTTATAAACATTTTCCCCTACCAATCCTGATTTGTTGATATAATAGCATTTTTTTCCATGAAGAACAGTCAAGTTTTCCCTTTTTCATTTGTTAAGAGATCTAGGGCTTGGAGGGTCTGGAAGGAAACTTGGGCCAGAGAAGAAAGCTGTCGTTTTGAAGGAGGGCAGAGATTCCACTGTAGAAAAAGTTTAATCCAGAAACATGGCTACTCTGGCAAAGGATCACATCCAAAGATATTATCCGGCTGAAATGCAGACATACCACACACCTTTAATCCCTCTGGCAGGAATACATACCTTTGATCCCGAGCAATGACATTTAATTGAGGGGCAGACAAAGTTATGAATCTAAGAAAGATTTGACAAAATGAATCAGACAGAATCTCACTCTTGTGAGAACAGACAAGAGGGAGAGGCTACTTAAAGAGCAGTAAGGAAGAGAGAGTAGAGTTCAGTAGAGTTCAGTGCAGATTGAAAGAGTTCAGTTCAGTTCACTTCAGTTCAGTTCAGTTCAGTTCAATTCAGGTCAGTTCAGTTCGGTTCAGTTCGGTTCAGCTCAGCTTGGTTCAGTTCAGTTCAGGTCAGTTCAGTTCAGTTCAGGTCAGGTCAGTTCAGTTCAGTTCAGTTCAGTTCAGTTCAGTTCAGTTTGCAGTATTCAGATGCAGTCTTTCCAAGCAAAGCAATTCAATCAGAAGCTGAGAGAAGCCAATTTGAATTAGTCAGCCTGAGCCAGAACAGCAAAAACTTCAGAGTTGAGCCAGCCAGAGTACAGAAATAGCTAAAAAGGGTAAATTTATTCAACAGTAAGTCTCAAAGGTTGAGATATTTTAGGCCTAAGTTAGCAGACAGATTTCTGCAGTTAGAAGATTTCTGGAAGCAGAAATCTTCAAGGTCTGGGCTTGCAGATTAAATTGTATGGAGGCTAGAAGCCTTCAGGGCTAGACCTGGGGATAGTTAAATAGTAACACTCTGGGCTCAGCCCAAGCCATGTATTCATAAAGTTTGGTGCAGTTCTCATCTCATCTGAAGAAATAAAAGTAACATTTACATTTATATTCATCCATTGAGTCCAAACTGATTTGTAATTTGTCCTCAAAGTCCTAAACTGTGGTGATAGAGTGACCCAAAGAGCCACCAGCCAAAGCTGTTCCAGTTAAAGCAGTGCCTAGACTCGTGTCCACCATAATAGGTAAGGGGGCAGCCCTGAGAAAATGAATTCTTGGGAGATGCTACAAAATTCAAATCGGCTACATGAGATTAAGTGAAGGAAGAGTGTAACCAGAAAACAGGATCCAGTTGCATTAGGGAGAATATAATTCAAGAGATTTCCATTATACCAGAATAGCCTTCTATGGCAGGATTTCTTGAACCCACAAATAAAGATAAATAAAGATATGCTGACTTATTATTATTTTTTTTTATTTGTAAAAGCTCTGGTACTATGGCTGTGCAGACTTTCAGCTAACTCATAAAATTTTCTCTTAACTATTACTGGCCTACATTCGGCCATGTGCCCTGTTACCTCTCTCTCACTCAGTCTTAGCACTTGTTCCATGCTGGTGAATCCTCCCATGCCTGATTTTTTTCCAAGAGACCATCTCTCAACCCGGAAATCCTGACTTCCCTTTTCTTCCCAGGTATGGGCCATCAAATCTTTATTAAACAAATCAAGTAATGTTGAAGGTGTATGTTTACAAAATACTGAGGCAAGTGATGAGCCATAAAAGTAACAATATCAAAATCTGGCCAGAAGTCAACTTCCTGGCAGTACAGCAATTAACAACTGAAGAACACAAAGACAACCTTCACACAGTGCACCCCACCTCCCCCCTTTTAGTCTAATAAATGGCTTTTACTCTAACATCAATAAACTATATACAACAAGAACATTTATAAAAACTATCAGGTAAGAAATACATTCACAACTTCTAGTCCACACATCAACCTGCAGCTGCAGATCAATATACTCCCCTCCATCTCACAATTCTGCTTGCCTCCCAGGAGGCCTACTCTAACCCACAACACACAGGTGACATGTCTGCCCCAATCCACCTGCCTACTGGGACCCCTCCAGGCAGCTATAGTTCTACCCCACATTGTCAGAGCTCCAATTTGCTTCCTGTCCACACTCCACCTGCAGTCATGGACTGGCACATGGCCCCCCTACCTCAAAGCTCTACCTGCCTCCCAGGAGGACAACTCTAACCCAAACACACATCTTCACATGTATCTCAGGAGACCTACTCCAACCTCAAACATCCTGGCCAACCAACTCCAGAAACAATCAGATGGTGAAAGGCAAGCTCAAGTACATAATCAACAGAAACTAATGCAAGATGCTTCCATCAGAACCCAGATCTACTACAGCAATCCCTGCATATCTTAACATGCCTGAAGAGCAAGATTCTGACCCTAAATCCCATCTCATGAAAATAATACAGGCCTTTAAATAGGACATAAATAATTCCCTTAAAGAAATACAGGAAAGGACTGGAGATATGCCTCAGTGTTTAAGAGCACTGACTGCTCTTCCTGAGGTCCTGAGTTCAATTCCCAGCAACCACATGGTTGCTCACAACCATCTGTACTGTGATCTGGTGTGTCTGAAGATAGCTACAGTGTACTCATATACATTAAATAAGTAATATTTTAAAAAGAAATACAGGAAAACACAATCAAGCAGGTGAAGGAATGAATAAAATGTGCCAAGTCCTAAAAATGGAAATAGGAGCAATAAAGGAAACACAAATGGAGACAACACTAGAGATAGAAAACCTAGGAAAGAGAACTGGAACTGTAGGTGCAAGCATCATCTACAGAATATAAGAGATGGAAGAAAGAATCTTAGGCATAGAAGATACCATAGAAGAAAATGATACATTGGTGTCTTAGTTGGAGTTTTGCTGCTGTGAACAAACACTATGGCCAAGAGAGCTCTTATAAGGGCAACAATTAGTTAGAGCTGGCTTATAAGTCCAGAGGTTCAGCCTATTATCATCAAAATGAGAACATGGAAGCATCCAGGCAGGAATGGTTTAGGAGGAGCTGAGAGTTCTATATTTTTGTCTGAGGACCACTATGAGAAGACTGGGTTCTAGATAGCTAGAACTAGAGTCTTAAAGCCCATGCCCACAGTGACACACTTCCTTCAACAAGGTCACACCTCCTAAGAGAGTGCCAGTCCCTGGGCCACGCATACTCAAACCACCACAACTGGTCAAAAAAATCTCAAATTTAAAATGTTCCTAGCTCAAGACATCCAGGGTATTAGGAGCACTATAAAAAGACCAAACCAAAGAATAAAAGAAGTAGAAGAAGGTGAAATGAAATAGATGGTTTTCTAGACACATACCACTTACCAAAGTTAAATCGAGATCAGATAAGTGGCCTATACAATCCTATAGTCACTAAGGAAATAGAAGCAGTAATTAAAAGCCTCACAATGAGAAAAATATAGGGTCAAATAGTACAGAATTCTACCAGACTTTCAAAGAACAACTAATACCAATATTCCTCAAACCATCCCACAAAACAGAAACAGAAGGAATGCTACCTAATTCATTCTATGAAGACAGAGTTAACCTGATACCTAAACCACACAAAGACTCAACAAAGAAAGAGAACTTTAGACAAGTTTCTTTTATGAACATTAACAAAAAAATACTCAATAATTTTGTTTGTGAGCCTAGCCTTTAACAGCTAAGCCATCTCTCTAGCCCAGTCTAACTGGCAGTTGGCATGTAGAAAAATGAAAATAGATCCATATTTGTCACCTCACACAAAGCTCAAGTCCAAGTGGATCAAGGACCTCAACATAAAACCAGATGCACTAAATCTAATAGAACAGAAAGTGGGAAAGAGCCTCGAATTCATAGGCACAGGGGAAATTTTCCTAAGCAGAACTCGAATACCTCAGGCTCTAAGATCAAGAATTGATAAATGGGACCTAATGAAAATGAAAAGCTTCTGTAAGGCTCTGTAAGGCAAAAGGTATAGTCAGTAGGACAAATCTGCAACCCACAGATTGGGAAAAAAATCTT
This sequence comes from Mastomys coucha, assembly GCF_008632895.1. Lineage (NCBI taxonomy): Eukaryota > Metazoa > Chordata > Mammalia > Rodentia > Muridae > Mastomys > Mastomys coucha. Next base: position 32,936,563 of record NW_022196895.1, on the reverse strand, counting down.
CACTAACCCCCACATCTGATAGAGGGCTAATATCTAAAACATTAAGAAGCTAACTTCCAAAAAAAACAAACAACTCAATCAAAAATGGGGTATAAAATTAAACAGAGAATTCATAACAGAGGAATCTTGAATTGCCAAGGAACACTTAAAGGTATGTTCAAAGTCCTTAGGGATCAGGGATATGCAAATCAAAATAACCCTGACATTCTGCCTTATACCAATCAGAATGGCTAAAATCAAAAACTCAGATGACAGCACTTGTAGGCAAGTATGCAGCAAAAGAGGAACATTCCTCCATTGCTGGTGGGATTGCAAACTGTTATAATCACTCTGGAAATCAATCTGGAGGTTCCTCAGAAAACTGGAAATAGATCTACCCGAAGATCCAGCTATACCACTCCTGGGATATACCCAAAAGATGCCCCACCATGATACAAGGTCATGTGCTCCACTATATTCATAGCAGCCTTATTTGTGATAGCCAGAAGCTGAAAACAACCCAGATTTCCCACAACAGAAGAAGGGTTACAGAAAATGTGGTTCATTTACACAATGGAATACTATTTAGCTATTAAAAATGAGGACATCATGAGGTTTTCAGGCAAATGGATGGAACAAGAAAATATCATCCTGAGTGATGTATCTCAAATCCAGAAGGACATACATGGTATGTACTCACCAATAAGTGGATATTAACCAAAAAAGTACAGAATACCCAGAATATAATCCACAGAACTCAAAAAGGTTAACAAGCCAAAGGGACCAAGTGAAGATGATTCTATCACACTTGGGAGGGAGAAGAACCTAAGGGCAGAGGGAGGGAGAGATTTTGGGTGGGAGAGGAGAGAGATGGGGCATGGGAAAAGGGGAATATGATCAGGTATTGGGTGGGGGCAAGCAGGAGTGAAGCCCTGAGGACCAGCAGACTGAATGGAAATATAAAACTTCAGGAGGTGGGAGTGGGGGGAACCCTCTAGAATGTACCAGAGACCTGGAGATGAGAGGATCTCAAAACTCAAAGGGAGGGGCCTTAAATGAAATGCCTAAGAGTGGGAAGAGGGAATTTGTAGAATCCACCTCCAGTAGAAAGATGGGGCATCAAGTGAAGGGATAGGGTTGCCATCCCACAGTCAAAAACATTGACCTAGAACTGCTTCTGTCTAAAAGAACTGCAGGAACAAAAATGGAGAAGAGACTGAGGGAAAGGAGGTCCAGTGACAGGCTCAAATTGGGATCCACCTCAAGGAGAGGCTCCAAGGCCTGACACTATTATTGATGCTATAATGTACTTACAGACAAGAGCCTAGCATGGCTGTCCTCCAAGAGGCCCAACAAGCAGCTGAGTGAGACAGAAAGAAGCAGATACTTACACCCAACCAATGGTCTGAAGTTGGGAACCTCTGTGGTTGAAAGGCTGGAAGAAGTTAAGGAGAAGGTTGACCTCATAGGAAGACCAGCAGTCTCAACAAACCTCAACCCGCAAGATCTCTCAGAAACTGAGCCACCAACTAAGTAGCATACACTAGCTAGTCTGATGCTCCCGGCACATATACAACAGAGGACTGCATGGTCTGGCCTCACTGAGGGAAGATACACATAGCCCTTTAACGATTTGAGGCCTCAGGGAATGGAGAGGCCTGGAAAGGTGTATGAGAATGTGGGGATGTAGGGACATCCTCTTGGAGACAGGGAGAGGAGGAATGGGATGAAGAACTGTTGGAGGGCAGAATGGGAGGGGGTAAAAAATTAAGGATAATAATGAATGAATGAATAAATAAATAAATAAATAAATAGAAAAAATACTCAATAAAATTCTCACAAACCAAATCCAAGAACACATCAAAAACATCATTCATCACAATCAAGTAAGTTTCATCTCAGGAATGCAGAGGTGGTACAGAAAACAAAAATCCATCAACTTAATCTACTATGTTAACAAACTAAAAGAAAAAAGTCACATGACCATATTATTACATGCTGAAAAAGCCTTCAACAAAATCCAACACTCATGTTAAAATCTTGCAGAGATCAGAGATTCAAGGCACATACCTAAACATAATAAAAGCAATATGCAACAAGCTAATAGCCAGCATCAAATTAAATGGAGAGGAACCTGAAGCAATCTGACTAAAATCAAGGAAAGGACAAGGTTGCTCACTCTTTCCCATCTGTTCAATATAGTACTTGAAGTTCTAGCTAGACCAATAAGAGAACAAAAGGGGATTAAAAAGATACAAATTGGAAAGGAAGAAATCAAGGTATCACTAATCCCAGATGATATGATAGTATACATGAGGGACCTCCAAAATTCTACCAGAGAACGCCTACAGCTGGATATAAAACTAACTCAAAGAAATCAATAGCCCTCCTTTATACAAATTATAAATGAGCTGAAAAAGAAATTAGGGAAATAACACCCTTAACAATATTCACAAATAATATAAAATACCTGTTGTAATGCTAACCAAGTAAGAGATGCTTGAATATCACTTAGAAAGTGGAGCAGAACAATCATGGGAGGCAGAGGGAAGGAGGGACCTGAGTGGGAGAGGGGAATGGGAGGGGAATATGGGGACATGATCAGTAGTGGGGAAAAACAGGAAAGAGATCTAGGAGAATAAATGGAAATCTACAGTTGCCACAGGTATTAGGGTGGGAATAATTTCTAGGAAATCCCAGAGGCTTTGAATCCATGAGTCTCCCAGGAGTCATTGTGGGTGACCTTAGATGAGATGCTTAACAGTGGGGATGTGGAACCTGAAAAGGCCACTTTCTGTAGCCAGGAAGGGCCCCAGGTTGGGGGGTAAGGACACCAATCTACTCATAAAACTCTTTCCCAAAATTTGTCCTGTCTAAAAGAAATGCAGGGACAAAGATGGAACAGAGATTGAAGGAATGACCAACCAATAACCTGGTCTTGAGACCCACCCCATGGGCAAGCACCAATATCTGACACTATTAATGATACTTCATTATGCTTGCAGACAGGAGCCTAGCATAATTGTCCTCTAAGAAGCTCTACCCAGCAGCTGACTGAAATAGATGCAGAGACCTATTGCCTAACATTGGACAGATGTTGAGGACTCATATGAAAGAGTTGGGGGAAGGACTGAAGGCTCTGAAGGATAGGAATCCCAGAGGAAGACCAACAGAGTCAACTAACCTGGACCCCTGGGAGCTCTCAGAGACTGTGCCACCAACCAAAGAGCACACATAGGCTTTCAGAGGTCCCTGGCACATAGGTAACAGACAGGCAGCTCAGTTTCTATGGCTGCTTTGTTTGACCTCAGTGGGAGAGGATATCTAATCCTGCAGAGACTTGATGCACCAAGGTGAAAGCATACCCAGGAGGGGCACACCCTCTCAGAAGAGAAGTGGGGGACTTTGTGAGGGAGGATGGCATTTTGGGATGTAAATAAATAAATAAATGAATAAACAGAAATACATTCACAATGGCCAGTCCATTTGCATTTAGCAACTTTGGAGGGAGTACACTACTATCCTAACTTGGTAGGTCCAAAGTTCTGTACATAAGTCATTTTCTATCATTATTTAAGTTTGTATGTCCTCTAAAGTTCATAACGTGCATTACCAACTTTAAAATATCTTTTTATGCCTAAAAAACATTTTTTTAAATTCTAAACAACTTAAGCTTATACATGAGGTTATAACTATCTATTCAACCCAATCAGAGACCTAAGAAGAATAAATATTACCTGAGTAACAAAAAATGCAGAGCAAGCAGTTTCCAAAATTATAGAAATGGCAGAGACTGCTAGCTGCCTAGACAGTCACTTAAGGTTCCCCTATAATGGTGGGGCGTCCATCTTTGGCCTACAAGCCCATAATATCTGACAGATTTTTCTGTGAAGCAGAAATTTTGTAGGACCAGCCTACCTCGTCTCAGAAAAGTCTGGCAATCAACTTTTCAGTGTCCTGCTTGTCTATAAAAGTATTTTTTATTTTCCTATTGTACTTGTTGTCTCAGAGGCTTTCTGCCTTGATCTGCTAACCTAGGCCTGGGCCTGGAAGCTTCTAGGCTCTATAAGATCTTATATAGACCTAAAATGCTTTCAGCAGTTGAGGCCTGCCCTGCTGGCATAGCTGCAGCCATTTTGTTCCATGCCCACCAGCAATTACATATTGTTACTGTAATGTGTCTTCCTATCATTGATGCAGAAAAATAACTTGACTCAGATTCATGCTGACTGCAAACCCTGTTATGTTCTGTATGTTATGAGGTTTGTTGATCTTACAAAATTCCACAACCATAAGCTTCATGTAGGACCCATCAAATTAAAGGTCAATATGAACTGTTATGTCTAAAATGGACTAAGTCAGTGTCAACCACCAGGCAGCACTTCCAGTACCTGAATATGAATTCATTGTGTTTTTTGTTGTTTTAGCTTTTATAGGCTATCTCTGAGAAATATCTAGTACACAGCTTTTAGCTCTTGAGCCTGAACTGTTGCCCTGGTCAATAGTCTTGGGGTTTAAAGTCAACAAACTACCCCTGTTTAACTGATATCAGTAATAGTGTGTTAGTAATAGTGGGTAAATCCTGGACTCCAGCATAGCCTTACTGAATAAGTTCATCTTTTCTAGTACTTTCTGAGCTCTGGATGGTTGATTCAACTCAGCTATTCTACCTCAAACTCCTTTGCAAGCTAACTGATATCCAATCTGGTTTCTTTGTGTGTTGGGGTCTAAGAATTACCTCACAAACCACATAAACATTGATCTCAGTCAGACAGGGATAGTTTATTGAATATATACCCAGGAACAATTGATCAAGACCACAGTCAGACTCAAACTACAAGCCAGACCTCAAGAGCTGAACTGTAACTTTGAGTTAAGATCCTATAGGGATTTTAAGCCTAAAATCCACAAACATCTGTGTCAAGTTACTTCACCAATCAGGAATTATGGATACAGTACTTCCTTTAGAAACATGTCTTTGTCATACACTTATCCTGCTCCCATTGGTTGGAGTATTCAACGGTGGCAGGGGATTTGCCTTGTCTAACATTCATGTCTCAACTTGTCAACCAGGATGTCAGTTACCCACATACATGACTCTACCAAGTAGGATCTCAGTTCCCAGGGAGGTCTTGGGAACTTAAACTTTAATTGACCTCTATTTAAAATGTAAGTCTTATTCTCACTAGGTGCAAGGGTCTCTCTTATGTTGGAGTCCATCCCAGGAGTAGCTTATAAAGGCAAATATCATAAAAGTTCATACACAGGTGCTAGAAGTGATAGTGGGATTTGGATCAGTCCAAGTTTATTGTGGCTAACTATGCAACCGGGTTCTAACTGACCTGTTCTAAACTAACGCAATGGTGGATTACCTTGGGGAAAGGAGCTAATTGCCTGTTCTCTAGCTGTTAAACTACAGTTAACTTAGCCATCAACGTGATCTGTGAGCTGATAAAGATAAATTGATATCTAAATGGCCTATATATCAGTTAAAATGCAGAGACTAGTCCATATTTCACTACCTGAAAGGTTGTTTCAGTTTCCTGTAGTCTACACGGGGAGAGGCAATCTTTGGTCATCAGCTCAAGACGATTAACAGGCTTTTTCTGTGGAGGAAGAACACAAGAGAGACTGACCTCACTTTGTCTTAAGCACTTTGTGGCAATCCATTCTCCGGTGTCCTCTGTCAACAGTTCAGGTCAGGCCCTGCATGTGGGCAAGGCATTGGAGCAGATATGCCCAATGGTTATTGTACCACAATCCAGGTAGTGCCTGTGCTGTAGTGCCCATCCCTTCTTGGAGACCTTGTGGGGGTTACTGTTAGGATATGAGAGTCTCTGTCTATCATGGTACATTTAAACATATTAAATGTCATATTGAGCAGATCTCTGACAGGTTTGAAGGCTATTTACCCACCTAGCATATCTTAGTTAAACAATTTTTGTCTCTTTTTAGTTATCTCCTCTAAACTGTACCTTGCAAACATAAAACAGAGACTAAATATAACTTGATTTTGAAAATAATTGTATCAGTTCTTAGCATGGCTTCATATATATTTCTGAACATATTAAAGGATTAAGCCATTTACAAGGTTACTGAGTATAAATCCCTGTTAGGTTTGAGCCTTAAAAATCATGGTTTTTAATTTAAGCTCTTCTAGTACCAAAATAAAACTTTTTAATCTATAAACATAGTCTATAAAGAGACTTGGAACTTTTCTAACTTTTCTCTGTTCTATAATTACAGAACATAATAGGTTTTCTTCTATATGATTTAGTTTAAGCTGAAGGCAGTGTCAGAACAGAAAAGGGTTAATAAGTTGGGTAAAATGGCAAGCATCTTGGTTGAGAGAACTGTTGGGTTGCAAGGAGAGGGCTGCTGGATTCAGGCAAACTAAAAGGAAACAGGATGGATTTCAAAAGCTGGTAATTCTTTCCCTTTTTAATATTTTAACTTTTTAATATTTAAATGTTTTAATATAGTTCTTAATTAAAATTTATTTAAATTTTATTCCTTGTACCATTACCATAATTTACACAGCAATATACCTGATGTAATAAAAAAAGACAAAGATAAAAATAAAGCAGATTTTTAAAAAACCCTCAGGAATGTGAAGTGGAAATTTCTGGTTTCTCTGGAGACTCAGTTGTATCATGTGATGCTTTTCTAGAAACTCTTATGAGAGGATTTTTTTTGCTGAAGCAGGCATGTGTGTGGATATTTTGCTGAGAACAGACACCTGGTATTTTTCTAGAAGCTGCCTTTGAAAAGGGCATGAGATTTTGAGAACACATGATGTTAGGAAAAAGTACAAATATAAACCAACAGACAGCAGATGATTCTGTATGATATTAGTTTGACTTGCTACTCTTTGCTGATCTTTACTTGGTTTTGCTGATGCTGGTCTTCACTAAGGACACTGAGTTGTACTGGTTTGCCTTATCACTCCTTGCTGATCATCTCTTGTCATGACTTCTTAGAGAGAAAACACCAAAGAACTTCTGGTGGTATTCTGGCAACTTCTTGACACTTCTGCAGACTCAAGCAATTGGTAGAGCCTAGCAGTTCCTTCTGGATCAAACTGCCTTTGTTGATTCATGAATGGTGAATTTGTGAGTGGATTGAGCTACTGCTGTGACCTGGCCTGCAGGTCACGTTATTTGGGGGAACGAGGAGGGTCACAACCTGTGAATAAAGAAT
>NW_022196895.1:32928297-32928861 GCF_008632895.1 Mastomys coucha | reverse complement strand
CTTTGAGGTCTCACGATGGGAACCTGAGCCTGGTAGAGGGCAATGCTCAAACTCTTACCCGTCACTGGATCAACCCCCCCCACACACACGGGGCTGCCCTGTCTTAGGTGGTCAAGACTTAATGCCAGCTCCGTCTCTGACTTACCAGGTCCCTTGTCGTGGGGAGAGAGCCAGGGTGGGTCAGGGCTGATGGCCTTAGGCTATTTGAGTAGAGGGGGAGATGGGATGGATCATTCCTAGCAAGACCCAAAGCAAAACCTATCTTTCCAGTGTCCTTCTTGTAAGACCCGAAAGTTGAGAGGCTGGCCAAAGGGCGGGGAGTCTGGGGCACATGGGGCCACAGAGATGGGAGCCTGCAATGGCTCTTCAGTGTCAAGGCGATGATAGTGGACCTGCACCGGTTTGGTAGCGGAGTCAACCTGATTCTTAACAAAGGTAGTTAGACGATTGAAGGCCCACGGGCCAAAGGAGAGAAGAAGAAGGAGGCCCACAAATGATCCCAGCAAGCTGGGAAGGAGGGTGGTGAGCCATGGGGAGGCAGAGAACCAATTTTGATACCAAGAT
>NW_022196895.1:32924835-32926029 GCF_008632895.1 Mastomys coucha | reverse complement strand
ATTGGCACTGTTTAACAATTGACCGCGCCTGTTCTCAGGTGAGAGAGAACATGAGATGAAGGGTATGGGGATTGAGGTGATGTAGTCGGTGGGCCTCTCGAGCCTGAGCAAGGGGGTCCACCGGAATAGAGATGGCAGCCCCTAGGAGAGGTATGCGGGTAGCAAGATCTACTCGTGCATTTTGTTTGGTCAGGGGTCCGGGGAGATCTGAGTGTGTACAAATGTGGCCAAGAAAGAAGGGCTGGGAGTGTCTGGAGATAAGGCTTTGGATCTGAGCAAAGAGAGGAGAAGCTTTAGTATCAGGTTTGATGAAGGGGACAGTTTCAAGAAGAGGGACAGAGGAGGCAACATAGGCACTATTGGTATACAGGTTGAAAGGAGTATCTGCAAGGAGTTCAAAGGCATATAGGACCGCCTTTAACTCAATGAGCTGGGCAGAACTGTGGGGTATCTGTTTTTGAAACATCTTATCATCAATGGAGAGGGCTGCAAGGACTGTGGAAGAACCATCTGTAAAAATGAGAGGTGCTTTGGGGATAGGAGAACTCTGTGTAGTTTTGGGGAAGACAACAGGATGATGCTGTAAAAACTGAATCAGTTTGTCAGGGGGATAATGGTTATCAAGGCGGCCAGAGAATGAGATGCAGGAGATGGCCCAGCCATCAGAATATTGTAGGAGCCACTGGACCTGGGTTATAGTATAAGGGGTAATAATAGAGTAGGGGTCTTGTCCAAAAAGTCTAGTAGCAGCCTCGCGGCCCTGTTGGATGAGGGAAGCTACAAGAGAGGGATAGGTGGGGAGGACCTTGGAGGGCGAGGCAGGGAGATGTAGCCAAAAGAGGGGGCAGTCCTGCCGCAGTAATCTTGTTGGAGAGAATGGGGAGGGGAAGATGAGAAGGGAGAAGGGATGGGAAGGGTGATAATAAAAGATGGATTGTTGAGAGATAGCAACGTCCACCAAGTGTAAGGCCATCGCGGCCTCCTGAGAGAGCTTCCTTGGAGAAGAGGGGTCCGAGTCACCCTGAAGAATATCAAAAAGGGGCTTGAGGTCTCCGGCCGTGAGCTTAAGATAGGGGCGCAACCAACTGATATCTCCAAGTAACCTTTGGAAATCATTTAATGTATAGAGGGCATCTTGTCGTATTTTAACCTTTTGAGAGCAGATAAAAGAGGCTCCCAACTCAAAACCCAGGA
>NW_022196895.1:32922778-32923237 GCF_008632895.1 Mastomys coucha | reverse complement strand
GGCCAGGGCAAAGAGATGAGGGTTTTTCAAGCATATAGGGTCAAGGACAGTAGGGTAAATCAGAAGGCTAGTGAGGGAAGAGGAGGCGCGTCCCAGAACAAGTATGGCCGTCTCGGTTGGAGGGTTTCCCCGCAAGGTAACAGGTAGGGGGACGGTTCCATCCTCAGGATTCAATACTGTTGAGGAGGTGGCACAGAAGTCCAATCCTGTTGGGACAGAGGATGTGGGGTTTGTGGTGGGGAAGACGGGAGAGGAATTAGTGGCAGGGGTAGGCTGGGTGGAGGTGGCTGAATTGGAGCCTGTTGAATCTGTCCCGAGGCAGGCTGAAACATGATTGGTCTGGGGGCCGGGACTGGTCCCCATAGAAGTTTCCCTGACTCGGGGGGAGAGGGTTGCCCATGACATCCATTCTTGAACAGCAAGTATTGACCCAATGACAGCCTCTCCTACAACGAGGGC
>NW_022196895.1:32921985-32922768 GCF_008632895.1 Mastomys coucha | reverse complement strand
AGGGGAATACAGAAGAAGCAGTCTTTGAGGTCAATGACAAGTTTAAAGAATCCATGTGGAATGGCTACTGGAGAGGAGAGGCCAGGTTGTAGGGCTCCCATGGGGACCATGGTTTTGTTAATTTCCCTGAGGTCTTGAAGGAGACGCCACGACCCGCTCTTTTTTTGTATGACAAAAATGGGGGTATTCCACGGGGAGGTAGAGGGCTCGATATGACCGGCCTCAAGTTGCTCCTGCACAAGCCTTGAAGCAGCGGCCAACTTATGGGATGGAAGGGGCCACTGATCAATCCAGACAGGGAAATCATTTTTCCAAGTTATCTTGTCAGCCTGGAGTGCAGGAAGATAAGTGGCCCTTATGAAAAATTTTCTTTGAATCCAAGGCCATGGCAGTCGTTTTTTTAGGTACAGGGATAATAGGATCAATACGACCTTGACTATTCTTGCCTAAGCCATGTCTGGGAAGTAATCCCTGATCCAACAGCTGATGGGTAACTGTAGTTGAGGGGCTATAAAGGAAGACCCCCATCTGGGAGAGAATGTCTCAACCCCAGAGATTTAGAGGGAGGCCAGGAACAATAAAAGGTTGAACGGTGCCAGAGTGTCCATCAGGGTCCTCCCAGTGGAGAACTCTACTACTCTGAAGGGTATTTGTGGAGACCCCTATGCCTTGGAGATGGGTCAATGAGGGCTGACATGGCCATGCCGAGGGCCAAGAGGTTTGGGACAAGACCGTGGAATCTGCGCCAGAATCTAAAATACCATCAAAGGTGTGCCCGTCAAG
>NW_022196895.1:32920164-32920975 GCF_008632895.1 Mastomys coucha | reverse complement strand
CTTCTCTGCACATCTGAATCATCTCATCTAGATCTTTTCCCTTAAATTTACCTCGTAAGGTCACCTTATAAGCAGAGTTGGCATTCTCATAGGCAAGCTGTGTAAGAAGTTTGTTATCAGTCTGTCCTGGACAGAGAGATCTCTTGGCCACCTCTAGGAGGCGGGCAACAAAATCGCTGAAAGGTTCTTGGGGCCCTTGCAAGATCTTGGTCATGGGGGAGAGAAGTGCTCCAGGGGAGGAGATGCTCCTCCAGGCTGCAAGGGCAGCAGAGCTAGAGTGAGCCAAAAGGCCGAGGGAGAAAGAGCACTGCTTTTCATCTGTGGAGTATTTGCCTTGGCCCAACAATTTGTCTAGGGACCATTTTTGGGCTGTGCGCCACCCCTGTTGATAATTTTTTCAAATGGTGTCTTGGCAATGGTCGGCCCCATCGGCACGCCATGCAAGGAACTGGCCATGAGTGAGGACTGACTGAGCTGTGGTAATCCACTCATTAGGTGTCAAGTGGCTGCCCTGTGCCAGATTCTCCAAAAGGGAGAGAGTAAAGGGGGCATTAGGCCCATAATTAGGGACTGCAGAACTCAATTTCTCAAGTTTCTTAAATTTTAACTGGTGGAATATGGTGGGAGGGGCATCTTCTCCCCCACTAGATTCAGAATCAGAACTGGCAAGACTCTCCTGACCTCTATTACTGGACCTCTCAGAGTGGACAGAGGGAGCCCGCAAGGGAGACCGATCACAGGCAGGGGCATTGGAAGAGGAGTGGGGGTCCCTGGTATCATCTTGTGGGGTGGAGGAGGGAGAGGAGGGGTC
>NW_022196895.1:32912029-32918839 GCF_008632895.1 Mastomys coucha | reverse complement strand
TCTCAGGGCTCTCATGGTTCCCAACACTGCTGGTGATTTGTATGAACTGAACTGCTGATATCCTAACAGTGCAGACTGGATTTGCCCCCAAAGAATTATTACTAAACAGGACCATGTACTCCTCTGGCTTATTAACCTTTTTCTTCCACTACCTTTGATGGGTGGCAGGCTAGAAGGGAGATTAAAGCATTTAAGTACACTTATTAAAGTAGGTTTTAAATAATATAAGCCTACAGGTGATACCCAATATGGCTTAGGCATTATGAGTAACTCTACTTCTAACATACTAGATAGGTTAGCAATGTTGTTTAAAGAGGGTCACAAAACAGAAGCTGCTGGTGGTGGTTGGTCTCCTGCCTTGCTCCTAGAGGGGATCTCTTGGTTTTGCTTCATAGCTTTCATGTATACCATTTTGGCAGAGACGACACACAGAAGTGCAGGATCTGAGTGTAGTTCTCAAAAATGGCATCAGACTTTTACAGTCATTACAAAAGAGAAATGAAAAATCTGGCAGCTCAGAGGTCGAGGTACCTCTGAGGCCATCTGAAACACACTGGGTCTAGAGCAACCACCTCTTCTGGACAGGCACTGCACCTTCCCAGCCAAGTGCTCTGGGCCTGGGGGTGAGGGGCACTGCGGACTGCATGAGGCTCAAAGCTTGAATCTGAATGAATAAGTCTAAGTCTAAGTCTAAGTCCAAATCCATGCACAAAGTGAAAACCTGGCTTATATAGTATACAGAAAACAGGGCAAATGACAAAAGTCACGTAGGCAGGTGAGGGCTACATCAAGGTTAGTAAGGTCAGACAGCAAGACAGAAGTCATGTAGCAAGTGACAGTCACATTAAGGTCGGTAAGATCAGGCATCCAGGTGTGAAGCAGAAGAGCAGTGGTGCCCTTTCCACTGGGGCTATTATGGCACTCCCAAACTAATTTTCTGGGCCTGCTGGAGGCAAGCACCAGGAAGTCCAAATCTAGCAGCTCCTGAGAATGCTCTTCAGCTTCCTTGTGAGAAATTCCAAGCTAACGACAGCTTGGTAATAAATTAGGATATATTGGAACACTGTGCTGGCCAGGGAACAATGCCCAATCTTAAGCTTTAGCCATTTATGAATCATTTCTTGGGGTACCTATATGCCTGAATAAGAAAGCATGTTAATAATTGGAAAGAATAATCTGGAACACGTCTGAGTTAGGAGATACCAACGACTAACTGAATACCCAGGAGGCACAAACTCCCTCTGAAATCAAAACGTCTCTTGTCCATGATCAGGCTTTCAACCCTGATACTGCAGACTTTACTGGAGTAGACGAGTGGGCATGGCAATTCTGCCTCTCTGTTTACTGACAGTGATCACAAAGTGGCTTCTTCTGACTATCACCGCAAAGCCCTGTGTAATTCTACTGACCACTCACTATTGTTTGGTATCTGTAAACATTTCTGTTTAGTCCTTTTATGATATAATTTATGTTCTTTAAAACTGTCAGTGTAAAACAGGGCTTATGTTTCAGTTTGTTTTCCTGTTCTGTTGTAGACAGAAAATAAAAGGAGTGGCCAGCTCCTTTCCTCATTTCAAAGTTGCTACCAGTGTATGCAGTAATTAGACAAAGAAGAAATTCAGTAGACCATTTTATTGCCAAGTTGACAACATTGTTTAAATGCTGGTTGTTTCATTCCTTTGACACTACAGTTTTCTAATATGTGTTAATGCTATGTGATGAGATAGATGCCCTGGTTCCTAGTGCCAAAGGTTCAACTTAACATATGTTCCTGGAAATCGATGCATTTGTGCTTTTTTTTTTTTTATGGTGCTTGATGTCCATAAATAGCCCATCCTCTGCAAGTTCATCTTTGTTGTTCTTTAGACATTCATTCTATCTTTGCTCAAATTGCTGAAGGATGGTGATTTGTTTCCTGGTTTTTGTATTTGAGTCTAATTCACGTTCTCACATGATAAAGGCAATGCATTATTGTGTAGCCATAGTTTTCTGAAAAGTTGACATTTTAGGAATTGTATTTCAGATCTTAAATAAAACTTTCTAAATTTCAAAGCAAAAAAAAAAAAAAAAAAAAGCAGGGCGGCTAGTGAGATGGCTCAGTGGTTAAGAGCACTGACTGCTCTTCTGAAGTCCTGAGTTCAAATCCTAGCAACCACATGGTGGCTCACAACCATCTGTAACAAGATCTGATGCCCTCTTCTGGAGTGTCTGAAGACAGCTACATTGTACTTAATATAACAAATAAATAAATCTTTTTTTAAAAAAAAGCAAGAAGCAAACTAGGCTGGAAGGTAAACTGTGTTGCCCTGGCTAATCTTATAGATTATGGGATCCCTAAGATTCTTCATGTCCTCCTTTATATGCCACGAAGATTTATTACATTTGGTTATTGATAAAATTAATTCATAAAAAGACAGTTGTCTTTCACCTGCTCAAAGAAGCAAAATTTTACCCTTAACTGATCTGTGCACCCTGCACAGTCCATATGAAAATCTTAATGTTATTAAAATTTGGTTGTGAGATTTATATATTACAGAATGTGCAGCTTTGGTGAGACTCATCCTCAGAGGTACTGAGCTGACCTGCTTGGCTCCTTGTTTCCAGTTGCTGCCTGTACTAGCTGGTTTTGTGTGTCAACTTGACACAGGCTGGAGTTATCACAGAGAAGGGAGCTTCAGTTGGGGAGATGCCTCCATGAGGTCTAGCTGGGGGGCATTTTCTCAATTAGTGATCAAGGGGGTAGGGCCCCTTGTGGGTGGTGCCATCCCTGGGCTGGAAGTCTTGAGTTCTATAAGAGAGCAGGCTGAGCAAGCCAGGGGAAGCAAACCAGTAAGAAACATCCCTCCATGGCCTCTGCGTCAGCTCCTGCTTCCTGACCTGCTTGAGTTCCAGTCCTAACTTCCTCTGGCGACCAACAGCAATGTGGAAGTAAGCTAAATAAACCCTTTCCTCCCCAACTTACCTCTTGGTCATGATGTTTGTGCAAGAATAGAAACCCTGACTAAGACACTGTCCAAAACAGCTTTGGGGATTACCGCTGATTCCAGGTCATCTTGTTTCATCCAATCTTTCAGATGGATCCAGTCAGAATCCAGTCAAGCTCTGAACCTTCCAAACATGCAGAGACTGGATAACAGATGCTAAAGCTAGCTTTCTTGAATATAACCAGTTTTTCTAATTTTCCTACCCCTCCCCACCCCTTTAAAGAATTTCTTGTCATCCCTATTCAGCAGGAAGAAGCCACGGAGAGTCACCAGTCCAATTCCTGGACTTGGGTATCTGGTAATGGTTATTTTACAAATTATAGATAGGTTCTCATTTTAAGGGATAATTGAAATGGCAATAATTTTGAACAGGGAGGAAATAGTTGGAATAGATTACTAAATTTTATTCTTGAACAAAGCATTGTGTAGCCATAATCTTACATTGATAAAAATCTTAGTAATTGATGCAAAAATGAAGGTATAATTTTTTAACACTGGTACAGAAATTATATAGAGAATTAAAGTTTTCATTGGTATAAATCTGTATATTGTAAACAGATTATTTATACAAAATTCAAAATTAATATTGTTACTTTTAGATAGACCTTGTGCCTATGCAATTTATTTAAGAGTACAAGGTTTTGATTCAATCTTTCTAGTTGCTGCTTTACAAACTCTTTACAATGATTAAGTAACACAAGTTAAGGGCTAGATACAAACTCATGGTTATGTTAGATCCTGATTTAATTATAATAAAGTGTTTTCAGTTTACTCAAATAGAAATGTCTAAGAGTAGTTAAGGTTTAACAGGCCAGAGATATTTTACTTAGTCTTCAAAAATAACAGGAATCCACAGAACGTGACATTTAATGTTATTTTATATTATTATTATTATTATTATTATTATTATTATTATTATTATTATTATGGATCTTTTGACAACTAGACATGTCTGCTCCTGATAGCTTCCCTGTTCCCCTTCAAAGATGAATTCAGCATCTTTACTTCCACCCAATGTTGCTTATTGTGGCACAGTAGGCACTAGACAGAAATTGCTTATATTGACTGCAGACAACATACTGTCCAAAAAAGGCAGAGGTGGCATAGTCAACTACTAAGCTCTGCCAAGACAGGGTAAACTAGTCTTTTATATTTCTTACTTCATGAAATGTCTCCCCTAATTTCTTCTGTGAAGCTTAATATCTGTATATTTAAGAACATTTTTAAATTACTATTATACTCCCTATTATTCTTAAAACAATTAAATCAAATTTTAAAAATCTATTCTTTGATATTTTGCTGGCTAGAGACATGCAGCTTTATTATTTGTTTCCCCACTACCTCCCTTCTAACATTCAGGGAACCAGTCAGCCTGTCTGCACAAGACTTTCCAGCCTCTTGGCTTAAGGTCTCTCTGGTGGCTTGTGTTCCTTTATTCTAGTTTTTAAATGCTGGAGCCAACTGACTCAAGTCAGCTTGCTGAAAAATCAATTCTCCCCTTCTCCTAGATTTATATCATTTGCATGTGTGTATACCATCTGAAAATTCCAAAATTAATAGTGGATTCTTATCTTCCACATGGCACACCATCTGTAGCATGTAGTTACTACTAACCCACTTTATGCTTTGGGCAGACCACACTACCAGCCCCCACCCAGTTCACTTGGATCTGCAGATAAAAGACAAACATACATACATTAGCTTATTTTTAAGCTCATTATCAGCTCAATAACCAGGCTCTTCTAAGCTTCCCTCAGCTAATGTGCTTTTCTCTTCACTTCCAGCTCAACACATCTAAATCTTCCCTTAGCTTAGTTGCTCAGTTACCTTTAGTCTTAGCTCAATACCTCTAACTCTACCCTCTTAAGTCTAAATCTAAGTAACTTAGTTGTGTTTCTAATCTCCTGCCTGCTACCCCAGGCCCAGTCTGGGAAGTGGCCAATAGCCACTCCACCAGAGATCTTACATGGCTAATGGTTCTCTCTCCCTCTAAAGCATGTCAATTCCTCTTTCAACCTCCTTTATCTCTTGGCTTGCCTAAGGGAACCTGGAAGCCCCACATCTATGGTTCAGCCATTGGCCACTAGTATTTTCATTAATTGATCAAGAACCAATTGGGGAACAGGATCTTCAGTTTTCACATATAGATTCCTGATCAATACAGCAGAACAACTCCCTACAGGGTTTAGCTGCAAATAGACCTATATCAAACCCAACAAACAGAGAGTAATTGATAGAAATATTGGCATTTGATAAGTTAATTATCAAATTTAAGAAAGTAATCAGATCATTGAAAGCAGAGACCCAATAGAAAAGGACAGGAGCTTTTGGGAGTACTGGAAAATGTGTGTTCTGGCAAACAGTGGTTAATGATCAGAGACCCAATTACTGGTACAAATGACTAGTGTTGACATAGAAGATTTGGTGGATACAGGAGCTAATGTTAGTATACTTCCCAAAAGTCTTGGGATGCAGATTAGCCACCTCAGAAGGTTTACACAAAATTTATATGTATTGATAAACTATTGCGAAAAGGACAAAGTGTCTGATGGATTGCCTGTGTGAGACTAAAAAGGCAAACAAAAGTTGAGACCTTATGTGGCTGATGAACTTATGGGAAATGGTCATTTACAACAAGAGGGTACTCAAATTAGTATTCCTGCAATCCAAGGGACAGGAAATGGAGAAATTAGAGATGATATGGTAGATTCTAGGAGAAAGTATTTAAATGCATGGTTGAAAAAAACCCCAAACTGTGCCCATTACCCAAACACAGAACGTCACAGGGATTGATGTTCCAAACTTATAAAAAGGGCCACTGCTTCCTTCCACCTGTGGAAGGAAGAGAGGAGTCTGTACTCTGGATCCCCATTCATTCACCCAGATTCAGTTTGACCCCACCAGGTATTCTGACACATCCAGGATTACAGGATCACAGGATCACAGGATCACAGAAGGGATAGGCTGCAGTCAGAGACAGCAAGATCACTTAACAGCAGAGATAATAAAATGTGGAGAGGCAAGCACAAGAACATAAGCAACAGAAATCAATACTACTTGGCAACATCAAAAACCAGTTCCCCCAACACAGCAAGCCCTGGATACCACAACACACCTGAAAAGAAAGATTCAGATCTAAAATCCAATCTCATGAAGATGATAGAGGATTTTAAGAAGGACATAAATAACTCCCTTAAAGAAATACAGGAGAACACAGATAAACAAGTAGAAGCCCTTAAAGAGGAAATACATAAATCTCTTAAAGAAATATAGGAAAGCCGGGCAGTGGTGGCACATGACTTTAATCCCAGAACTTGGGAGGCAGAGGCAGGCGGATTTCTGAGTTTGAGGCCGGCCTGGTCTACAGAGTGAGTTTCAGGACAGCCAAGGCTACACAGAGACACCATGTCTCAAACCCCCCCCCCAAAAAAAAGAAATATAGGAAAACACAATCAAACACGTGAAGGAATTAAATGAAACCTACCATGATCTAAAAATGGAAATAGAAACAATAAAGAAAGCACAAAGGGCAACACTGGAGATGGAAAACCTAGGAAAGAGGACAGGAGGCACAGATGGAAGGATCAACAACAGAATACAAGAAATAAAAAAGAGAATCTCAGGAGTATAAGATACCACAGAAGACATTAACACAACAGTCAAAGAAAACACAAAAAGCAAAAAGCTCCTAACTCAAAACATTCAAGAAATGCAGGACAATATGAAAAGGCCAAACCTAAGAATAATAGTTATAGAGGAGAGGGAAGATGCCAAAATCCAAGGGTCAGCAAACATCTTCAACAAAATTATAGAAGAAAACTTCCCT
>NW_022196895.1:32899555-32912019 GCF_008632895.1 Mastomys coucha | reverse complement strand
CAAACAAATGGGACCAGAAAAGAAATTCCTCCCATCATGTAATGATCAAAATAGCAAATGCACAGAACAAAGAAAGAATATTAAAAGCAGTGGAGAAAAATGGTCAAGTAATATATAAAGGCAGACCTATGAGAATTACATCAGATTTCTCAAGAGAGACTCTAAAAGCCAGAAGGTCTTGGGCAGATGTCATACAGACCCAAAGAGAAGAAAAATGCTATCCCAGGCTAATATACCCAAAAAACTCTCGATTGTCATAGATGGAGTAAACAAGATATCCCATGACAAAACTAAATTTAAGCAATATTTTTCCACTAATCTAGCCCTGGAGTATCCTGGAGAGGATAATTTTTTAAAAAATTCCAATACAAGGAGGGGAACTATACCTAAGAAAAAGCAAATTAATCTTCTCACAACAAACCCAAAAGAAGAGAACCACAAAAACATACCTTCATCTCTAACAACAAAAATAACAGGAAGCAATAATCATTGATCCATAATATCTCTCAACATCAATGGACTCAATTCCCCAATAAAAAGACATAGGCTAAAAGACTGGATACATAAACAGGACCCAGCATTTTGCTGCACACATGAAACACAGTTCAGTGACAAAGACAGACAGTACCTCAGAGTAAAAGGCTAGAAAAAATTTTTCCAAGCAAATGGCCCCAACAAACAAACTGGAGTAGCCATTCTAATGTCAAATATCAAATATAATAGACTTTCAACCAAAGGTTATCAGAAAAGATGGAGAAGGACACTACATACTCATCAAAGGAAAAATCCACCAAGATGAACTCTCAATTCTGAACATCTATGCCCCAAATGCAAGGGGACCCACATTTGTAAAAGAAATGTTATACCAAAGTTCAAATCACACATTGAACCTCACACAATAATACTATAAGACCTCAACATCCCACTCTCGTCAATAGACAGATCATGGAAACAGAAACTAAATAGAGACACAGTGAAACTAACAGAAGTTATGAACCAAATGAATTTAGCAGATACCTATAGAAGATTTCACCATAAAACAAAAGAATATACCTTCTTTTCACCACTTACTTACTTCTCACCATCTCATGGTACCTTCTCAAAAATTAACCATATACTTGGACACAAAACAAGCCTCAACAAATACAAGAACATTGAATTAATCCCATGTATTCTATGGAACCACCATTGACTAAGGCTGGTCTTCAATAACAACAAAAACAGCAGAAAGTCCACATATACATGGAAGCTGAGCAACTCTTTACTCAATGATAACTTGGTAAAGGAAGAAATAAAGAAACTAAAGACTTTTTAGAACTTAATGAAAATGAAGTCACAACATACACAAATTTATGGAATACAATGAAAGCAGTGTTAAGAGGAAAGCTCATAGCTCTGAGTGCCTCCATAAAGAAATTGGAGAGATCATACACTGACAGTTTAACAGCTCATCTGAAAGCTCTAGAAAAAAAGAAGCAAAATACCCAAGAGGAGTAGACAGCAGGAAATAATCAAACTCCGAGCTGAAATCAACCAAGTAGAAAAAAAGGAAACTATATAAAGAATCAACAAAACTAGGAACTAGTTCTTTGAGAAAATCAACAAGAAAGATAAATCGTTAGCCAAACTTACAAGAAGGCACAGAGATGGTATCCAAATTAACAAAATCAGGAATGAAAGGGGAGAGATAACAACAGAAACTGGGAATTTTTTAAAAATTGTCAGATGCTACTACAAAAACCTATACTCAACAAAATTGAAAAGTCTAGATGAAATTGGTGGTTTTCTAGATAGATCCAGGCACCAAAGTTAAATCAGGATCAGATAAAACATCTAAACAGTCCCATAGTCCCTAAGGAAATAGAAGTTGTCTTTAAAAGTTTCCCAACCGGGCTCGAGAGATGGCTCAGCGGTTAAGAGCACCGACTGCTCTTCCAAAGGTCCTGAGTTCAGATCCCAGCATCCACATGGTGGCTCACAACCATCCGTAATGAGATCTGATGCCCTCTTCTGGAGTGTCTGAAGACAGCTACAGTGTACTTACACATAATAAATAAATAAACCTTTAAAAAAAATTTCCCAACCAAAACAGTCGAGGGCCAGATGGTTCTAGTGCAGAATTCTATCAGATCTTCAAAGAAGAACTAATGCTAATACTTCTCAAGGTATTCCACAAAATAGAAACAAAAGGAACACTACCAAATTATTTCTATAAAGCCACAATTATGTTGGTACCTAAATCACACAAAGACCCATCAAAGAAAGAGAATTTCAGACCAATTTCCCTTATGAATATTGATGTAAAAATACTCAATATATTTCTCACAAACCAAATCCAAGAACACTTCAAAATGAACATTTACCATGATCAAGTAGCCTTCATCCCAGCAATGCAGGGATTGTTCAATTTACAGAAATCCATCAACATAATCCACTATATAAACAAACTCAAAGAAAAAAAAGACACATCATCATCTCAATAGAGGCTTTTTCGCCTTTGACAAAATACAACACCCATTCATGTTAAAAGTCTTGGAAATATCAGAAATTCAAAGCATATACCTAAACATAATGAACACAATATATAGCAAACCAATATCCCACATCAAAGTACATGGAGATAAACTTAAGAAATCCAAATATATCAGGGACAAAACAGGCTGCCTACTCTCTCCCTATTTATTCAATATAGTACTCAAAGTTCTAGCCAGAGAAGTTGGACAACAAAAGGAGGTCAAAGGAATACAAACTGGAAAGGAAGAAGTCAAGATATCACTATTTGTGGATGGTGTAGTAATATACATAACTGAGCGCAAAAAAATCCACCAGAGAACTCCTAATACTGATGAACAACTTCAGCAAAGTGGCTGGATATAAAATTAACTCAAACAAATCAATAGCTTTCCCTACACAAAGGATATATGAGCTAAGAGGGAAATGGTACCCTTTACAATAGTCACAAATAATATAAAATATATTGATATGACTCTAACCAAGCAAGTGAAAGTTCTTTATGACAAGAACTTCAGTTCTCTGAAGAATTAAATTAAAGAAGACTTCAGAAGATGGAAGATCTCCCATGCTCATGGATTGGCAGGATTAATATAGTAAAAATGACTGTCTTACTAAAAGCAACCTACAGATTCAATGTAATTCCAATGAAAATTCCAACTCAATTCTTCACAGAGATAGAAAAAACAATTCTCAAATTCATCAGGAGTAACAAACAACTGAGATAGCAAAAACTATTCTAAACAATCAAAGAACTTCTTGGGGAGGGGGATTGGAGGGATCACCATTCCTGACCTCAAGCTTTACTACAGAGCAGTAGTGCTAATAGAACAGAAACAGACATGTAGATCAATGAAATAGAATTGAGGACTCAGAAATAAACCATACATCTATGGTCACTTGACCTTTAACAAAGAAACTAAAACAATCCAGTAAAAAAGAGGAAGAATTTTCAACAAATGGTGCTGGTTCAATTTGTGGTCAGCATGTAGAAGAATGCAAATTGATCCATTCTTACCTCCTTGTACAAAACTCAAGTCCAAGTAGATTAAGGACCTCCACATAAAACCAGATATGCTGAATCTAATAGAAGAGAAAGTGGGGAAGAGCCTTGAATACTTGGGTACAGGGGAAAGCTTCCTGAACAGAACATCAATGGCTCATGCTCTAAGATCAATAATGAACAAATGGGACTTCATAAAATTGAAAAGCTTCTATAAGGCAAAAGACACTGTAAATAGGACAAAACTACAACCCACAGAAACATCTTTACCAATCCTATGTCTGATAGAGGGCTCATATCCAATATATACAAAGAACTTAAGAAGTTCTCTGAAGTCAAAGACTCCGGAGACCAAATAACCCTATTAAAAATCGGGTACAGAGTTAAACAAAGAATTCTCAACTGAGGAATCTCGAATGACTGAGAAGCTCATAAAGAAATGTTCAACATCCTTAGTCATCAGGGAAATGCAAATCAAAACGACCCTCAGATTCTACCTCAAAAAACGCAGGTGACAGCAGATGCTGGTGAGGATGTGAAGAGGAAGACCCCTCCATTGTTGGTAGGACTGCAAGCTGATAAAACCACTTTGGAAATCAATCCGTTGGTTCCTCAGAAAATTGGAAATAGTTCTACCTGAAGACTCAACTATATTGCTCCTGGATATATACCCAAAAGATGCTCCACTGTACTACAAGGACATATAGTCTACCACATTCATATCAGCTTTCTTTGTAATATCCAGAAACTGGAAACAATCCAGATGTCCCTCGACTGAAGAGTGGTTATAGAAAATGTGGTTTATTTAAACTATGGAATGCTATCTAGCTATTAAAAACAAGAACATTGAGACTCCTAGTTGATCTGCTCACGTGAGGACACCGTATCCCAATCCATGCTAGAGGACCCACTGTACTCAAAGCAGTGGAACAGTTGAGGACCAGTTGCCCACAGAGCAGTTGAAAATCCACTGCATTCAGAGCAGTTGAGAATCAGCTACACACAGGGCAGTTGGACAACAGCTTGACTGCTCCACTGAAGAGCCAACAGTCTGAAGGTCTCACAGGAGATCTATTGCAGCCAGGACAACAGATCAGCAGCTTCTCTGCCCCTATGAAGAGCCCCCAGTTGGAAGGTCCCACAAGTGGTCTGATACAGCCAGGGCTGCAGGCCTACCAGAAGACCTGAAGCAACCCAAGGACAAAAGAAACAAACTCCAGACAGTCACCCAGACCAACAAACACCAGGGATATCCAGATGGCAAAAGGCAAGCACAAGACCATAAGCAACAGAAGCCAAAATATGTGGGAATCATCAGAACCCAGTTCTTCCACCACAGCAAGCCCTGAATACACAAACACACTGGAAAATCAGTAATCTGTCCTAAAATCTTATCTCATGAAGATAAGAGTCATCTAAGGAGGATATCAATAACTCACTGAAAGAAATACAGGAAAACACAGGTAAACAGGTGAAGGATTGAATAAAGTGATCCAAGACCTAAAAGTGGAGATAGAAACAATAAAGAAAACACAAATAGAGGCAGACATGGAAATGGAAAACCAAGGAAAGAGGTCAGGAATTACAGATGTAAGTATTACCAATAAAATACAAGAAATAAAAGAGAGGCCGGGTGGTGGTGGCACACACCTTTAATCCCAGCACTTGGGAGGCAGAGGCAGGTGGATTTCTGAGTTCGAGGCCACCCTGGTCTACAGAGTGAGTCCAGGACAGTCAGAGCTACACAGAGAAACCCTGTCTTGGGAGGAAAAAAAAGACTTGAAAATATCTTCAACAAAATTATAGAAGAAAATTTCCCCAACCTAAAGAAAAAGATGACCATAAAGGTACAAGAAGCCAAAAGAACACCAAATAAATGGGACCAGAAAAGAAAATCTTCTCATCACATAATTATCAAAGCACTAAATGCACAGAACAAAGAAAGAATATTAAAAGCTGCAAGGGAAAAAGGCCAAGTAACATATAAAGGTAGACCTATCAGAATTACCAACAGACTTCTCAACAGA
Source organism: Mastomys coucha (assembly GCF_008632895.1). NCBI lineage: Eukaryota > Metazoa > Chordata > Mammalia > Rodentia > Muridae > Mastomys > Mastomys coucha. The sequence goes on along the minus strand of NW_022196895.1, from coordinate 32,906,478 downwards.
GACTATGAAAGCCAGAAGTGTCTAGTCAGAGGTCATGCAGACTCTAAGAAAACACAAATGCCAGCTCAGGATACTATACCCAGCAAAACTCTCAATCAACATAGATGGAGAAACCAAAATATTCCAGGACAAAACCAAATTCAAACAGTATCTGTCTACCAACCCAGTCCTACAAAGGATTCTGGAAGGAACATTCCAACACAAAGAAGGTACCTGCACCAAAGAAAGGACAAGATATTAAGCATCTCCCAACAAAGCCAAAGGCAGAGAGCCACAAGCACATAAAGCCACCTACAAAAACAAACAGGAGCCAACAGTCATCTCTCTTTAGCATCTCTCAATATTAATGGACTCAACTCACCTATAAAAAGAAGCTAACAGACTAGATACACAAACAAGATCCAGCATTTTGCTGCATACTAGAAACACACCTCAATACCAAAGTCAGTAACTATCTCAGAGTAAAAGGATGGGAAAAGGTCTTCCAAGCAAATGGTCCCAGGAAACAAGCAGAGTTGCGATCCTAATATCCAGTAAAATAGACTTTCAACCAAAAGTTATCAAGCATGATGAACAAGGAAACTTCATAATCATAAAGGGGAAAATTCACCAAGAGAAAGTCTCAGTTTAAAAAAAAAAAAAAAAGCCAGGCACTGGTGGTACATGCCTTTAATCCCAGCACTTGGGAGGCAAAGGCAGGAGGATTTCTGAGTTCGAGGCCAGCCTGGTCTACAGACTGACTTCCAGGACAGCCAGGGCTATACAGAGAAACCCTGTCTAGAAAAAGTAAAATAAAAAAAAAAAGTCTCAATTCTGAACATCTATGCCCCAAATGCAAGGGCACCCACATTTGTAAAAGAAATGTTAGCAAAGTTCAAAGCACACATTGAACCTCTCACAATAATACTATGACTTCAACACCCTAATCTCACCAATGGACAGGTAATTGAAACAGAAACTAAACAGAGACACAGTGAAACTAAGAGTGGTTGTGAGCCAAATGGATTTAACAGATATCTACAGAACATTTCACCCTAAAAGAATACACTTTCTTCTCACCACCTCATAGTACCTTCTCCAAAATTGACCATATAGTTGGTCACAAAACAACCCTCAATCGATACAAGAAGACTGAAATAATCCTATGCATCCTATCAGATCACCATAGCCTAAGGCTGGTCTTCAATAATAGCAAAAACTACAGAAAGCTCACATAAACATGGAAACTGAACAACTCTTTACTCAATGATAACTTGATCAGGGAAGAAATAAAGAAAGAAATTAAAGACTTCCTGGAATTTAATGAAAATGTTGACACATCATACCCAAACTTAGGGGATACACACAATAAAAGCAGTGGTAAGAGGAAAGTTCATAGCACTAAGTGCCCTGGTAAAGAACCTGGAGAGATCTTACACTGGCAACTTAGCAGCACACCTGAGAGCACTAGAACAAAAAGAAGCAAACACACCCAAGAGGAGTAGAAAGCAGGAAATAGTGAAACTCAGGGCCAAAATCAACCAAATAGAAACAAAGAAAAGAATACAAAGAATCAGCAAAACCAAAAGCTGGTTCCTTGAATGAATCAACAAGATAGATAAACCCCTAGCCAAACTAACTTAAAGGGCTGACAGGCAGTATCCAAATTAACAAAATCAGAATTGAAAGAGAGACATAACACAAACAAAGGAAATTCAAAAAATCATCAGATCCTATTATAAAAGCTTATACTCAACAAAACTGGAAAATCTAGATGAAATGGATGGTTTTCTAGACAGATGCCATATACGAAAGTTAAATCAAGAGCAGGTAAACTATCTAAACATGCCTATATCATACAGGAAAAAAAAGAAGTCATTAAAACTTCCCAACCAAAAAAAAATCCCAGGGCCAGATGGATTTAGTACAGAATTCTACCAGACCTTCAAAGAAGACCTGATACCAATATTCCTCAAACTATCCCATAAAATAGAAAAATAAGGAATAAGCTGGGCAGTGGAGGCACAATGCCTTTAATCCCAGTACTTGGGAGGCAGAGGCAGAAGGATTTCCGAGTTTGAGGCCAGCCTGTTCTACAGAGTGAGTTCCAGGACAGCCAGGGCTATACAGAGAAACCCTGTCTCGGAAAAAGAAATTAAGAAAGAAAGAAAGGAAGAGAAAAAGAAAGAAAGAAGAAAGAAAGAAAGAAAGAAAGAAAGAAAGAAAGAAAGAAAGAGATTGGACACTACCTAACTCATTCTGTGAAGCCACAATTACTCTGATACCTAGACCACACAAGGACCCAAGTACAAAAGAGAACCTCAGACCAATCCTGCTTATGAATATTGATGCAAAAATACTCAATGAAATCTTGCAAACCAAATCCATGAACACATCAAAACGATCATTCACCACAATCCAGTAGGCTTCATCCCAGGGATGCAAGGTTGTTTTAATACATGAAAATCCATTAACATAATCCACTATATAAACAAACTCAAAAAATCACATGATCATCTCCTTAGATGCAGAAAACCCATTTGACAAAATACAATACCACTTCATGTTTAAAAAAAAAAAAAATTGGAGAGATCAGGAATTCAAGGCCCATACCTAAACATAAAAAAAGCAATTTACTGCAAACCAACAGCCAGTATCAAATTAAATGGAGACATACTTGAAGCAATCTCACTGAAATTGGGGGAAGACAAGGATGCCCATTCTCCCCATATCTATTCAATATATACTTGAAATGTTAGCTAGAACAATAAGACAACAAAAAGAGATCAAGGGGATACAAATTGGAAAAGAAGAAATAATGCAGATGACATGATAGTATACATAAGCAACCTCAAAAATTCTACCAGAGAACTTCTACAGCTGATAAACAACTTCAGCAAAGTGGCCAGATATAAAGTTGACTCAAATAAATCAGTATCCTTCCTTTATACAGATAATAAACAGGCTGAGAAAGCAATTAAGGAAACAACTCCCTTCACAATAGCCCCAAATAATATAAAATATCTTGGGGTAACTCTAACCAAACAAGTGAAAGACCTGTATAACAATATTCAAGTATCTCAAGAAAGAAATCAAAGATCTCAGAAAACGGAGAGATATCTTGTGCTCATGGATTGGCAGAATTAAGTTAGTAAAACTGGCCATCCTACCAAAGGCAATCTATAGAGTCAATGCAAGCCCCATCAAAATTCCAACAGAATTCTTCAAAGACATAGAAAGAGCAACTCTCAAACTCATCTGGAAAGGCAAAAAAAACCAGAATAGTGAAAACCATTCTTAACAATAAAAGAACGTCTGGGGGAAATCACCATCCCTGCCCTCAAGCTTTACTACAGAGCAATAGTGATGAAAACTGCATGGTATTGGTACAGAGACAGGCACATTGATCAATGGAATACAATTGAAGACACAGAAATAAAACCACACACTTACAGACACTTGATCTTTGACAAAGAAGCCAAAAATATAAAATGGAAAAAAGAAAGCATCTTCAATAAATGGTGCTGGTCTAACTAGCTGTCTGTATGTAGAAGAATGAAAATAGACACATATTTGTCACCTTGTACAAAGCTCAAGTCCAAGTGGATCAAGGACCTCAAAATACAACCAGATACACCGAATCTCATAGAAGAGAAAGTGGGGAAAAGACTCTAACTCATGGGCATAGGAGAAATTTCCTAAGTTTCCTAAGCAGAACTCCAATGGCTCATGCTCTAAGATCAAGAATTAATAAATGGGACCTCATGAAACTGGAAAGTTTCTTTAAGGCAAAGGACATAGTCAATAAGACAAATCAGCAACCTACAGATTGAGAAAAAATCTTCACTAACCCCACATCTGATAGAGGGCTAATATCCAAAATATATAAAGAACTCAAGAAGTTAATCACAAAAACAAACAACCCAATCAAAAAAATGGGGTAAAGAACTAAACCAAGAATTCACAACTGGGGAATCTCAAGTGGCTGAGAAGCACCTAAGGAAATGTTCAAAGTCCTTAATGATCAGAGAAATGCAAATCAAAATGACCCTGCGGTTTCACCTTACACTAATCAGAATAGCTAAGATCAAATCCTCAGCTGACAACACATGTTGGAGAGGATGTGGAAAAAGAGGAACACTCCTCCATTGTTGGTGGAATTGCAAGCTAGTACAACCACTCTGGAAATCAATCTGGAGGTTCCTCAGAAAATTGGAAATAGACCTACCTGAAGACCCAGCTATACCACTCTTGGGAATATACCCAAAAGATGCCCCTATGCCACAGGGGCACATGTTTCACTATGTTCATAGTAGCCTTATTTGTGATAGCCAGATGCTGGAAATAACTCAGATATCTCACAATAGAAGAATAGATACAGAAAATGTGGTTCATTTACACAATGGAATATTACTCAGCTATTAAGAACAAGGAAATCCTGAGTTTTACAGGCAAATGGATGGAATTAGAAAATATCATCCTGAGTGAGGCAACTCATACCCAAAAGGACATGCATGGTATGCACTCACTAATAAGTGGATATTAGCCAAAAAAAAAAAAAAAAAAACAGTACAGAATACCCAAGATATAGTCCACAAAACTCAGTCCCACTTGAGAGAGAGAAGAAAACTATTACAAGTGGGGAAGGAGGCAGGGATCTTGGAGGGAAAGTGGAGGGAAGAGGAGAACATGATCTGGTATTGGGTGAGGGAAAATGGCTGAAGCCCCGAGGGGCAGCAGAAAGAATGGAAACAGGCAACCTCTGGAGATAGGTTGGGGGACCCTCCAGAATGCACCAGAGATCTGGGAGATGAGAGACTCTCAGGACTGAAAGAGAGGGACCTTAGATGAAATGCCCTATAGCAGGGAGAGGGAACTTATAGAGCCCACCTTCAGCAGGAAGACAGGACATCAAGTGAGTGATAGGGTTGCCATCCTACAGTCACAACGTTGACCCATAATTGTTCCTGTTTGAAAGAATCACAAGGATGGAAATGGAGAGGAGCCTGAGGAAAAGAAGGTCCAGTGACAGGCCCAAAGTGGGATCCTCAAGGCCTGACACTATTATTGAGGCTATGGAGCACTCACAAAAAGGGACCTATCATGACTGCCCTCTGAAAGACCCAACACACAGCTGAACAAATCAGAGGCAGATATTTGCACCCAACCAATGGACAGAAGCAGCTGACCCCTGTTGTTGAATTAGGGAAGGCTGAAAGAAGCTGAGGAGAAGGGCAATCCTGTAGGAGAACCAGCAGTCTCAGTTAATCTGGACCCCAAGATCTCTCAAACAATTACCACCAAACAGACAGCATATACCAGCTGATATGAGACCCCCAACACACATACAGCTGAGGGCTTCTGGGTCTGTGTTCATTCAGAGATGATGCACCTAACCCTCAAGAGACTGGAGGGAGGCCTCAGGGAGTTTAGAAGTCAGGTAGGGTGGAGGATGAGAACATCCATGGGGAGACAGGTGGGTGGGAAGGAGGTATGGGATGTGGAACAGTCAGAGGGATGATGGGGGCAAATAAAATGTGGAGTGTAAAAAAATTAATTAATAAAAAAAAACAAGAACTTCATGAATTTTGCAGGTAAATGGATGAAACTTGAAAATATCATCCTGAGTAAGGCAACCCAAACCCAAAAGGATAAGCATTGTATGTACTCACTTGTAAGTAGATAGCAGCCATAAAGTACAGGATACCCATAGTAGACCCAAAAAAGCTAAACAAGAAGAAAGGCCCAAGCAATGATGCTTGAATCTTACTTAGAAGGGGGAATAAAATAGTCATAGGAGGCAGAGGGAGGGAGGGAGCTGGGTGGGAGAGGGGGTGAAGTGGGGAATGAGAGGATCATGGTCGGGTGTAAGGAAAGACAAGAGAGAGGGTCAGAGGACCAGGAGAATGAATAAGAATCTGCCACTGCCAGGGTTGCGGGTAGGGGAAGGAATCTCTAAGAAATGCCAGAGACCTGGGATGGGGAAGGCCTCCAGGAGTCAATGTGGGTGACATTAGTCAAGATGCATAACAGTGGTGATATGGAACCTGAAGAGGACACCTCTTGTAGCCAGGCAGGAATCCAACCCACCACAGAACTTTTGACCTAAAATATGTCCTGTCTAAAAGAACTGCAGGGACAAAGATGGAGCAGGGACTAAGGGAACGGCCAACCAATAACCAGCCCAACTTGAGACACATTCATTGTGCAAGCACCAATCCTGACACTATTAATGATACTCTGTTTTGCTTGCAAACAGGAACCTAACATAACTGTCCTCTGCCAGGCAGGCTCTCTGCCAACAGAACCAGGCGAAAGGGAGAGAACCCAGTCCAACCAAGCCTCTCAGGGCTGAGCGGGATGGTGAGTGTTGTTGCTCGGATCTCCTGCCTCCAGAGAATAACCACCCCAAGCCGGGAGTCTGTCAAAGCAGGAACTTGTTTTTATGTATCAATCCTTTCTTTATAAAGGGCTGAGAGAGGAGGTGGAGTTTTCTGCTGAGGTGAGATGACTTAGGGGGAGGGGAAAGTTGACGAAGAGTATGGGGTGACTGACAGAGCCAACAAAGTTACTCTACATCAGCAGGAGCTAGGCAAAGGCAGGCTTAAGCAGGTTGTGCTGAGTCATTCCAGTACGGAAATAACTGAGACTGTTTACAAAACTCAAGCCAGGCTCAGGTTTGTCCTCAAGGCCCAAACCAGGGCCAAACATAGCCCAACAGTCCTCTGAAAGTCTCCACACAGAAGCTGACTGAAATAGATGCAGATACACAGAGCCAAACATTGGATGGACATCAGAACTCTTATAGAAGAGTTAGGGGAAGGATTGAAGTCCCTGAAGGGAACTTCACAGGAAGACCAAAAGAGTCGGTTGTCACTCGGGTGAGGTTCTGAGACTGGAGCAGCCAGCCCGGAGGCGCCTTAGGCCAGAGACCCGGGCGGGAT
>NW_022196895.1:32890380-32893279 GCF_008632895.1 Mastomys coucha | reverse complement strand
TGGAGGGGAAACTGGGAAAGGAGAAATTTGCATGTAAATAAAGAAAATATCTAAAATAAAAAAAAAATTAAAAAAAAAAGACCAAAAGAGTCTACAACTTGGACCCTTGAGAGTTCCCAAAGACAGAGTTGAAAGACCCTTGTGGGGAGACCCCCACTCAAATCTCGGGAGGACGTGCACCCAAGGAATCACGAGAGACCATCTTGATGTAATCACAAGAGGCAGTTTTATTTTTCGAGCACTCCGGGCCAACACCACACTTATCTCACGCAGGAGATAGTGGAATTGATCACAAGGCTCAAGGGTTAGGGGGTTATATAGGAAAAAGGTCTGGGGGAACAAAGGAATCAGTATGGCTATACATGATTGGCTAGTTCAAATATCAACTAGTATGTGTAGAACAGAGTAGAAAATTCTTAAGGTTGGTGTTAATCTGAGTCAACAAAGCATCTGACCTTAAACTATATCTAAGAGGACCAGGTGACCCACTACTCAGTGTCTGCCCAGACACGTCCTTGCATTTTTTTTCTTTTATATCTTCCCAGCCTGCTAGTTCCCAGAATGTCTTAACAGCTTGCTTATTTTTGCCCAGCTTTATTTGGACATATTCGACCTTGGTCCACTGTGTTTTTCTTCAAACCTGCAATGTTCTCATTAGCCAGCACAAGTCTCAAATTTAACTCTTTCATTCCCCTCTTCTTCTGGTAGATAGTTCTAATCATAGAACTAAATATTAGTATCATTATATTTTAGATTTTTCTGGCCTAGCAAAGTATAGTATTGTTGGCATAACATTAAAATCTGAACAGCATTTATTTTTTTTTTTTGATAAAAGTAACTAATTTATTTAGCACATATGGACTTATAGTTATTTAATTTTTTTCTGAGCTTACTCATGGAGTCTCTAATGACTCTTGAATGGTTTACATAAAAGCAACATCTTTCTATATGTAAATTAATGGCAGATTTTAGATCTCTATAAGCCTTATGCTGCAATACCATAACAGATGTTCTTGTAGCTACCCCTGCAGTCTCTAAGCACAGTTTTAACATAACTATCAGGGGAACTCTCTTTTTTATTGTCAGGCACTACCTTACTTGCTCACAAGCTTCTTAGCTTTTTTGTTATTGTTGCTGTTTTTATCTCTAGCTCTCTAGCCTCTTATTTTTTCTGACTCTCACACTAGACTTTATTTTTAAAAACTTTTCTTAAATGTTTTATTTTTTTATTATGTCCTTTTACAGTCTTTTTGCAACTTTTTTTTCTGTGTAAAACACTTTCTTAGCCACCTACACTAGTTTTTTTAACAACTTATCCTGCATTTTTTAACTTTCGTAGTCTTTTAACTCCACCAGAAATCCAGGAATGACTGAATAATAGAGAACATATGGGGGAAGCCTAACACAGCTTCTAGAAACATTATTAATTAATAGAGACTGCTGGACACCTGGACAGTCTTTACTTTAAAATGTTGGAGCATCAATCTTTAGCCTTTTGGCCCATGAATGTAAACAGGAACTTTAAGGACTGGCCTACTCTGTCTCGGCAGATATAAGCTGTCCTAGGCCTGTTTGTCTTTTTTGGACAGTATCGTCTGCAGATGAAGAGGCAATTTCTGTGTGGTGGCTGTCTTGCCACAGTTGGAGCAGTTCAAATGATGCTCAGTTTTTTCTTTGAGTCTGAGAGAGGGGTACTGTCAGGCACAGACAGGTCTCTAGCCAGATGAATAAATAATATCAAATGCCATATTCTGTGGATTTCTGATGTTTTTGAAAACCAACTATTTATATATAGTAATCTGGACTATTGTCTACGAACTACAGTTTTTGGTGTTTTTTTTTTAAATTACTCTAATAATAAACTCAGAGTCGGAACTTGAGATGGAAGCGCTGCTGCTGCCGCTGCTTGCTTCTGCCACTGGCTTAAAGCAAGTGCACCCAGCTGGCTTGGCTAGGGTACCAGGTCTTCGTCCTACAGCCTCGGACAGTGCCTCTGTAACTGGTAGACCGAAAACTCAAGAGACTTTGCTTATGTGGTGAGAGACAAAGACACAAGGATTCTGAAATGCCATGTGTTTCGATGTGACACACCAGCAAAAGCCATTGCCACAAGTCTCCACGAAATCTGTTCCAAGATTATGGCTGAGAGGAAGAACGCCAAAGCCTTGGCCTGTAGCTCTTTATAGGAGAGGACCAATATGAGTCTTGATGTCCTTTTGCAAGTAGACTTTCCAACACCAAAGACGGAGCTGGTGCAGAAGTTCCACATGCAGTACCTGGGCACGTTACCTGTAGACAGACCTGTCAGCATGGACACCCTGAACAGTGCCATAGAAAATCTTATGACGTCATCCAGCAAGGAGGACTGGCCTTCAGTGAACATGAATGTGGCAGATGCCACTGTGACAGTTATCAGTGAAAAGAATGAAGAGGAAGTCTTGGTGAAGTGTCGAGTGCAGTTTCTGTCCTTCATGGGCATCGGGAAGGACGTCCATACATTTGCCTTCATCATGGACACTGGGAACCAGCGCTTTGAGTGCCATGTGTTCTGGTGTGAGCTGAATGCAGCCAATGTGTCAGAAGCTGTCCAGGCTGCCTGCATGTTGCAGTATCAGAAGTGCTTGGTAGCCAGGCCACCTTCGCAGAAAGTCCGGCCCCCGCCCCCACCAGCGGATTCAGTGACCCGAAGAGTCACGACCAATGTGAAACGATGGGTCTTCTCTCTCATTGACACTTTGAAACAGAAGCGGCCTGTCACAGATAACGCCCTAGCAGCCTGGAACTCAGGGAGTCTGTCACTGTTACCTGAGGATCAAGTAGCTACACGAAAAAAGCCGACACCTGGCCTTCCCACTCAGTTGCTGATGCTTTGTCTCCAGAGAATTTATCTTTAACCAGA
>NW_022196895.1:32872774-32886234 GCF_008632895.1 Mastomys coucha | reverse complement strand
TGCTGGGATCCGAACTCAGGACCTTCGGAAGAGCAGTCAGTGCTCTTACCTGCTGAGCCATCTCTCCATCCCCTCTTTTTTTTTAACTTTAACAGACAAATTGTGTAGAACAAGATACCAAAAAACACCGAGAAAAACAATTATCACACAGACAGCCCGACCTTGCCAGGTTCATGAACACAGAGAAAGACAACTTACACACAGAGATAGACAACTGGGCCCAGTAACAAACATTAGGTACACCAATAATCCCAGCCAAATCACAGAGTCACTCGGCCCGTGTGCCTGTCACGGCTGCCGAGATGGACTGGTCACAAAATACACACTCACCCAAGTCTGGTCTTTAATAAACCAGCTAAACATGGCCTCAGGTGGGGTGGGATTTCTCCTCCACTCTCTCTTTGGTAAAAGGAGAATTCCGTCTCCTTCTACAGCTACTGGGTCCTCATGGCCCACAGTAGCAGCTACCAGAAAACTGAAATAGAGAACCGGAGCTGCCTGAAAGACAGCTCAAACACCGGAGCTGCCCAAGAGACAGCTCAAACCTGGAGCTGCCCAAGAGACAGCTCAAACTGGAGCTCACACTACAAAACACAGAACACAAAACCACAAATGGCAGCGGCGCCGCACTCCTCAGACACACACCACACTTATACAAACATACCTCCAAGGGGGTCTTCGAGGTTCCTGGGTGTCACGTGTTTCCCAGCCAATGTACCACATGAAAGACCCTGTGAGGAGACCCCCGCTCAAATCTCAGGAGGACGTGCACCCAAGGAATCACGAGAGACCGTCTTGATGTGATCACAAGAGGCAGTTTTATTTTTCGGGGTGCTCCGAGCCGACACCACATCTATCTCATGCAGGAGATAGTGAAATTGACCACGAGGCTCAGGGGTTAGGGGGTTATATAGGAAAAAGGTCTGGGGAAACAAAGGAATCAGTGTGGCTATACATGATTGGATAGTTCAAATATTAACTAGTACGTGTAGAACAGAGTAGAAAATTCTTAAGGTTGGTGTTAATCTGAGTCAACAAAGCATCTGACCTTAAACTATATCTAAGAGGACCAGATGGCTCACTACTCAGTGTGTGCCCAGACACGTCCTTGCATTTTTTTTCTTTTATATCTTCCCAGCCTGCTAGTTCCCAGAATGTCTTAACAGCTTGCTTATTTTTACCCAGACTTATTTGGACATATTCGACCTTGGTCCACTGTGTTTTTCTTCAAACCTGCAATTTTCTCATTAGCCAGCACAAGTCTCAAATTTAACTCCTTCAGAGTCACCAACCAAAGAGCCTACATGGTCTGGACCAAGGCATCCAGCACTTATGTAGCAGATGTGTAGCTGTCTCCATTGTTCCCAATGGAGCAGGGTTGTTGCTTGTCTGTGGAATCAGTTCCCCAACATCAGTCTACTCTCAATGGGAGAGGATGTACCTAACCCTGCAAAGACTTGATGCTGAAGTAGTAAAGTGAAAAAACAAAGCTGTAGAAACAAGGTTCTGGGAATACAGAAACCAAGTTTTTGAGAATATAGAAACAAAGTTCTGGAGATGTAGAAATAAAGTTTCACAGTAAAATAAGAGAGCCATATTCCAGCTCCTGTGAGCAGCAGCTTCAGACACTGAGAAGCCATGTTCCAGAGATAGCCAAGGACATGCTGTAAATACAAAGTTCTGGTAGTCAGAATGTTGAGACAGAATGACCAGGCCATTCTGACTAAGCTAAGTAAGGCCAAAACAAAAATAACTGGTGGTCACAATGACGTTAAGGTCCACGAAAACAAGATCAGCAATTCTCGGAAGAGCCAACCCCCCCTTCCTTGTGGTGAATTTCGGAAAAGACCACAAACTTTTCACCCTGACCTTGCTGATGACAATCCCCCCTACCACCTAGTAACTTACTCAGCTCCTTCCCAGGGACTTTTCAAGGCCAGGTGTAGAGCTGGATAGGGAAATTGGTTGACTAAGCCAAGAACAGCCCCCTGAGCAAGTCAGCCAATGCCTGATAGATTCTTTATCCTGTGTTCCACCAACCAGAGTAAGCCAGCTAGCCCTGTTGCAGAAATCTGCCCTCTGTAAAGTATAAAAGATGTGTGCTTTCTGAGTTTGGGGTTGACCCTCCCCCGTGAGGGTGGGCAACCCCACGTACATGGATCAATAAACCGCATGTTATTGCAATGATCTATTGTCAATCTGTGTTCTCTGGGTTGAGCCAAGATTACTACAATGCACGAGGGTGAGGGGAAACCCAGGGAGGCCCCACCCTCTCAGAGGAGAAGGGGAGGGAAGATGGGGGAAATGACTCTGGGGAATGGGGGACAAGTGAAACATCTGAATAAAAAGAATGGATAATCAAGAGACTATGTCCCAAGAAAAAGAATAAGTTAGCCAAGTGTTATTGCCCACCCCCAGCTTGTCTCTGCTGCCCTCTACAAGCATAAGTAGCAAATGGTCTTTATGTTTAATAGGAATGGCTCCCACAGACTCATATATATGAATGTTTGGCCATCGGGAGTGGCACTATTAGGAAGTATGGCCTTGTTGGAGAGGGTGACTTTTTGGAGGAAGTGTGTCACTATGGAGGCGGACTTTGAGCTCATGTATGCTCCAGCTATGCCCAGTGTGGATGATAGTCTCTCCCTGATGCCTTTGGATCATGATGTAGAACTCTCAGCTCTTCTAAGTCTGCCTTCATACTGTCATGCTATCTGTCATGGTAATAATGAACTAAACCTCTGAAACTGTAAGCTACTCCAAGTTAAATGTTTCCTTTATAAGAGTTGCTGTGTTGGCTGGTGAGATGGCTCACTGCTCTTCCAAAGGTCCTGAGTTCAAATCTCAGCAACCACATGGTGGCTCACAACCACCTGTAATGAGATCTGACACCCTCTTCTGGTGCATCTGAAGACAGTTACGGTGTACTTGTTTATAATAATAAATAAATCTTAAAAAAAAAAGAGTTGCTGTGTTCATGTTGTCTCTTCACAGCAATAAAATCCAAACACTTTTAAAAAAAAATCACTTGATGACAAATCACTAATGACAAGTCTGATCATGAAAATGTGTTTATTTTGTCAGTTTGTGTGAGTGTGTGCATGTGCATGTGTGTGTGAATTTTTGTGTTTTCGAAAAAGGCTAGAAAAGGACAAGATATCAGATCCTCTACAATCTGAGTTTGGGCAGTCGTGAGGCAGGCAAATATGATCCTGAGAACCAAATCCAGATCCTTTGTAAGAACAACAATGGCTCCTAACAGCTGATCCATTTCTCCAGCCCTTGGAGACATCTTATAAAGCAACACAAAGTGGGATGGAAAGGTGACTCAGCAGTTATGAATACTAACTGCCCTTTCAGAGGATGGAAGTTCAATTCTCAGGATCCAGTGTGGCTCATACCATGTGAAACATTTAATACCCTCTTCTGACCTCTGAAGGCAATAGGAACTCATTTGGTGCTGAGATATGTACATACAAAATACACACACACACACACACACACACACACACATATATATATATATATATGTATATATATATATATACATATATATATAATGGTTTATTAATCATTCCATCCCTTTACATCTCAAATGATATCCCACTTCTCGGTTACCCCTCGACCAACCCTCATCCCACATCTACCCTCCCCCTCCCCTTTGCCTGTATAAGAATGTTCCCACACCCACCCACATTCTCCTGCCCCACTGCCCCAGCATCCTCCTATGATGGGACATCAAACCTCCCCAAGACCAAGGGCCTCCCCTCCCATTGCTGTAAGGATGCCTTTGCTACATATGTATAGGGAGCCATGGATCCCTCCAAGTACACTCCTTGGTTGGTGGTCTAGATCTGAAAGAACTGAGTGGTCAGGCCAGCCTATGTTGTTTTTCCAATGGGGTTGCAATGTCCCTCTGCTCCTCCTGTCCTTCCTCAAGCTCCCCGACCAAGTTCCCTGAGCTCAGTCTGATGGTTGGCTCCAAGCATCCACATCTGCATTGGTCAGTTGCTGATTAGACCTCCCAAAGAACCACCACACTAGGTTCCGGTCAGCAAGCACCCCTCAACCACAGTGTTGGGTTTGGTATCTGCAGGCATGATGGATCCCCAGGTGGGGTAGTCCCTGGCCCTTCCATCAGTCTCTGTTCCATTCTTTGTCCTTGTTCTTCCTTTGGACAGGAACATTTCTGGGTTAAAAACTTTGAGATGGGGGCTGGAGAGATGTATCAGCGGTTAAGAGCTCCGACTGCTCTTCCAAAGGTCCTGAGTTCAAATCCCAGCAACCATATGGTGGCTCATAACCATCCATAACAAAATCTGACACCCTCTTCTGGAGTGTCTGAAGACAGTTATAGCATACTTACATGTAATAAATAAATAAATAAATAAATAAATAAATAAATAAATAAATATTTAAAAAAAAAAACTTTGAGATGAGTGGGTGGCCCCATCCCTCAACAAGGGACCATGCCTATCTACCGGAGGTGGTCTCAACAGGTTCTATCTCCTCCACGAATTTCCACTAAAGTCATCCCCAATGGGTCCTGAGAGCCTTACATATTTCCCTGGTGTCCAGAACTCTCCAGTGGCTATCCCCAGTTCCTCATCCCTCCCTGCTACATATTTTTCTTCGATTTCCTGACTCTCTGTACCTCTCTAATATCTTCTCCAGTTCCCCATACTGCCTTCCTTATTTTCTCCCCTTCCTCTCTCTCTCCCATGTTCCTCTCTCCCTCCACCTCCCACAAATGTCTTGTTCCCCCTCAATGCAGGACTGAAGCATCCACACCCTGGTCTTCCTTCCATGCTCCATATGGTCTGTAGGTTGAGCATTGTGAGCTTTTGGGCTAATATCCACTTATTAGTGAATACATACCATGTGTGTTCTTTTGTGTCTGGGTTCCCTCACTCAGGATGATATTTTTTCTAGTTTCACCCATTTGCCTGTGAACTTCATGAAGTCATTGTTTTTGATCACTGTTTAGTACTCCATCGTGTATATGTACCACATTTGCTGTATCCATTCTTCTGTTGAGGGACATCTGGATTGTTTCCTGTCAGGCGCCTCCACCAGGTGGTGGGCAAATAGAGGGGTGGGTAACCCAAGTACTGCCAGAGCTCCAGTACTCCGGCCAGGCAGACTCGGGAGGCTGCGCTTGCTCTCCACACGGCCTGGGTGGGCGTCTGGCTGTCATGAGCCATATCCCAGTCCACTTGGGTAATGGAAAGGGGGCAATACGGGGGATCCCCAGGCCTCAGAGAGGCCAAAGACAACATTTTCTAGCTCCTGTGCATCGCTAAGAACAGTCCGGGATTGCAGAGGCCCCGGGCCAAAAGGAGAAAAGGGGTGGGTAGGGGAAGTGGACGCCCAGTGGTTCGGGCATGAACGGGTGTGGGGTTAGAGTCCTTGGTCCAAACTTGCAGCTGGAGCCGAGGAGACTTTCCTATAGATTAGAAGCAGCTCTTTTTTTTTTTTTTTTTTAGGGCTTGTTTTATTTTAATGTTTGATTCAAGTGATGCCATAGCCAGGCCACTATGTACAGACATGAGGGAAGCTATTTCTTTCCTTTTTTTTTTGTTCATTTTTGTTTGTTTGTTTTGTTTGTTTGTTTGTTTTAAGACAGGGTTTCTTCTATGTAGCCCTTGTAGCCCTGGCTGTCCTGGAAGCAGCTCTTTAGAGGAAGGCCTAATCCATTTCCCCAGCACAGTGGGTCTAGATGAAAGGAGGCATTTATTTTAGAAAGGAGGGAGAGAGAAGATAGAAAAGAAGAGGCCGACCATGGCCACATGGAGAGAGGAGGAAGGGGAGAGAGGTAACAAAAGGTGAGAGGAAAGACAAGAAGCTAAGAGGTTGAGGGGGAGGTCAAATAACCTTTATGTTTCCCAGGGGCAGGGCATACCTGGCTGTGGTCAGGTGACTGTGCGGGGTAGAATCCAGCCAGAATGCTGGGAGCTTGGAGCATTGTCTGGACACAGGATATTAGAGTGAGGGCTCATTGTGTCTCGTCTTATGTCTGGGGCGTAGCTTACTATTCCATCCCTTGTAGAATTCTCTACTGGGTCTCCGGAGCAAGCCTCACTCAACCAAGAGCACAGGCTGCCTTTCACAGTCCCACAGTTTCCAGCTTCTGGCTGTTATAAATAAGGCTGCTATGAACATAGTAGAGCATGTGCCCTTGATATATATTGGATCATCTTTTGGGAATATGCCCAGGAGCGGTATAGCTGGGTTCTCAGGTAGAACTATTTCCAATTTTCTCAGGAACCACCAGACTGATTTCCAAAGTGGTTTTGCCAGCTTGCAGTCCCACCAGCATTGGAGGAGTGTTCCTCTTTCTCTACATCATTCCCAGAATATGCTGTCACCTGAGTTTTTTTATCTTAGCCTTCCTAATTGGAGTGAGGTGGAATCTCTGGGTTGTTCTGATTCGCATTTCCCTGATGACTACAGATGTTGAACATTTCTTTAAGTCCTTCTCAGTCATTTGAGGTTTCTCAGCTGAGCAGTGGTGGTGCATGCCTTTAATCCCAGCACTTGGGAGGCAGAGGCAGGTGGATTCCTGAGTTTGAAGCCAGCCTGGTCTACAGAGTGAGTTCCAGGATAGCCAGGTCTACATAGAGAAACCCTGTCTCAAAAGACAGACAGAAAAAGAGAGAGAGAGAGAGAGAGAGAGGGAGAGGGAGAGAGAGAGAGAGAGAGAGAGAGAGAGAGAGAGAGAGAGAGATTTCTCAGTTGGGAATTCTCTATTTAGCTCTGCACTCCCCTTTTTAATAAGGTTATTTGGTTCTCTAGAGTCTACCTTGTTGAGTTCTTTGTATATTTTGGATATTAGCCCTCTATCCAATGTAAGGTTGGTAAAGATCTTTTCCCAATCTGTAGGTTGCTGTTTTGTCCTGTTGACAGTGTCCTTTGCTTTACAAAAGCTTTTCAGTTTTATGAGGTTCCATTTGTCGATGCTTGATCTTAAAGCATAAGCCATTGGTGTTCTGTTCAGGAAGTTTTCCCCTGTGCCCAAGTATTTGAGGCTTTTCCCCACTTTCATTTCTATTAGATTCAGCATATCTATTTTTATGTGGAGGTCCTAGATCCACGTGGACTTGAGCTTTGTAAAAGGAGATAAAAATGGATCAATTTGCATTCTTCTACATGCTGACCACAGTTGAACCAGCACCATTTGTTGAAAATGCTGTCTTTTTTCCACTGGATGGTTTTGGCTTCTTTGTCAAAGATCAACTGTCCACAGGTGTGTGGGTTCATTTCTGGGTCTGATTCTTGGCTGATTCTCACAAAGATGTTTTAGAAAATATGTTTATGCCCCACCTGGGGATCCATCCCATATACAGTCATCAAACCTACACTCTATTGTGGATGCCAACAAGTGCTTGCTGACAAAAGCCTGATATAGCTGTCTCCTGAGAGGCCCTGCCACAGCCTGACAAATATAGAGGTGGATGCTCACAGCCAACCATTGGATTGAGCACAGGGTCCTCAATGAAGGAGTTAGAGAAAAGACTAAAGGACCTGAAGGGGTTTGCAGCCCCATAGGAAGAACAACAATTTGATCCAACCAGAACCCCCTAGAGCTCCCAGGAACTAAACCACCAACCAAAGAATACACATGGAGCGACCCAAGGCTCCAGCCACATATGTAGCAGAGGATGGCCTTGTGGGACATCAATGGGAGAAGAAGCCCTTGATCCTGTGAAGGCTCGACGCCCCAGTGTAGGGGAATGGCAGGATGGGGAAGTGGGAGAGGGTGGGTTGGTGAGCAGGGATAGGGGAATAGGGGGTTTTCAGAGGGGAAACCAGGAAAGGGGATAACATTTGAAATGTAAATAAATAAAATATCTAATAAAAATTTTCAAAAAAAAGAAAAGAAAATATGTTTAAGATAACACAAAGAGGGCTGGAGAGATGGCTCAGCGGGTAAGAGCACTGACTGCTCTTCCAAAGGTCCTGAGTTCAAATCCCAGCAACCACATGGTGGCTTACAACCATCTGTAAAGGGATTCAATGCCCCCTTCTGATGTGTCAGACACACCAGAAACAGTGTACTCATATAAATAAAATAAGTAAAAAAAAAGATTTGTTTCACCTATAGAAACTGCTGAATTTGTACCTGATAACTCAGAATTAACTTGGTTATTCATATGAACATATGTATACAACAGGCCATCATAAGTAGAAACTATCCATTACATATTACTCATATTTAGTCTCATACAGGTTTGCCAGGTCCATTAGCTCAAGGAAATGAGGAAATTGACCAATTACTCATAGAAAATGTGTTAGAAGCCTCCAAATTTCATGAGAAATATCATATTAATGTGAAAGGTTTAAAGAAAATAATTTCTATCACTTGGCAACAAGGCAAAGGAATAATTGTTTGAAAAATGTCCTACATGTTCTCTATACAACCAAATCCTGTTACCTTCTAGTAGTGACCACATGGGTACCAAAAGAGATGACACCTGGCAGATAGATGTTTTCTATTTTTCAGAATTTGGAAAACAAAGGTATATACATCATACCGTTGACACACTCATGGTTTCAATGGGCAACTGCTTTAAGTTCCAATAAAGCAGATTGTGAAATTACACATTTATTGTTAATAATGGTAATCCTGAGGATATCCAAACAAATTAAAACTGTCAATGCTCCTGCATATGTATCCAATAAGATAAATCAATTCTTTGCATATTACAATAGAAAGCATGTAACTGATATTACACACAATCCCACAGGAAAAGCACTCATAGAAAGATCTAGTTGTACCTTAAAAGATGTAGAATTCAGCCAGCAGTTCTACTCCAGTCGGTGGGTTACTTCAGACTGGAAGTTGGGCTAGCCCTGTGGAATCAAACGGGCAGAGAACAAAGGACGCTAAGTAAATGTATCAAAGCAACACTTTACTCGGGGTGAAATGAGTTTATATATCCAGGCACAAAAGTGAAACCATAATATCTATACATAATATATGCATAACGTAAATACAACAGCAGACATGGAGATGCCAGGATCTCAGCGGATTCCTTTCTCAGGTGATCAGTTCTGTTTACGGTCAGCAATGTCTTCAAACAGGAGGCATAGCAGCAGGTGTGTCAAGAGCTAGCTGTAAGTCCATCTCTTGGTTTCAGGAGGAGGTACAGTGTTGTGGGCTATTTTTTCACACCACAGGTGGCCAGATTCAGTCCCAGGTGTAAGCTCAGCTTTCAGAGTTCAGGCAGAGGGAAGCTGTTAGCTCGCTGGTGGCACTCAGGCAGAGGGGGGAGGAAGCAACATCTCACCCCTAAATATTACATAAAAAAGCAGGTTTAAGGCCATATCACATGGCACAGATCTGCACGGGAATCATTACGGTGCTTCAGATGGAAAAACCTGCTTTTTTTTCCTCTTGGTTCCATCTTCCTGTCATTCAGACAACATGTGACTCGTTTGACACAGCAAACTGGGCTTATATTGTGTCTTTAATAAAGACACAGCCACTTGGCACATGCCTTTGTCTGGGTCGACTACCACCAGAGAGACAGGCTTTTGTATGCACCATCCATCCGCACAATAAATGCCAAGATACACCTTTAAAACCTGCAGAGTCCGGGAACTGCCACTGTTTCTCTGAAAGCAGCTTTTTACGAAGTCCTGGCAAAGTCGGTCATTCTGATGCTGAAGCCAGGAGCAGGCCTCTGTTGAGTTGCAAATTTTTGGCTTTGTCTCTGGAGGTTGCCTAGGGAACAGGTCTCAGCTCATATGCAAATTAGTAGGTTAGTTCTGTAGACTCCAGGGCTTGCATTAACCTTTGGAATGTTGGAACCTCGGTGGTGGGCCAGCGACTTTGGGATGGTGCCAACTTTTGAAGTAAATCAGGCCAGCACCTTTGGGACGGCGCAGGCTTTTGGAGTAAATATCACAGAGATAGCCAAAACTTCCATGCTCTGGGTGTGAGCTAATGTATAGGATCTTTTATTTTTGCTTCGGGAATAAGCAATTTTCTGGATAAAAGGGGAAGAAACACATTCAAAGCTGGCAGAAAAAGCCTGTCAGCTTAGAACAAAAGAAAATGAAAGAAAAAGTTTTTCCTCAATGCATTTGAGCACACCTGTTAAAAGGGCGGTGGCTCTAAGTCAACTTGGTGAATTAATCTTTCTGGGAGCCAGCGTGCTCCATCCTCTTTCTGAGAAAATATACATACAGACCCTCTGCCCCAGACCAAAAGAGGGTCTGGTCCATACCAAGCATTGGTGAGCGGGTCCTTCTAATGTACCATGGCATACAAATTTGAAGTGTTAGGATGCCAATGCCAGTTCGCCGTGGACTGACCTTTGATGTCAGTCTGCAAGAAATTTAAAATAAAGAGTACAAAGATTCCCCCCCTCCGTCTTGAAAAGCCAGTTTTTAATCTTGCGATGTGCTCACTCAACAATATCCTGTCCCATAGGGTTATATGGGATGCCAGTTTTATGAAAAATGCCAAAATCCTTACAAAGAGAAATAAAGTTTTTGGCAGTGTAGGCTGGTCCATTGTCAGTCTTGATTATTTTGGCATACCCATAACACTGAATGCTTGTAAACAATGATTAATTACATTTCTAGTGGTTTATCCTGTTTGCAGGGAAGCAAACATAAATCCTGAACAAGTATCAATACAGACATGTATATATTTAAGCTTTCCAAATTCTGCATAATGAGTTACATCCATCTGCCATATTCTATTTGGTATAAGGCCCCTTGGGTTCACCCCCAAATGTGGTACTGGAGTTAAAATAACGCACTTAGGGCATTGTTTAACAATCATTCTTGCTTGTTCTCTGGAAATTTTATATTTGAGCCTCAGAGTTTGGCTAGACAGGTGGAACTTATCATGATCCTGTTTAGCTAAGGCCACAGGATCTGAAACTAAAACCTCTCCTACCAGAGCCCTGTCAATGAGGTCATTACCTCTGGCTAATGGCCCAGGTAGGCCAGAATGAGCCCAAATATGGCCAATATAAATTGTTTTTGTTTTTTTTTTTTTTTGTGCAAGAATGATATTCTGTAATTGAGAAAATAGGACTCCTGTTGGGGTGTCCAACTTAAACGTACCACACATTTCCAGTAACGGTACTGATTGGGAAATGTAAAAGCTGTCCATGTATAGGTTAAATGCATCAGGCACAGCTTCAAATACTCATAAAACTGCAGTTAGTTAAGCTAATTGAGTTGAGAGACCAGGAGTCTCTATAACTACCCATTGACTATTAATGATATATCCAGCTTTTCCTTTAGAGGAACCATCAGTAAATACCACAAGGGCATTGTCTAGAGGCTGCCAAGCCGTTATATTTAGAAAATTCACTTCATGCACATTTAAAAACTTTATTAATTTATCCTGGGGATAATGATTATCTGTAGCCCACGCAGTCGTCTCGCCAGCAAGAAGACACGCAGACACTAGGTTCCTTCTGCAGCAACGTTTATTGTCCTCATCCATAGGGAAAAAAGGGGTCAAACCAATAATCCGCACTGCTTATATTCACCACAGTGCGGCGTGTCTGCCCACAACGTGGCGTGTCTGCCCATGATTGGCTGTTCGCTCATTACCCTACGTAACGCCCTGGGATGAGCCATGACATGGCATCTTTTTCACTCTACGCACATGCGCAAACAGTTCTCTACGCACATGCGCAAACAGTTGTTTACTAGGAGTCGACAGCGGAAGTAGGCGCCATCTTGCCATGGCGAATGTCTCTCCAGCTTCACCGCTCCCCAAAATTATCTATAGTTCCCTGAAACCCTATTTGAGCAAGCAACCATCCTGTGCTATGCTATTTTAGCCAGGAGTCTTTCTCCAAAGTAAAAGGCTGAATGATAACATCTGGTTCCTTGCCAAAATAAGTTAGTGCTTGCTTTCTACCAAGCACAATTATTTGTGCAACAGCATCATAGTATGGCAAGATATTACATTTAGAAGACACCCTTGAATGGATCCACATAAGAGGTGCCTTCTGCCATAACAATGCCATAGGGTCATGGGTTGTATTGAAAATTAATAAATGCAAAGGTAAAGAATAATCTATGTAAGTAACAAATTGATTCTCAATAGCTTTTTCTACCTGCTGTAAAGCAGATATTCCCTCTTTAGTAAAAGATCTAGGAGAATTTGAGTCAAAATTACCTCTAAGGATATCAAATAAGGGCTTCAAGTCTCCTGTAGTAAGTTTTAGGTAGGGATGAAGCCAATTGATATCACCTAATAATTTTTGAAAATCTTTTAAGGTTTTTAATTTGTCTCTATGAATAACTATCTTTTGAGGAATAACAGCTTGATCTGTAAGTGTAAAGCCTGAATAATGCCCTCTGGGCTGGTGTCCTGAGTGGACCTTGGGCACAAACTCTGCAGCCAGTCCCACAACACCCAGAGGAAGCTCCACTCCCAGGAGATCTGACACTCTCAGGATCAGAGGTGAGGAAGACCCAACATCTGTCCCAACACCGGGAGTAACTGGGACCTGGAGGACCAGGCACACAGGAACTCCGCCAGCAGAGTGGCTCGGGTTCCTTCCGGTCCCTCTGGGTTGGTGTCCTGAATGGACATTGGGTGCAAACTCTGCAGCCAGTCCCACAACACCCAGAGGATGCTGCTCCACTCCCAGGTGCTCTGACACTCTCAGGATCACAGGATCACAGAATCACAGGGTCACAGAGACTGCCTGACTCTGAGGAGTTCTGATACAACCAGGATCACAGGAAGGTCACACTCCAGTCAGATATAGAAAGGGCAGGTAGCACTAGAGATAACCAGATGGCGGGGGGCAAGCGTAAGAAAATAAACAACACAAACCAAGGTTACTTGGCATCATCAGAACCCAATTCTCCCACCATAGCAAGTCCTGGACACTCCATCATTCGAGAAATGCAAGATTCAGATCTAAAATCACTTATCATGATGATGATACAGGACCTTAAGAAAGACATAAATAGCACCCTCAAAGAAATAAAGGAGAACACAGGTAAAGAGCTAGAAGCTCTTAAAGAGGAAACACAAAAATCCCTTAAAGAACTACAGGAAAACACAACCAAACGGGTAAAGGAAATGGGCAAAACCATCTATAATCTAAAAATGGAAATAGAAGCAATAAAGAAATCAGAAAGAGAGACAACCCTAGAGATACAAAACCTAGGAAAGAAATCAGGAGTCATAGATGCAAGCATCACGAACAGAATACAAGAGATAGAAGAGAGCATATTGGGGGCAGAAGACACCATAGAGAGCATTGACACAATAGTCAAAGAAATGCAAAAAGCAAAAAGCTCCTAACACAAAACATCTAGGAAATCCAGGATGCAATGAGAAGACCAAAGCTAAGGATAATAGATAAAGAAGAGAATGAAGACTCCCAATGTAATGAGCCGGTAAATGTCTTCAACAAAATTATAGAAGAAAACTTCCCTAACCTAAAGAAAGAGATGCCCATGAACAT
>NW_022196895.1:32871839-32872100 GCF_008632895.1 Mastomys coucha | reverse complement strand
TACACACACCATTTCTTAAATGAATGTAACCTGTTCTCTGTGGCCTGAGAATAAAGTCACTCACTCACATCAAGTAGTTTTGACCATAGCAAGAAGTTTGTATCCAAAAGTCATGCCTACAATTCATTCCTTGGAGCAGTAGAACTGTCAACTCTCAGCTTAGCTACAATAGAGGTAAAAACCTTCAGTGCTTTGGGGGTCATTGAAGTACAGCCTTATTACAATGAAATCCAATGTCTAAAAATTGTTCTTATTTTGGGC
>NW_022196895.1:32860508-32871318 GCF_008632895.1 Mastomys coucha | reverse complement strand
CAATAAAAGTTTAAAAAAAAAAAAAAGCCTAAATAACTGTACGGATCCTGAGTTTGCACCTTCTCTGGGGCTATCTGTAGCCCCCTCTCATTAAAGGCAACTTGTAAGTCTCTGTAACATAAAAGTACATCTTGGGGAATTTTTCCTGCTATTAAGACATCAACTGTGCAGTGGGCAATATATATCATTGGCCATTTCTTCTTATAGGATCAATGACCTGCGCCACAAATTTCTGGCATAACATAGGACTATTAGCCATGCCTTGAGGAAGGACTGTCCACTGATATCTTTCATAGGTTCCCTTAAAGTTTACAGATGGAACACCGAAAGCAAACCTCTCACAATCCTCAGGGTGCAAAGGAACTGTAAAGAAACAGTCCTTAAAATCCATAACTATTTTGTAAAATCCTTTTGGAATTGCCACTGGAGATGACAATCCAGTTTGTAATGTTCCCATTACCACCATAGTTTCATTAACCTTCCTCAAATCTTGGAACAATATTCATTTACCTGATTTCTTCTTTATCATGACTATAGGCATGTTCCATGGGGAATTTGATTCCCTCAGGTGTCCTGCTTCTGATTGCTCCTGCACCAGCAATGAAGCTGCTTCTATTTTCTCTTGAGATAAAGACCACTGATCAACCCACACCAGAGTATTATTTACCCACTGGATTTTGTCTGCATGGTGCACAGGCAAGACCGTGGTCATTATAGAAAATGTTTCAAACATTTTATTATTTTTAGGATGTATTCGGATTTAGGATTTGGGATAAAATTTAGGATTTTAGGCTCTTTATTATTAGGATGAGGCTTATGGCCTCTGTATGTTCTAATGTCCCGTTTGGACCTCTGCCTATTAGCTAGCTCACTAGGGCTGCATAGTACCAGCCGCATCTGTGACAACAAATCTCTCCCCCAGAGTAACAGGGAGGTTAGACATAACATATGGTTGGATCTGCCCTGAATTACCTTCCTCATCCCTCCAGGTTAGAAGCTTAGAGCTTCGTTTTGGGTTATTGGCATAACCGATCCCTTGGAGATGAGGAATAGACGCAGTGAGAGCCCAAGTTGAGGGCCAGCCTGCCCTCTGATAATAGACATAAGCTCCAGTATCTATTAAACCTTCAAAACTTTTTCCTTCAATAGTTAGTTTAAGATTAGGCCTCTTATTCATAATAGACTATATCCAATATACTTCAGGAGCACCAGAACAACTCTGTCCTGCCTCATTAGTAACAGCCTTTGAAGACATAGGATACAAGGGAACCATGATAAGCTGAGCAATCTTTTGATAAGCGGGTACTGTAATGACACCGAATGGTGAGGAAGCCATAATTTTTATTTCTCCTTGATAATTGCGATCAATAATACCTGAGTAAATATGTAATCCATCCAAAATAACACTACCTTTGCCAATCACAAACCCCCAAGTCTCTGAACGTAGTGGCCCATAAACTCCAGTAGACAGAATCTTAATTCCCATTTCTAGGGTTAGTACTGTGTGCCAGGTGGAGAATAAGTCCGATCCTGTACATCCGGGCGCTGCTCTGGGGAGCTCAAGTATAGATCTTCCTGATTTGTTGGCAGTCTTAGGGCCCCATGCACTGACTTTTGGTTCAAGAATGGGGCCAGGGGCCAGCCCCTGGACTCATTTTTTGAACAGGTATAGCCTTGAGAACCTTTCTTAGATTGACCCTCTCTGGCCCAATGTTTCCCTCTCTTACAACGATCACACAGCCTCGGCACAGCACCTTGTTGCTGCCTCTCTGAACTTCCTGACTTTTTTGGACACTCACTTTTAAAATGGTTAATGCTGCCTCAATGATAGTATCTCTTACTATCCTGCCATTGTGCCAGAATTTCTGGAACGGTAGTGCCTTGCAATGCGGCTGCAATGGCTAACCCCTGATTAAACGTAGGCCCAATGTCTGCACAAAGGCGAATATATCCAGATAAATCCATCTGACCCTTGTGCAATAGGAGAACTGCTTTGCATGTCGAATTAGCATTCTCAAAAGCTAACTGTGTGATAAGCAGTCCATCCAAATAGGAACTTCCAAGCGCCCTGCTGGTTGCCTGCTGCAGCCTAGCCACAAAATTCTGGAAAGGTTCTTCTGGATCCTGCTGTATCCCAGTCAAGCTCGCGCTACTCTCACCTCTCGCAGGCAGCTGCACCCAAGCCTTTCTGGCAGCTATAGCAACTTGGGCAAACACCCCGGTGGGATAGTCGATCTGTCTAGCATTCCCTTCAAACTGTCCTTCCCCCAGAAACATATCCATATTTCAGTCAGGATTACCTGACTGAGCGTTCTGCATAGCAATTTTTTTACTATGTTCTCGCCACTCTGAATTCCAGATCAAGCAATCCCCTGCCTGCAACGCAGCTCAGCACAATACCTTCCAATCGTGCAGCTTTAGATTATAATCTATGATATTATCCACCAATGCTTGAGTAAATGGCGCATTAGGCCCATATTGATTAACTGCTTCTTTTAATTCCTTAATAATTTTGATATCAAAAGCTTGATAATATCTATATATATTGTCATTCTGATCTCTGCATTTCATCACCTGAAAAGCTAGTAACCTGGAGATGTCTTGCCCATTCTCCCAAGCCTGGTGGAACGCCCCCTCTAAGGGCAAATGTCCCGCCTCCAGATAGCTATCTTTCCTTCTGCCTGCCTGCATCTTAAATCCCCTAAGTTCATCACTTAATTCTCATAGCTTGATCTCAAGCTCTGCCCTACTTAAACAAGACCCATTTCGAGTTTTCTCCCTTATCTGGGAAGGAGCAGATTTTGTGTAAGAACGCAGTCTCCTGACATGAGACATAGCGAGTTTGCCTTTTGCGGAAGAAGTATGAGTCTCTTCAGCTACCGTACTCGACTCAGAGGATCTTTGGACCCCTTCGCTTTCCGTAGTGGATGTGTCTGCTCCTGAGTCCAATGCTGTCATCTCTGAACTTGTCAAACTCAGTTCAGTTTCTGAATGATCCTCCTTCCGCTTATTTTTCTCATTTTCATTCATAATGTCCATAATCATCCCCCAAAGGCAGAGGGGAAATCCATCTACCTTATTATTTATGAGAGCCTTTCCTATTTTCTCCCAAGATTTCTTATTAATCTTGGTTAGACCTTCTAGCCAAGGACAGTGAGCTTCTATCTGCTCTGACAGTTCTGTCAATGCTTCTTTCTTAACCCTAACTCCTTTTGTTCTGAGTAGCTTGTCTGCGTTCTGGGTAGCCACCTTTGAAATGCTTGCCCCCATTTTTCCAGTGTCAAAAATGCCTAGGTGAACTTGTGTACTGGGTCAGTACTGTCCAACCTAGTCCCCACAGCCTTCCTGCACGGATTCTTACAATTTGGCCAGCGCTAGCCCGTGGGAAGCCAGTCGCCATTCCAAGATGGCTCCGACCGCCTCAGACTTGCCTGGTAAATCTCATGCCCCTCCCAAGCAGGCTCATGCAAATTAGGTGTCTCCCGAGCGGGCTCATGCAAATTAGGTGTCTTGCTGGTGGCCTATCAGACAGACCCACATCTCCCCCGGAGCTATATATTGAGTGGACCTTCTCCGCTCGGGGCTGCCCCAGAGAAGAAGAGACAAGCATTCCTGCAATAAAGTTGCTGAGAAGAATCCAACCATGTTGTGTCCAGTTCCTGCCGGCTGGGGGTTGGATGCGACAACTGGTGGCCCGCATGGGGAAAAAGAAAAGAAAAACCTCTGGGGGTTGGATGCGACAACTGGTGGCCCGCATGGGGAAAAAGAAAAGAAAAACCTCGTAACAACGTACGGGGAGAAAAAGTAACAACTGGTAACAGTTGGAGGCCCAGACGGACTGGGAGCCCGAAGAGACTCACAGATTCAGAACTCAGCAGCTAGAGAGCAGCGGTACCGGTAAGTCCTCCTTGAGCTTTCCAAGGAGAAGTATAATATGTTTCCTGTTGACCCTGTCTGGGTTGCATTGTTCGTGTTATTGTTTTTCTTTCTGATTTGTCTTGTCTGCTTTTTTTGAAGTGTCACATGTGGACTCCCTCTCCAAAGCCCGGACAGTAACGCAGTGCTGCGGAACCGGCTACATTCAGAAACTCCACCCTCATTGAGCAAGAAGGAAGTTACTGATTGGACTGTGACACTGACGTAGTTTGGGGGAAGGGTTTTTGCCCCAGGTATTTTACCTGTTGCGGGAACAAAGGATTATGATTAAATTCAAGATGACTGAGTGACCAGACCTCGTGTCGTCTAATGTTTTACTTTTCCCACGTGGGTACGGTACAGTATGGCTAGCCTACCTCTTCTTATCTCCTTCAATCTCTTCTTATCTATTTCTTATCTTACTCCTAATACCAGAAGAACTCTTTATTCTTTTCATGTTGGCTCTGGATGCCAACAGTTACAGACCGGGGGAGGAGTGTACCTGCTGAGTCTAGACTTGGTAGTCCTGTGTAAGACAGTTGTAGATAGGACTGAAAAGAGCCCCAGGTCTTATATTCTCTTGCTTTATTGTCATTTTTTGAAAATAAAGTCTCCGGGAAGGAGCGATAAAGTTTCGCAGAGTAGCGAACTGAAAGTAAAAACAAAAGTTTAAAAAAAAAAAAAAGGTAACAAAAATAACCATGGACGCTTTGTATTCAATTTTTCTGGCTTTCCAAGAGCTGTTAAGACCTGTGTGGAAGCTTGTTGGGAGCTGTTTGGAAGATCAGCACTGTTGTAAGGCCGTGGAACAGCTGCCTTCAGCACACAGCCCTATGCGGGGGTGGGTGAATTCATCTTGGGAGATACTAGCCACCTGTTTCTGGTTAATGTTAACCCTGGCAGCAGCTTGGTATCCCTGGGAAGCCCAAGACCTTAGAGAACTAAAGAGAGCAGTGGCAGAAGATGGCTCTCATTCACCCTGGGTAGAGACCATCCTTGAGGGCTTTGCCCACTAGGTTCTCACCCTCAGAGATTGGAAGGAAATGGTCAAGGCTGTGTTCCCCTCACTCATGTTCCTTAAATGGATGGCCTTTTACCAGGAGGAGTGTCGAGTGCAGAGAGAACAGAACCAACATTGTATCTTTAAGGGAAGAAATGTTTCAATTCGACTGTTTAGAACAAATCCTCAGTCTATAGTTGGACTTCTTAGTTCTAAGGTGTATGAGATAGAGGGGTCAGCCCAATTTAAAGAGAGCTGCCTAGAAGATCAGAAGTGTTGAAGGCAGTTGAGGAAGGGCAGACAGCTCTGGAACAGCTGAAAGAGGAGCAGTCAGTGAAATCAGGAAAGGGGAACTCAGACACAGATTGGTCTGATATAGATGAGAAATTACAGGATTTGATTGAGAAGATTGAGAGAAGCTCTATTAAAGAGAAGCGCAGGAGGAAGGACCCAGAGACTGACAAAGGCCCCCCCAGACTACATGCTGTCAGCACTTCCCCCCTATAATTCAATCAACAGTGGGGGTCCAGGCCTCTACTTTTACCTAGAGGTTTGGTGAGCGGTGAGGTCAGAGCTCCAGCTCACCTGCCCAGTTTTTCAAGATGCTCAATCCTTCTTTAGAGAGCATCCTGTGATCTTTCCAAAGATTATGTCAGCTGCCCCTATAACTGGGGCTCCAAATATGTTTACTGATGGTTCTAAAACAGGCTGTGGGGCCTATTTGGTAGAGAAACAAGAGCCCATTTTATGTCAATTCTCGCCAGGCTCTCCTCAAGTAGTTGAATTGAAAATAGTAATTGAAGTTTTTAAAAATTGCCAATTTGCTTTTAATTTGATATCTGATTCGGCTTATGTTGTTAACGCTGTTAAAATTCTTGAAACCGCTGGCCCTATTAAAATTAATAGTACCATTTGTACATTATTTGAGAATTTGCAGAAATTAATTAGGCAGAGAAAAAAATCTATTTTTTATTCAGCATATTCAGTCTCATACTGGGTTGCCAAGACCTTTAAGTAGAGGAAGAGAGATTGTAGATTGGTGGACTATGATGGAGTACATTTTCATGAATTCTTCTATGGAAATGGCTGAACAGTTCCATCAAAATTTTCATGTAAATGCTAAAGACATTACAACAAAAATTTCATTTGTCTCGAGCTGATGCCCAACAGGTGGTCTTAGATGGTCCTCAATGTATAATCCATCATCATCCCCATGGCATGGGTGTCAATCCACGGGGCTTGTCTCCCTTTAAGTTCTGGCAGATGGATGTGACACATGTTTCTGAATTTGGAACTTTAAAATATGTTCACATATTTGTAGATACGTGTTCTGGGATCATTCATGCCACCCCTTTGAGTGGAGAAAAGGCATGCAATGTCATCTCGCATTGCCTAGAGGCATGGGCTGCTTGGGGCAAACCCCAGCAGCTAAAATTAGATAATGGACCTGCCTATACAGCTCAAACCTTTATGTCATTTTGTAAACAGATGGAAGTTCATGTTTCCCATGGATTGCCATATAATCCTCAAGGGCAGGACATCGTAGAGCGTGCACATCGCACTCTTAAAGAATTTTTACAAAAACAAAAAGGGGGAATTGGCCAAGGCCATACCCCAAAAGAAAGAATTGCTCTTGCTCCATTCGCCGCTCTGGCTCCCACCCAGGCTGCAGATTGTCATCAATGCAGCAGAGGTTCCTTGAAGGGATTTGTGAAGTGGAAGGATATTCTGACAGGTTCATGGCATGGCCCGAATCCGGTATTGACGTGGACGAGAGGCTCTGTTTGTGTATTTCCACAGGACCGCCGAGATTCCATTTGGGTCTCCGAGCGATTGACAAGGAAGTGTGCCACGTGGAATGGAGAGATCGTGCCCGAGAGCCCTGTGCATCCTTCTTCTTCTGTTCCTGGTGGAGAGCCAAGCGGAGCTGAGATGGAGGATTCTGTCACTGTTTCCAAGACCAATACCAGCCATCTAGCCTGCAATTCCTCTGACTCTGATTGTCAGTTGGCAGAATGTTGGGCTGGATTTCCAACACTTTCTCCTTCTTGAAACAGTGGGTGGGCATAGCACTCTGGGGAGTTTTGGTCCTGGTGGGTTGTGTGGTCTGTCTGTGGCTACTCTGTAGGCTAAGACGTGACCAGGCTTGTCATAACAATCTTGTCTATCAGGCATTGTCTACTGTCGAAGAATCTGGCACACCAGGTGTATGGCTGGCTGCCCTCAAGGAGTGACCTCTATAGTCCTCCTTGCTTTCCCACAAAGTCATTCAGTTGGCAGTCATCTCAGGCCTGGTTACCCACCTGTAAGACCTGATCTTCTGCATGTTCAGGTTGTGAGGCAAAGCACTGCATTCGTGGCACACTGTATGCAGTTAGCGGCCCCGAGGGGAGCAAGTCTGTTTGATGCAGGTTGATATCGCCCTTTCCCCAATATCTTTCCACTCATTCCTGCCTCTGGAAAAATGGTATCGGACGGGTCTGGTTTGGACTGGGTGGATGACACCTAGCGAAAAACCCATACAATGTCCTCAAAACACTCACCAGAGAACAGACCTCTACTCCCACCTGTTTCGTTTTCAAGACTGGCCAAATTATTAAAACAAAAGGGGGGAACTGTGGGAAGCCAGTCGCCATTCCAAGATGGCGCTGACCGCCTCAGACTTGCCTGGTAAATCTCATGCCCCTCCCGAGCGGGCTCATGCAAATTAGGTGTCTCCCAAGCAGGCTCATGCAAATTAGGTGTCTTGCTGGTGGCCTATCAGACAGACCCACGACTCCTCCGGAGCTATATATTGAGCGGACCTTCTCCGCTCAGGGTTGCCCCAGGGAAGAAGAGACAAGCGCTCCTGCAATAAAGTTGCTGAGAAGAATCCAACCGTGTTGTGTCCAGTTCCTGCCAACCGGGGATTGGACCCGACACTAGCCTTAGTTTCTTACCATGTGGAAATGGCTATGTCCGTTCCTTTGGTTCCTTTTTTCTTTTTATACAGAGCTCTGTATCTGACAGTGTGGTCTTTAGTCCATTTCTCCCGTGTCTGAGGCACATGTCTGGGGCACCATTCTGTAGAATCCGGCCAGCAGTTCTACTCTTGTCGGGTTACTTCAGACTGGAAGTTGGTCTAGACCTGTGGAATCAAACGGGTGGAGAACAAAGAGATGGAGGGATGCTAAGTAAATGTATCAAAGTGACACTTTACTCAGGGTGAAATGAGTTTATATATCCAGGCACAAAAGTGAAACCACAATATCTAAACATAATATATGCATAATGTAAACACAACAGCAGATGTGGAGACATCAGGTTCTCAGCAGATTCCTTTCTCAGGTGATCAGTTCTGTTTATGGTCAGCAATGTCCTCAAACAGGAGGCGTAGCAGCAGGCACGTCAGGAACTAGCTGTAAGTCGGCCTCTTGGTTTCAGGAGGAGCTGCAATGTTGTGGGCTATTGCTTCGCACCACAGGTGGCCGGATTCAGTCCAAGGTGTAAGCTCTGCTTTTGGAGCTCAGGCAGAGGGAAGCTGTTAGCTCCCTCGTGGAGCTCAGGCAGAGGGGGGAGGAGGCAACAAAAAGAGTTGGTTATTGCCGGGCATGGTGACTCATGCCTTTAATCCCAGCACTAGAGAGGCTGAGGCAGGCAGATTTCTGAGTTCGAGGCCAGCCTGGTCTACAGATTGAGTTCCAGGACAGCTAGGGCTACACAGAGAAACACTGTCTCGATAAAAAAAAAAAGGAGAGAGAGAGAGAGAGATACAGAGAGAGAGAGAGAGAGAGAGAGAAAGAGAGAGAGAGAGAGAGAGATGCTTATTAAACAATCCTTCCCGTAACTCTTCCATAGGGATCCCAGACCTCAGACAAATGGTTGGCTGAAATCTGTCTCAGTCAATTACTCATAGAGCCTCTCAGGGTACCGCAGTGCTAAGCTCCTGTCTGCAAGTACAACATGGCATCAGTACTAGTATCAGGGTTTGGTGCCTATGTTTGGGATGGATCCCAAGTTGGGCCAGTCACTGGATGTCCGTTCCTTCAGTCTCTGCTCCATTTTTGGCCCTGCATTTCTTTTCAGACAGGAACAATTCTGGGTCAAAAATTTTGAAGATGTGTGGGTAGTCCCATCTCTCCACTGGGGGCCCTATCTATCTACTGGAGGTGGTCTCTTCAGCTTCCATCTCCCCACTGTTAAGCATCACCATTGAGTCATGGGAGCCTCTCACATCCCAAGTCTCTGGGACTTTCTAGAGGTTTCCTCCACCCTCCACCCCCAACCGTTATATATTTCCATTCGTTCTCCTGGCCCACTGGGCTTCTCTCTTGTCTGACCCATACCTGATCTTGGCCTCCCTTCCCCCTCCCACTCCCAGATCCCACCCAGATCTCTCCCCCTCTCTACCTCCTGTGATTATTTTGTTCCCCTTTCTAAGTGGGATTGAACCATCCTCACTCAGGACTTCTTTCTTGTTGAACTTCATACAGCCTGTGAGTTGAATCATGGGTATTCTTTACTTTTTTGGCTAATATCCAACTATCAGTGAGTACATACTATGCATGGGTCTGGATTACCTCACTCAGGATGATATTTTCTAGTTTCATCCATTTACCTGCAAAATTCATGGTGTCCTCATTTTTTTAATAGCTAAATAATAGTTCATTGTGTAAATGAGCCACATTTTCTACATCGATTCTTCAGTTGAGGGACATCTGGCTATTATGAATAAGGTTGCTATGAACACAGTGGAGCATGTGTCCTTATGGTATGGTGGAGCATCTTTTGAATATATAAACAGGAGTTGATATAGTTGGGTCTTTAGGTAGGACTACTTCTAATTTTCTGAGAAACCAGATTGATTTCCAGAGTAGTTATACCAATTTGCAATCCCACCAGCAATGGAGCATGTGCTGTCACTTGAGTTTTTGACCTTAGCCATTCTGATTGGTAT
This sequence comes from Mastomys coucha, assembly GCF_008632895.1. Taxonomy (NCBI): domain Eukaryota; kingdom Metazoa; phylum Chordata; class Mammalia; order Rodentia; family Muridae; genus Mastomys; species Mastomys coucha. The sequence goes on along the minus strand of NW_022196895.1, from coordinate 32,861,467 downwards.
AAGGTGGAATCTCGGGGTCATTAATTTGCATTTCCCTGATGAATATGTAGTACCAAGAAGCATTCATGAACCCCAAAAGACCAATCAGGAACTGATCCAACCCAATCATACTAGGGTCTTTATTCACGAGCTCAAGCTTGGGCTTAACTCACTGCTGACCCACAGGACAGTTTTGATGGAGAAAGCCCCAAACACTCATTGGGACAAAGTTTTATAGGAAATGTCAAGTAAGGAGTGAGAGTTTCTAGCCTGGCAAGCATCTAATTGGGGGGGGGGGCCTACTGTGGCCTTTAATGTAATTGGCTGGTGCTAAGAGCCAAACCATAAACTTAACTTCTGCTTTCCTCCTGATGGGCGGTTGTTAAACAGGAGCAGGCTTGTAACCTGGAGGTGCAGATTTGTTGAAGAATAACCTAGAGACTGATATGAGAAGCAGGTCTTATTGATGGGTGGTCTGGAAACAGGTACCAGGTACCGGCCTATTAGTTACTTTGAGTTCAACCTTAGGTCAGGTTCTCTAAGATGGAGTCTGACCCAAAAAATTTCATCTTTCAACTAAGGATGTTGAACAACTCTTTTTTTGTTTGTTTGTTTGTTTGTTTGTTTGTTTGAGACCCCTGGCTGTCCTGGTACACACTCTGTAGACCAGGCTGGCCTCAAACTCAGAAGTCCACCTGCCTCTGCCTCCCAAGGGCTGGGATTAAAGGTGTGCACCACCACCGCCTGGCTTGAACATCTCTTTAAGGGCTTCTTGCCCATTGGAGATTCCTCTGTTGAGAATTCTCTGTTTAGCTCTATACCCCATTTTTTCACTGGGTTATTTGGGGTTCGGTTTTGGTTTGGTTTTTGGTTTTTGGTTTTTTGGTTTTTAAACCAAGGGATCCAGTGACATATCTCCAGGATCCTAGACACCAGAATTTAGGCTGCATCCTGCCTTTCTAAAGTGTCCAATCTAGAAG
>NW_022196895.1:32860277-32860487 GCF_008632895.1 Mastomys coucha | reverse complement strand
CAATCTAGAAGGCACCATAAACAGACTCACCTCTGAGCCTCTAGGGCAGCAGGAGTATAGACAGAAGTCACTGGGACCCTGAAACATCTCAGGATTCTCAGCCTCCAGGAACTGTCCATTTTCTGCATTGTCACCCAGAGGAAGTACGAGACACTGAGACGCTGGTGCCTTAGTGTCTCGGTCTCAGGGGATCTCTCTGGTGCTTCCAGA
>NW_022196895.1:32856379-32859471 GCF_008632895.1 Mastomys coucha | reverse complement strand
ACCCTCATCTGACCTCTGCATGAATGTGCCCAATAACATACACTCATAGATATGCACCACCTGAATGTCCACACACACACACACACACACACACACACACACACACACGCACACACAAACTATTTTAGAGAGAAATGTGCAAACAGGTGCTGGAGAGATGGGTCAATGGTTAATAGCATTGACTGCTTTACCAGAGGACCCAGGTTCAATTCCCAGTACCCACACAGCAGCTCATAACTGTCTTTAAGAAATCTCTAACCAGGGGCTGGTCAGATGGCTCAGTGGGTAAGAGCACTGACTGCTCTTCCGAAGGTCCTGAGTTCAAATCCCAGCAACCACATGGTGGCTCATAACCACCTGTAATGAGATCTGGTATGTCTGAAGACAGCTACAATGTAATTATTTACAATAATAAATAAATCTTAAAAAAAAAAAAAAAAGAAATCTCTGACCAAGCTCTGACACCCTCACACAGACATACAAGTAGGCAAAATATCAATGTACATAATATAAAAATAAATTATGTTTTAAAAGAATGTGCAAACATTCAAATACTTCTGCAGTGTTATGAAATGATGTAACCACTATAGAAATCACAGTGGTAGTTTCTTACATAATTAAAAATAAAATTAAAGGGGCTAGAGATGTGGCTAAGCGGTTCAGAGTACTTATTGCTCTTGCAGAGGGCCAGGGCTTGGTTTCCAGCACCACACAGTAGTTCACAACTATCTGTAACTTCAGTTCCAGGGAATTTGCCACCCTCCAGCACAGCCAGGGTTACACAGAGAAACCCCAGCTCAAAAACCAACAACAACAAAAGACCTCTCAGCTACCTCTGCAACACCATATCTGCCTGCATGCCGCTATGCTTCCCACCATGATTATTATGGCTAAAGCAGCTCCATTTTATTCTAGGCATCCATCTCGGCACCCACCAACCGGAGTCCAATCCCTGGAAAATAAGTTCCTAGTAACCCTAACTCAGTGACTTCCCCTGAAAACATACAGTTGTGACTATCTACTTCTTATATGACTAACTGCTTTTTTTTTTTTTTTGCTTCTGTAATTTGATTACACAGATACCCTAAGATTGTTTTAAATTGCCTTAACCAGTTAATTTGGCAAATTTTACTTGCTTGCACAGATACTGAAGGTTTTCCTATGGTTTTCCCCTTTAAAAGTCCTTCCCCATACCCCTCTTCATGGTAATCTCAAATTGGCTCAGAGAGTGTTCCTCCTGCTAGCAGCTAATCAATAAATCTTTTACTTATAATTGGATTGAGTCTATTGGGTTTTTTTCTCCAGAGTTCACAAGCTCCATAAGAATGATAATGGACTAAGCCTCTGAATTGTAAGCCAACCCCAATTAAATGTTTTCCCTTATAAGAGTTGTTGTGGTCATGGTGTCTCTCCACAGCAATAGAAACCTTAAGACAGAAATATAAGTATTTTGCCTGCATGTATGCATGTTTGGGTATCATTCAAGTGTCTGATCTGGTGCCTGCAGAAGCCAGAATATGGGGTCAGATTCCCTGGAACTGAAGTTACAGATTGTTGGGAGCCACCATGTGGGTTCTGGGGCCAAACTCATGTCCTCTGCAAGAGTAGCAAATGCCCTTAGATGCCACAGACCATCTCTCTAGCCCCATACTCAAAATTTTAACAGAAATGAAGCAGGCATGATGGTGTCTGTCATTCCAGTATCCCAGAGGCAAAAGAATCACGAGCTCAAAGCCAGCCTGGACAACATTTACAAAACAAAGAAAACTTTAATCCCAGCACTTGGGAGGCAGAAGCAGGCAGATTTCTGAGTTCAAGGCCAGCCTGGTCTACAGAGTGAGTTCCAGGACAGCCAGGGATACACAGAGAAACCCTGTCTCGAAAAATAAATAAATAAATGAATAAATAAATAAATAAATAAATAAAATTTTAAAAAAGAAAATTTAAAGAAAGGCACTGGCTCCCAGGTTGTACAGAGAATTACATCATCCTCTGAGTTTGAATCTTTCACATTTCAGCCACATTCTAAAAGCAAAGCGCAAGAGAGCAAATAAAACCACTCATGTTAGGTCTGGAGGAATGACTCCCTGGTTAAGAGCTCTTGCATAGAATCTGGATTCTGTCTGCACACAGCTGAGGTAGCTACTGCCTGTAACTGGCAGCTGTGGGCACCTGCATTCACAAGAACATATCCACCTATGGCAATAGCATAAGTTAAAGGCAGAAACAATTTGCACATAATTTTACAAACATTCTGGTAATATCCTCCTAAACCAGTAAACACAGTTACAGAGCCATGCTACTGAACAGACATCAAGATGGCACACCGTAGGCTAGAAAATCTACCTATGATGACAGACATGTGAGTCCAGCACCCGAGGATGAAAGAAACTGAGAGCCCCAAAAGAATGTCCTGAAAGAGCTTGAAACAAGAAATGGCAGTCTGGGAAGCGACCCCTTCCAGGGAAAAGAGGTGATGGGAAGGGTGTGTTGATTTTGTAAGAAGACATATGCAGGGAAAACAAGAGTCTTGCAATCGCGAAAGAGAAGCAAACCCAGAATCAAACCTCTATCCAACCAAACAGGTGCATTCTACTCTACGAACACGAGAGGGCACTCTTGAACGCAGAAATCTGATTAACCTTACTGGCAATTGATAAAACCGGAAAACAAAACATTCAAAATGCACAGAAAATAGCAGGCATCGAATTACATGAAGAAAATTAAAATCAATTATCTTATTTAAAAAAAAAACTAACTATAAAATAGGAAAACTTGAGAGCAATACTCCAATCTAAATTAAATAACCTTAAATATCCTTAATGATGTGAAAGGGGAAAAAAGGGGTGAAATTGACATAAAAAAAAAAAAGAAACTAAAAGAACAGAGGTGTCTGAAATCACAAAACATTGGAGAAAATAAATCAGCTCAGAAACAAAGAGGAATAAAATTAAATTTGTTAGATGTCTTAAGGGAGATTTTAATTTAAATGTAACCACTGATATTAAGGAAAGAAATATCCTGGCAGTGGTGGCTCATTCCTTTAATCCCAGCACTTGGAAGGCAAAGGCAAGCGGATTTCTGAGTTCGAG
>NW_022196895.1:32854772-32855452 GCF_008632895.1 Mastomys coucha | reverse complement strand
CGATACAAGTATACCTAACTATTGGAACAAAAATATTACTAAGTACTCTAATTTTTAAAATTAAATTCTTCTGCTGTGGCTGTCGAGCCCAACCGCCCATCCCCAATTTTTTTCTGGAGCTACAGAAAATGTGCCAGCTATCTCAGTATTTGAAACTGCAATTTATTCAAGAAGTTTGGGGAGTTTCTTAACATGCAAAAGTAGCCAAAGTTCTGCAGATTCGCAGTAGACAAAAGGCCGGAGAGCGCCCGCGGGTCTCGAACCATACACTCACGGGTTAGGCAAGTGGTTGGTTGTGAAACAAAGCCACTGTCGAAGTAACCGCTGAGCTAAAGCCGGCCAGTAAGCTGCTTCCTGGATGTTTTTACTTGACTGCGAGAGAAACTTACGTCATTCGGATGTTTTGAAGATCTTCTGGTGACAGACCAATCGGATTCCGTTCCGCCCACTGACGCCTTCCTGGATACCCAAAGCGCCTGCGCGGACGCCAGCGCCTCCCGGGCGCACAACGCTGCCCTCTTCCATTCCCGGTGTAACCTTCGTTCTTCACCTGCACTTCTAAACCACGCCAACTCCGCCCTTGCCCAGCAACAACCCTGTCTCTCTGTTACCTTAAGCGTTTCAGTCACTGCCTATCCACCCAAATAGAAGCTTTGCAAAGTGGAAACTGTTACTCCAGA
>NW_022196895.1:32850290-32853813 GCF_008632895.1 Mastomys coucha | reverse complement strand
CTTTGTTCCAGAAGATGCTAATGACTTAACCAGACAAGGTCATGCATGCCTGTAATCCCAAAGTACATGGGAGACTGAGACAGATGATCATAAGATTATGCCTCAAATAAAACGAAGCTTGTCTTCTAAACACTCAGTGAATAAATGGAATAAAGACAACGGGCTCTTACTCCTGCTTCTCTACCTTGCCTTCTGTCCCTTTGTTCCCCCTCTCTCCACGTGGCCATGGCCAGCCTCTACTTCTCTACTCTCTTTCTGCCTTTCTCTGCTTCTGCTACCCTCTTAACTCCCCTCCCCATGCCCTAAATAAACTCTATTCTATACCCCACCCCATCCCCCAAAAAAACATAACGGGTGCATTCACCTCAAGTACAAATTTTTCCATGGATTATAAACTTCTCTTTCAGAGACTCCTGAGTTATATGGGACTGTTCTGTTCTAAATCCCCCACCCCACCCTGTCTTCTGTCTTCACCTTCCAAACCACCATCTTAACACCCCATAGAACCTAGCCAGATCATTCCATTTACCACTCCCCAGAGAGTTCACAGAACCTGGAACACATGATTATAATGGTGGGAAACATGGCAGCATCCAGGTAGACATGGAGCTGGGGGAGCTGAAAGTTCATTGAACATCTTGTTCCAGGAGAAGACTGTCTCCCACATGGCTAGGAGTAGTGTCTCAAAGCCCACCCCTATAGTGACACACTTCTTCCAACAATGCCAGACATCCTAAGAGTGCTACTCCCTGGGCCAAGAATATTCAAACCACCATAGAGATTTTGTTAAAAAAAAAAAAACACATAACTGTCTGTAACTCAAGTTCCAGAGGATCTAATATCCTCACACAGACAAGCATGCTGGTAAAACATGAATGTATATAAAATATAAATAAATAAATAAATAAATTTTTAAACTTTTAAATAGGCCAGGTGTTGGTGGTGCACACCTTTAATCCCAGCTCTTGGGAGGGAGAGGCAATGGATTTCTGTGAGTTCAAGGCCAGTCTAGTCTACAAAGCTGAAATCCAGAACAGCCAGGGCTACGCAGAGTGTTGAGGTCCTCACCCCACCCCCAGCAGAGCTGTAGCCATTTTGTTCCATGCTTACCAGGCATCTTATATTGTTTCTGTAAGATGCTTGCCAGTCATTGACACAGAAAGATAATTTGACTCAGATCAGGGTCATGCTGACCACATCCCCTGTTATGTTCTGTCTGTTCCGCATAAGGTTTGCTAATCGTAAGAATCTCCACAAAGCTTTACATAGGACCCATCAAGTTTAAGGTCAGTATGAACTGTTATGTCTAAAAATGGCTTGAGTCAGAGCTAACCATCTGACAGCACTTCCTGCATCTGTGTATAAGCTCACTGTAGCTTTTCAGGGTTTTTTTTTTTTTTTCCTTTATAAGGCTGCCCTGAGAAATGTTTGTTGTAGTCAAAACCGTTCTGAGCTATGTTCCTGATCTGATCAGTATTAGGGTGTTTGATAAATATATCATCCCTGTCTCACTGAGATCAGAGCTCCTGTGGTTTGAGGAGCAACTCTCAGACCTCAACACAGAGAAACCCTGTCTTTAAGAAAAACTTTTTAAATAGGCATTTTGTGATTGTTTAATAGAAATGGTCCCCATAGACTCATGTATATGAATGTTTGGCCGTCGGGAGCGGCACTATTAGGAAGTATGGCCTTGTTGGAGTGGGGGTGACTTTTTGGAGGAAGTGTGTCACTATGGAGGCGGACTTTGAGCTCATGTATGCTCCAGCTATGCCCAGTGTGGGTGATAGTCTCTCCCTGCTGCCGTTGGATCATGATGTACAACTCTCAGCTCTTCTAGTACCATGTCTGCCTTTACACTGGCATGCTATCTGTCATGGAAATAATGAACTGAACCTCTGGACACCACTGGACACCGTGGAAGAGCTGAGAATAGTCTGGGATTGCAGAGGCCTCAGGGCCAAAAGGAGAAAAGGGCCTGGGAGGGGAACTGGCAGCCCAGTGGGGCTAGAGTCCTTGGTCCAGTCTCACAGCTGGAGCCGAGAGAGATTTTCCTATAGATTAGAAGCAGCTCTTTTTTTTTTTTTTTTTTTAAGGGCTTGTTTTACTTTAATGACTGATCCATGTGAGGCCACAGCCAGGCCAGTATAGCACTGGCTGTCCAGGAAGCGGCTCTTTAGAGGAGGCCGAGTTCATTTCCCCAGTACAGTGAGTCTAGATGAAAAGAGGTAATCCATGGTCTTAAGGCATTTATTTTAGAAAGGAGAGAGAGAGAGAAGATAGAAAATTAGAGGCCGACCATGGCCACATGGAGAGAGGAGGAAGGGGAGAGAGGGAACAAGAGGTGAGAGGAAAGACAAGAAGCTAAGAGGTTGGTGGGGGGAGGGATCAAATAACCTTTCTGTTTTCCAGGGGCAGGGCATACCTGGCTGTGGTTAGGTGACTGTAGGGGGTAGAATCCAGCCAGAATGCTGGGAGCTTGGAGCATTGTGTAGCCACAGGATACTAGAGTGAGGGCTCGTGGTGTCAGCATCTCATGTCTGGGGCGTAGCTTACTCTTCCATCCCTTGTAGAATTCTCTACTGGGTCTCCGGAGCAAGCCTCGCTCAACCAAGAGCACAGACTGCTTTTCACAGTCCCACAGTTTCCAGTTTCTGGCTATTATGAATAGGGCTGCTATGAACACAGTGGAGCATGTGTCCTTGTGGTATGGTGGAGCATCTTTTGAGTATATGCACAGGAGTTGCTATAGCTGGGTCTTTAGGTAGGACTACTTCTAATTTTCTGAGAAACCAGATTGATTTCCAGAGTAGTTGTACCAATTTGCAGTCCCACCAGCAATGGAGCGTGTGATGTCATTTGAGTTTTTGATCTTAGCCATTCTGATTAGTATAAGGTAGAATCTCGGGGTCGTTAATTTGCATTTCCCTGATGAATATGTAGTACCAGGAAGTGTTTGTGAACCCCAAAAGACAAATCAGGAACTGATCCAACACAATCATACTACGGTCTTTATTCACAAGCTCAAGCTTGGGCTTAACTCACTGCTGACCCACAGGACAGTTTCAATGGAGAAAAGCCCCAAACACTCATCGGGACAAAGTTTTATAGGAAATGTCAAGTAAGGAGTGAGAGTTTCTAGCCTGGCAAGCATCTAATTGGAGGGCTACTGTTGCCTTTAATATAATTGGCTGGTGCTAAGAACCAAATCATAAACTTAACTTCGGCTTTCCTCCTGATGGGTGGTTGTTAGACAGGAGCAGGCTTGTAACCTGGAGGTGCAGATTTGTTGGAGAATAACCTAGAGACTGGTATTAGAAGCAGGTCTTATTGAGGGGTACTCTGGAAACAGGTACCAGGTACAGGCCTATTAGTGAACTTGAGTTCAACCTTAGGTCAGGTTCTCTAAAATAGAGTCTGACCCAAAAAAGGATCTTGAACATATCTTTTTTTTTTAAAGATTTATTTATTATTATATCTAAGTACACTGTAACTGTCTTCAGACACACCAGAAGAGGGTGTCAGA
>NW_022196895.1:32849696-32850210 GCF_008632895.1 Mastomys coucha | reverse complement strand
TGTGAGCCACCATGTGGTTGCTGGGATTTGAACTCAGGACCTTCAGAAGAGCAGTCAGTGCTCTTGACTGCTGAGTCATCTCTCCAGACCCAGTGAACATCTCTTTAAGTGTCTCTTGCCCATTGGAGATTCCTCTGTTGAGAATTCTCTGTTTAGCTCTGTACCCCATTTTTTCATTGGGTTATTTGGGGTTTGGTTTGGTTGGTTTTTTGGTTTTTAAACCAGGGGATCCACAGTGACTTATCTCCAGGATCCTAGACACCAGAATTTAGGCTGCATCCTGCCTTTCTAAAGTGTCCAATCTAGAAGGCACCATAAACAGACTCACCTCTGAGCCTCTAGGGCAGCAGGAGTATAGACAGAAGTAACTGAGACCCTGAAACATCTCAGGATTCTCAGCCTCCAGGAACTGTCCATTCTCTGCATTGTCACCCAGAGGAAGTCCAAGACACTGAGACGCTGGTGCCTTAGTGTCTCGGTCTCAGGGGATCTCTCTGGTGCTTCCAGAATGCTA
>NW_022196895.1:32843902-32848941 GCF_008632895.1 Mastomys coucha | reverse complement strand
ACATCTGTCACCCTCATCTGACCTCTGCATGAATGTGCCCAATAACATACACTCATAGATATGCACCATCTGAATGTCCACACACACACACACACACACACACACACACACACACACACACAAACTTTTTTAGAGAGAAATGTGTTAGTAAGAATATGCAAACAGGTGCTGGAGAGATGGGTCAATGGTTAATAGCATTGACTGCTTTACCAGAGGACCCAGGTTTAGTTCCAAGTGCCCACACGGCAGCTCACAACTGTGTGTAAGAAATCTCTGACCAAGCTCTGACACTCTCACACAGACATACAAGTAGGCAAAATATCAATGTCCATAAAATAAAAATAAATTATGTTTTAAAAGAATGTGAAAACATTCAAATACTTCTGCAGTGTTATGAAATGATGTAACCACTATAGACATCACAGTGGTATTTTCTTACATAATTAAAAATAAAATTACAGGGGCTAGAGATGTGGCTAAGCAATTCAGAGTACTTATTGCTCTTGCAGAGGGCCAGGGTTTGGTTTCCAGCACCACACAGTAGTTCACAACTATCTGTAACTTCAGTTCCAGGGAATTTGCTGCCCTCCAAAGGCATCAGGCACAAATGGTGTACATATAAGCATGCAGGCCAAACATTCACACATATAAAATAAAAGTAAATAGATTTTCTTTTGTTTTTTGAAAGAGAGTCTCTCTACACAGCCCTGGTTGTTATGAAACTCACTATGTAGACCAAGCTGGCCTCAAACTCACAGAGATCCACCTGCCTCTGCCTCCCAAGTGCTGAGACAAAAGGTATGTGCCACTTCACCCAGCAAAAGTAAATAAAAATACTATAACACAGAAGTTCCTATGCTAGGTAGAGTCTAAAATAACTGAGCAAAGAAATTTAAACAGATTTGTGTATCCATTCTTGCAAGATATTTGATCACACTGTGAACCCTGAGATTGTATTACTTACTTGAAAACCCTGTTTCTAGTTTTGGTGTGGCTCAGTCCTAGAACACACCTTTAATCCAAGAGGTGTAAACAGGAATTATTGTAAACAGGAATAGGTAGCCAACCATAGGTCAAGAGGTGGAGCAACCAGTTGACAGGGAATGAACATAGGAAAAGAACCATAGAGAGTAAGAGGGAGTCAGGAGGATGGATAGAGAGACACACAGAAAGTAGGAGGAGGGGACACTGAGTGTGAAAGGGTTTTTCAGACAGCAGCGTAGGAGATTTTGCTTTGGGGACGTTCGCTGAGGAGGTAGGTCAGCTAGGTTCTTTCTCTGCTTCTCTGAGCTAGCAGTATCTGGCTCCAGAGTCTTAATTGGTAAAATCGAACAATTGGGATTTTGTTAAAAAACAATCCATGTTAATAGAAGCATTATATTTAGCAAAACTAAAACCACCTATATGTCCAGCCACAGATAAATGCTAAAACAAAATGTAACATTTCAGAAGACAAAATATTTTCTAGCCTACTCATGTTTTTCAGGTGTATTTTTATGTTGGTTTGCGTGTATGTGTCTGAGTGTATGCCACATGTGGGCAAGAGCCCCCAGGAGACCAGAAGATGGCATTCAATCTGCTGGAACTGAAGTTCTAGGCAGTTGTGGATCACCCGATGGGAGCACAGGAAATCAAACTAAAATCTTCTGGAAGAGCAGTAAGTGCCTTTAACTGCTTTGCCATGGCTCAGATCCATGTCTTTCCTTTTTAAAAGGCATGAAATTCTGACTGCACATCCTGCAATATAGATGAACTTCATAGTCATTATACTAAGTGAAATAATCAATCTTAGAAAAGACTTATACAGCTGGGTGTGGTAGCAGACACTTTTAATCTCAACACATGGGAGGCAGGAGCAGGTGGATAGATCTCAGTGGGTTTGAAGTCAGCCTGGTCTACCTAGGAGTTCCAGAACATCCAGAGTTACATAGTGAGACCTGGTCTCAAAGCACCAAAAAGAAAGGAAGAAAAGACAAATAGGAGCTGGGTGTGGTGGCATAGTCCTGTAATCTCAGCATTTGCAGGTCGAGACAGAGGGATCTGGAGTTCAAGGCCATCTTCTAATAACTAAATTCAAGGTCAGCCTGGGATACCTGAGACCTTGTCTCAAAAAAACAATAAATAATAATAAACAAACAAGCATTGTATTATTCTGCCTGTATGATATACTTAGTAAAATCTGTGAAGGCAAACAAATGATGGTCACTAGGGTTTAGAAAATAGGAAGGAGATGGGAAATTGTTATATAGTGCATATAGAGTTATGGTCTTACAAGATAAAAGACTTCTGTAGATGGAGGTGGGTGGTCATTGCACAGCAGCATGAATGTACCTACTGCCACTAATTGAACAATGGAAAAATCGTAATATTCTCCATTTTGTTATGTGTATTTTACCATAATGACAATTTTAAATCTTTAGATGTATTTATTTTATGGGTTGTAGTGGTTTGAATAAAAATGACCCCCGTAGGCCCATAAGGAGTAGCACCATTAGGTTACTTGGGGTTGCTTTGAGGTTCCAGATGCTCAAGCCAGGCCCTGTGTTTATTTCTCTCTTCCTGTTGCCCACCAACCCAGATGTAGAATTCTCAGCAACAGCCGGGTGTGGTGGCACATGCCTATAATCCCAACACTTAGGCAGAGATAGGCAGACCTTTGCGTTTGAGGCCAGCCTGGTCTACAAGTGAATTCCAGGACAGCTAGGGTTACACAGAGAAACCCCATCTCAAAAACCAACAACAACAAAAGACCTATCAGCCACCTCTGCAACACCGTATCTGCCTGCATGCCGCTATGCTTCTGCCCATGATTATTATGGCTAAAGCAGCTCCATTTTATTCTAGGCATCCATATTGGCACCCACCAACCGGACTCCAATCCCTGGAAAATAAGTTCCTAGTAACCCTAACTCAGTGATTTCCCCTGAAAACATACAGTTGTGACTATCTACTTCTTTATATGACTAACTGCTTTTTTTTTTTTTTGCTTCTGTAATCTGCTCACACAGATACCCTAAGATTGTTTTAAATTGCCTTAATCAGTTAATTTGGCAAATTTTACTTGCTTGCACAGATATTGAAGGACTTCTGCCGCACCTCCCTCAACCCAAGGGAGAAACAGGGTCCTAGTCAGGTCGACAAGGTATAGGCGAAGAATGACAAACAGAGCTGACACAAGGGTGTGTTGAATCTGTATTTGTATAAGGTGAAATTCAGGCTTAACTACCATACAGCAAGCAGGGCAGATGACAAGAGTCATGTAGGCAAGGGGGATTACAGCAGAGGACGCAAGACTGAGAACAGACATCAAGATGGCACACCGTAGGCTAGAAAGTCTACTTATGATGACAGACATGTGAGTGCAGCACCCGAGGATGAAAGAAACTGAGAGCGCCAAAAGAATGTCCTGAAAGAGCTTGAAACAAGAAATGGCAGTCTTGGAAGCGACCCATTCCAGGGAAAAGAGGTGATGGGAAGGGTGTGTTGATTTTGTAAGAAGACATGCAGGGAACACAAGATTCTTGCAGTCGCGAAAGAGAAGCAAACCCAGAATCAAACCTCTATCCAACCAAACAGGTGCATTCTACTCTACGAACACGAGAGGGCACTCTTGAACGCAGAAATCTGATTAACCTTATTGGCAATTGATAAAACCGGAAAACAAAACATTCAAAATGCACAGAAAATAGCAGGCATCGCATTACATGAAGAAAATTAAAATCAATTATCTTATTTTTAAAAAAACTAACCATGAAATAGGAAAACTTGAGAACAATACTCCAATCTAAATTAAACATAGACATTGACATAAAAAAAAAAACTAAAAGAACAGAGGTGTCTGAAATCACGAAACATTGGAGAAAATAAATCAGCTCAGAAACAAAGAGGAACAAAATTAAATTTGTTAGATGTCTTAAGGGAGATTTTAATTTAAATGTAACCACTGATATTGAGGAAAGAAATAAAAATAAAATCAAGAAAGCAGTAAGCAGGTCCTTGGAGAACATGGTAGATACAGTTCCCAAAGATGAAAATAGTGGAATACTTTCGAAGAGTAAACATCAGAAAAGGTTTTGGAAATAAAACTTGTGTCTGCATATTGAAAAAGGTCTCACATGAATTCACCCGGAATGGTTAATTCTGTATTGTAGAGAATCAATTAAACTCAAAAGAGGCTGGGTAGATGATTCAGCTGTTAAAAACTGAGTTCGGTTCCCAGCACCCAAGACGGTGCATATGTGATACACATTCGCACAATCACATAAATAAAAAATAAAATCTTTCTATTTATTTTTAATTAAATGAAAAAAAAATCCTCCCGATTTCAAGGGGAATATGGCATAAACGATACAAGTATACCTAACTATTGGAACAAAAATATTACTAAGTACTCTAATTTTTAAAATTAAATTCCTCTGTTGCGACTGTTGAGCCCCCCACCACCACAATTTTTTTTCTGGAGCTATAGAAAATGTGCAAGCTATCTCAGTATTTGAAACTGCAATTTATTCAAGAAGTTTTGGGATTCGCAGCAGCAAAAGGGCCAGGGAGTGCCCGCGGGTCTCGAACCATACACTCACGAGTTAGGCAAGTGGTTGGTTGCGTCGTTCGAACCAGCTACGAATAGCTGGTAATGAACTGATGCCCGTCGAAGTAACCGCTGAGCTAAAGCTAGCCCGTCTGTCATCTCCTGGATGTTTTTACATGACTACAAGAGAAACTTACGTCATTAGGATGTTTAGAAGATCTTCTGGTGACGGACCAATCGGATTCCGTTCCGCCCACTGACGCCTTCCTGGATACCCAAAGCGCCTGCGCGGACGCCAGCGCCTCCCGGGCGCACAACGCTGCCCTCATCCAGTCCCGGTGTAACCTCCTTTCTTCACCCGCACTTCTAAACCACGTCAACTCCGCCCTCGCCCAGCAACAACCCTGTCTCTCTGTTACCTTAAGCGTTTCCGTCACTGCCTCATCCACCCAAATAGAAGCTTTGCAAAGTGGAAACTGTTACTCCAGACATACCTTGGAAATCCGCTGCT
>NW_022196895.1:32831203-32842684 GCF_008632895.1 Mastomys coucha | reverse complement strand
CTTTGTTCCAGAAGATGCTAATGACTTAACCAGACAAGGTCATGCATGCCTGTAATCCCAAAGTACATAGGACACTGAGACGGGATCATAAGACTATGTCTCAAATAAAATGAAGTTTGTCTTGTGGTCTCCTACCCACCTTTGCTTGGGAGTGACTTGGCTTCTGTATGCAGCTCCTACAGGCTGGAAGCTGGGGCTGGACACCCGCTGTGTGAAACACTGACTGCTGCTCCTTAGATCAAAGACTGAGCAGGTCTCATGTTTATGTTAAAAGTTCACAGGATCTTCCTTTCAAAATCCTCCTCAGGTCTGGTGTTTATGGACTTTCTCGAGTTGATGTTAAATGGCTTGGTATCAGGTTGCTTTTGGTTTAGATATTGCCTCTGATTATTTAAACTGAGTGTTACAGTAAATACACACACCTCTCTTGATACAGCTACCTGGTGTCTGTGTGTTTATTTCTCTCTTACCCGCTTGTGTTTACAGGTACCCACAAATAATTTCAGTCTGAGAACACCCAACAGAATGGAGGGTCCGCCAGCTGGCCAGACCTACTACATTGTCTTCTAAACACTCAGTGAATAAATGGAGTAAAGACAATGGGCTCTTACTCCTGCTTCTCTACCTTGCCTTCTGTCCCTTCGTTCCCCCTCTCTCCACGTGGTCATGGCCAGCCTCTACTTCTCTACTCTGCCTTTCTCTGCTTCTGCTACCCTCTTAACTCCCCTCCCCATGCCCTAAATATACTCTATTCTATACCCAACTCCACCCCTCCCCCAAAAAAAAAGACAACGGGTGCATTTACCTCAAGTACAATTTTTTTCATGGACTATAAACTCTTTCAGAGATTCCTGAGTTATATGGGATTGTTATGTTCTAAATCCCCAACCCCACCCTGTCTTCTGTCTTCACCTTCCAAACCACCATCTTAACACCCCATAGAACCTAGCCAAGTCATTCCATTTACCACTCCCCAGAGAGTTCACAGAACCTGGAACACATGATTATAATGGAAACGTCAGAGACAATATCACCATACTAGAGAAAACACTAACCATTACTGAGTTGATGGGTGACTTCCCAAGGTGTGAATAGTTAGAATATCCTCTCAATGAAACCTTGTCCAATCTGCCTTGAAAATGTAAAATGACCCATTCCATAAGAGTAATCTCTCTAGGACGTGTAGTGTAAGCAATCCTGCCAATGAAAGCATACAATTGCAATCGGCCTGCAACTGTGGTTTCTATGACATAAGGTTTTAGTATCCAGACCAGACTGGCTGTGATCTTATAGCAATCCTGCTTCTGCTTCCCAAATGCTGGGGTTACAGCTGTGCACCACCATGCTCAACATTGTATTTTAACTCCCAAGCCAGGAGTTGAACCAACATATGGAGTACTTATCCAGCACTCCCAGTGGCCAAATCCCATGAGAATTCATTAAGCAAAAAAGCAGACTTATCAGTAAGGGATGGAATACATGCCTTGTGGAATCCAGTGTCTCAGATGCTACACACAGGTGAGGAACTATGTGGATCAAAGAAAAGTCACCGTGGCAGTCTTGTCAAACGGACCCCTTTATTGAGTATAGAGCCAGCAAAGGGAGCTTCATCTGATTACAAGACTTTCATAACTGTCCCCTCTGCCCTCGTCTCCATCTCGCCCTTGAATTCCTTAGACAAGGCACAGTATGTGATCTACTTCTTAATGTTTGGGAGGGATTTGTTTTTAACTAGTCCCTGGCATGTAGTTCACAAGTTACACCACAGTGAATAAGAGTTTCTTAGTCATTCTCTATGGGAGAGCCATTTACCTACTCCCTGGAAACAAAGATATTTTTAGTTGTCACAAACTGGATGGGAATGCTACTGACATCTATTGGATGAAGGCCAGGGATGCTGTTCAACATACTAGAGAGCATAGAACAACCCCTTAAAAAAGACCTGGCCAGGCATGGAGGCACACTTCTTTAATCTCAGCACTGGAAAGGCTGAGGCAGGCAGATATCTGAGTTCAAGGACAGTCAAGTGGGACCCTGTCTCAAAAATATAGAACAAAAACCCCAATCCCAAACCTACCTAGCTCCTCACCAACAGTGCCAAGTCTGAATAACCTAGTGCCTGCCCAACTGCAGACAATTAAGTTTAACCCTGAGCTCTCCTAGTAAGATCAGAGGGTGCTAAAATTACAGAGGACTAAAAATGTTTTGTTCAGACTCCCAAGGGCACAGATCCTATTAGCAGAGGGGAAAACTCACACTAAGGAAACCTATATATATGTAGGGGGGTGGGGCGGGGGAACAAATGAAAGAGATAGGTTCTATAGAAATTCTTGGTGTAGGAACGTGTGGGGCAGGGAATGATATGAACATGTTCCCAACAAATGTGAAACAGGCCTCATCACTGTCATTTATTGTACATGTTGAACTGTGTCTGAGAACCAGAGTGAGTTTCTTTGTTTGGTTTTAGGGTTGTTTTGTTGCTTTTTTGCATCAAACAGGTTCTTTCAAGAACCTGTTCCCGAGGAAGACAAAACCAGAGATCCTCAGTGAAGTGAAACAGAAGAAACAAGTTAAAAACTCACCAGACACAAACCACACCAAACACTCATCCCATTTAATATCCTGTTACATGCACCGAGGAAACCAAGAACATTAGGTCTCAGGGCACCAATGCTCTGAGATTCTAGCTCAGGTCCCCTCTTTGTGACATATCATGCACACATACCCACACACACATTGACCCAAGCAGAAATCACATGCATGCACAAGTGGGTAGAGAACCGCTGGGTGGGATGGGAGGAAGAGCTGGGCCCAGGGTATGCCAACACCTGCATACTGGAGACTCAGAAAACCCTTCTGTTGCAAGCTGAACTAGAGTAAAAATTAAAACACTAGCAGAACACAGGAAAAAGGAGGATGTTCAGACAGGAGGTTGGATAGATGAGGAGGGAAAGATGCAGGGGATTTGGGGAAAGCAGCCTCAAAGAGGGAGGTCTTTCTTTATTGGGAACACAGATGGGCAGAGGTCCTGTGACTCCAGTAATGTACCGAAGCTGAAGGAATACGCCACAGCATCTCCTCTACATCCTGTGCCCTCTCCCAACATAGAGGGAAACCACAAACACCCACCCTCTAGCCCTGCCCATTAACACTCTTAAGGACCTTCTCCAGTACCCAAAAAAGAAACGACACCCCCCCCACCCCACCTCAACACACACTCAAAGTTAGGTCCAATATAGGCCAAAGTTAGGCCAAAGAGAAGGTTTCAGTAACTCTTCTTGGTGGAACCAAAGCCAGAGAAGCCCATCACAGCTGCCATTTCATCATCCTCCTCAAAAGTCAAGTCCTCCTCCGCCCTCCTCTTCTTCTCCTTCTGTTTCTCTTTCTTGTATGCTTTAGCCTTTTCCTCCTGAAGGGTAAGGAAGAAAAAAACAAAAAATCACTCAGTCAGTTGGCTCCAGAGCTGATGCTGCTGAGAGAGAAATGTAAGCTTCAGGATTCTTGTCCATCCTTAAGCACGACTAAAATCCACAGTAAAGACTGAGAGATCAGTGATAAAGCACTTGCCCAGCATGCATGAGGGCCAGAGACTGATTCCAGGATGGCAGTGGGGGAAGACTGTATGACAAGATTTCAAGGGATAAAAAGAGATTTACTAAGTCTCTGGAGTTCTTAGTCATACACCCTAGTTCATCTCTAGTTCTAACCAGACATCCTAGGACATGAATCATATGCTAAGATCTGTTCTCAGTTCTGTGTAAATATTACCCTCAGATCGACAGTATAGGGAATAAGGTTCACTAAGGTTATATAACTTGCCCAAAATTCATGCAAATAAATGGAAGAAAATAACTCTGGCCCTGTAACTAGGACACACAGGCCAACTAGGAAATAGTTGTATTTCCTTATAGTTAATCTCTCTTATAGTTTTAAAAAGGAGTTAAATATTGGGGAAGCTATGCGTACAAGCACGGGAACAGGATGGCAACGAGAAGCTTTGAACTTTCTTCATTTTGATATGAACCCATAATTAGTCTAAAACAAACCTAAAAAAACAAAATGACAGAATAATTGCCCTCAAGAGACCTAATCTAAAAAGCCAAAGAGAGATGGATAGGCTTTGAGCAGTTTCTTATGGATCTCGAACAAAGATGCCCTAGTATAAAGAAACCCCAGGAACAAAATTGGAGATAGGAGAGAGAGTGAAGGAAGAGGGCCACCCTCAATTCACAAGGGAAAAACTCAAAGATGGGGAGCAGGGGTTGGAGAGCCTCACCTCTTCTCTGAGCTCCTTCATCCTTTCTTCAAAATCATAATCTTTCTGCTTCTCTTCCATCTTCTTTTTGTTAACCTCAAAACGTTTCTTTACCTGATCGAGAGTGGAACGTTCCACGCGCATAGACATACCCAGGTTTCGCTGATCTAAGTAAGGTTAAGAGTGAAGACAAGCAGTCATTATAACATCCTCAGCCCTTCAAAAAGTCTGGTCTTGGTCTTTTCAGGTTTGTTTATTTGTTTTTTACCTTTTCATAATAAAGTACACAACAAAAATAACTATGGCTAAAAAAGAAGTTCTTGGCTTCATCTACTCTCAGAAGTGGCAGCCCCAGATAATAAGCAGTCGATTTCAACTGCATTTACTGGGCAGATTATCATCAAGGCCAGCCAACCTCCTCCTCTGGCCTCTGTGTTCACGCACAGGCTGTCACACAGCCAGGAATACTAAGTACACAAACAAAAGGCCCAAGAGAACCACTCTACCACACCTCCAAGCCTTACGTTTCTTTCCATTGATGTGATCCAGGAAGTTAATGGAGTCCTTCACCACACAGTCACAGACATTGCAATAGTAGCTGACAAATGAGAACAAACAGCACATGGGTCAATCTGGTTTTGAAGGATCTTACTGTTTTCAGTAAAGCAACTCAAATCTTTAGGTAAAGTTAGGTGATACCTAATTAATGTCTTAACTAACAAAACAAACTTCATATGACTTGCTTTGGGGAAACTACCCTCTTTACACTTTATTGTGAATAACCTTACAAATAGGCCCACATATCCGGATAAATATAAGCCTCCAGACCACAGACATGTGAGAGCCCGGAAGAGGCTCTTCTAACTTTATTTTAGCTCCAGTAAATGCAAACCTAGTCCATTCCACAAGCTTTATAAGAGACCCCGATCCAGAACCTCCAAGGTAACCAACCACCCCTCAATTCCATGCCCACAGAAACTATGAGCTTTATTATGTTATGCTCCTAAATATTTAATTTGCTAATTTACACAGCAAAGGCATCACAACCGTGGGTTAACCAGATAATCTGCATAAAGATTGCTGACTATCCGATGCTCCGGATATAAAGTTGTAACTTGACAGACTTTAAGGAATAGTGGCAAAGGGTGAGAAAGCTCTGTGGAACTCTTCTATAGGTCACAATCCTGGTGCACAAAAACTAACACACCCAGAGCTTTCAGGTTTTCTAACATAATACATAACCCCTTTGAAGATGTCAAGAAAGTAGAACAGAACAGATAGGAAGAAGCCCACAGAACAACCCCTCCTAGAAATCTGACTTAGTGGACTACAAACTTCAGGGGACAAAGAAAAACAATCAAGTTATGGTCAGTAAGGTTGCCATCCCCAGGCCCAGGATTCTCCTCAACACTTCCCAAAACCAATATAGTTTATTAGGCCAGCTTTGGAATTAAGAGTCGGACAAAAAGCAACTCACCCTCCCATTTCAGACTGTGGGGTCGTCTTGGTGATAACAATTGTCTTCCCAAGCTTGGACTCCAAGTCCACCTTGTAATCCCTGTGCCGCAGGAGCTCCCGCTTGACTGGCTGCACTGGTTTCCCTGGGGGAAAAATTATGAACCCCAAAATTCAGAAGACTACTCATTTTTTTTTTTTAATTCCTCAAAGGATGGACACAACAGGTACTTTATGTCGCAGTTAAGAGGCTAGAAAAGACTCTTAATTGGCCTGGAATTATGTAGACATTAGGCCTAGTCACTATGTGGACCAAGATGGCCTCGGACTTGTGATGGTAATGCCAACTCTCAAGAGCTTTTCTCACTTTAAAGCCAGCAGATTTAAACAGTGTTCCCTGTGTGTTGTCTAGCTGAACTGAGTAGTTCTGAATTTTTCCTAGAGGTAACCCTTTCAAAAGAGGGGTACTCACACCTAGTAGCATATGTTCAACGTTTTCATGCAGTGTGATGGGTAATATTAGTTGTCCACTTGACTACATCTGGAATCAACTAAAACCCAAGCAGCTGGACACATTTGTTTGGGATTTTTTTATTTGAGTTTGAATATGGGCCACACCTGGGGGAAGCTCACATAAAAGGAGAACAAGGAGCTTTAAGGGTTTTTTGCCTCCTTGCCCTCACTCGTTAACTGGCAAGTGATTTAGGCTGTTGCTGAGGCATTTCTTCTCGAGCCACTGCATCAACTCTATCATCCCCTTATCCCTTCATGGAGCGAGCACCCACCATCCTTCTTTTCTCTCTCTTCCGTGAGTCTCTTCTCCGCGAGCTTCTCATATTCATCTTTGTCCCACTTTCGGCGAAAGTCCAAGTTTTTTGTCTGTAGGGGGAAAAAGTGCTCAAGATCCGTCGCTGTGCCTGTTCCCCTGGAAAAACTAAGGGAACCGCCTAACGGCCACCGAGCCGGCCCCGGGACTTTTCGAAAGAGAAGTCTCTCTGGAATGCCCAGGGGTCTGGTGTACGCGGGACCCCAACCCAAGAGACTTCCGAGATTCCACTGTCCCTGCGCCCAGGCCTTACGGGGGAGTCCTCGAACCTGAACCCTGAGATCGCGAAGAGATGTCAGGAAATCAGCCAAATCTCACGGCCTGTCTCTATTTAGCTCTGAAAAACCACCCCAGATCCCTCAAACCTTCTCGCACCAACACCTACCCCGCTGCCAGACGCCATCTTCACAGCGAAGTGAATGGGAAGCCGTAAAATGCCGTAAAACGCGCCCTGGAGCCAGAAAGCAAGATCACGCTCCAATAAGATTCGAGCCTCGCATTCTAACTGCGTTAAGACTGGAGCGATTCTAAGACAGTCCTGTTGGCCCCGCCCTCTGCTCCAAGGAGACGGCGCAGGCGCAACGGCAGTGTGAAGCAACACGGAAGTAAGGGCACCAGCCAACGTTTTTTTTGTTTTTGTTTTTGTTTTTTTTTTCCTCACTTGCTATAAAAACAAGCCCAGAATAGCTCAACCCTTCTATTATGCAAAGAGTCAGAGTTTTGGAAATAGTGCCCCATGATCTAACCAACTTTACCTAAATCGCCAGGATTTCTAGTTTTTTGTTTTCGTTTTTTTTTTTTTTTTTTTTTTTTTTTTTTTTTTTTTTAAGACTGGTTCTCAGGTAGCCAAAACTGTACTCTAATTGGCTATGTAGTCTCTAAGCTTGAACTTCTGATTCTCCTGCCTCTACTTCCCAAGTGCTGAATTTACGGGCACGTACCACCACGCCGGGTTCATGTGGTGCTGGAGGCTTGGTTCATGCTATCAAGCATTCTACCAATTGAGCTATCTAGAAGCTCAATTCCCTGCTAGGTAATTTCCTGCCTAGCAAACCATATTTTAAAGACTAAAACACTTAGCCGGGAGGTGGTGGTGCATGCCTTTAATCCCAGCACTTGGGAGGCAGAGGCAGGTGGATTTCTGAGTTCGAGGCCAGCCTGGTCTACAGAATGAGTTCCAGGACAGCCAAGGCTACGCACAGAAACCCTGTCTCGAAACAAAACAAAATAAAACAAAACAAAAAGACTAAAACACTCGTAGCTCTGGATGTCCCATTCACTAGTATGTTCTATGAGTGTGACTCTAAAAAAATGTTGCTGCTTTTTGGTTAAACTCATTTTGATGTCTGAAGAACATCTAAACTCATTTCATTTATACAGTACAATTTAATCTTGAAAACGTCATCAGACAACACCCTAGAATGAAGCATTTGCCACTCTGACAAGTGCATAAAATGTGTTGTTTGTGGGAAAGGGTAGTGCTTGAGACAGGTGTCTTGTAGTCCAAGCTACAATGCAGCAGATGACCTTATTTTATTTTATTTTTTTTATTTATTATTTGTAAATACATTGTAGCTGTCTTCAGACACCCTAGAAGAGGGTATCAGATCTCACTACGGATGGTAGTGAGCTACCATGTAGTTGCTGAGATTTGAACTCAGGACCTCTGGTAGAGCAGTCAGTGCTCTTAACCACTGAGCCATCTCTCCAGCCCACAGCAGATGACTTTAAACTCCTGAACTCCTGAGAGCACTTTCCAAGAGCTAGGATTATAGGTGTGGTATGTTTGTAGACAAGGTCTCACTGTTTGTCCCTGGCTGTCCTGAAACTCTTTTTGTAGAGATTCCTTGGTATATTACTAGAGTCACAGGACCTCTGCCCATCTTTGTTGCCATAAAGACCTCCCTCTTTGAAGCTGCTTTCCCCAAATCCCCCTTCATCTAGCCAACCTCCTGTCTAAACATCCTCTTGTGTCCTGCTAGTTTTAATCTTTACTCTTATTAAAGTGACCCCACACTCAAGAGATTCTCCTACCTCTGCCCTACCACTTCTCTGCTGACATTAAAGGTATGTAGCATCAGGCAAAGGGTTTTTGTTTTGCTTTCTTTTGTTGAGAGAGCATCTCATGTAAACCCAAGGCTGAATAAACTTTTATACAGGGTTTCACTCCACAGCCATGGCTAACCTATAACCCACGGATAATTGGCCTGTGTCTACTTCTCTTGTGCTAGGATTAAAGTCCCGTGCCACCTTGCCTGGTGCCAAAGCTGACTTTGAATTTCTGATCCTGCTTTCACTCCCAAGTGCTAGGCAGACATTCTATCAAGAGAGCCATGTCCCCAGCTACACTTTTGTTTTGGTGGGTTGTTTTGTCTTATACATTTGATTTTGTATATAAGCCTGCATGTGTGCTTCACAAGTCATGGCAAGTGGGTAGAGGCCAGAGGACAAACAAGAAAATCTGTTCTCTTCTTCTACCACGTGGGCCCAGGGAAGGTTACTTGTAACTCACATAATTCTTCACTCTACACTCAAACATTTCCTAAAGTCTACACAGATTAATTCTTTGGTAACAAATTACTCAAAGTATGTTTACTTTTAAAAATTATTTTATTCTTAATTATGTATATGTGTCTGTGCATGAGTATGTGCACATTAAGTACAGGTGTTTGTGGAGGCCAGAAGAGGGTGGAGATGCCTGTTAGGGAGTTACAGGCAATTGTAATCACCCTGATGTGGTTGCTAGAAACTGAACTCAGGTCCTCCACAAAAGCAATATGCACCCTTAATCAGTGAGCCATCTCTCCAGCCTACTAGTACATTTTTGAAATGTAACGTATCATATAACTACTTCTAGAACATATCCAGAGCAGGATATGGAATAATCCAGAAAAATTACTTTTACAAGGGAAATGATATTCAAAACCACAAAAGAGCAGATCGATAGCTTATCCACTAAGTTCAATGTTCAAAATTAAGAAACAGCCCCACCCTTCTACTGTTAACTGGGAAAAAAAATCAACAGATGCACTGCTGGGTCCCTGGGACATCATCTCTTTTTTCTGTCCATTCTTACTGTCCATTTAACACTCCATGGACAACCCTTAGTGTGATGTAGACAAATTCTCCAGGATCTGGTTCCCAAGCTACAGTCAAGTACAGTGAAGTACTATTGAGCTTCGCATTTCAATGGTTCAGAGCCTTAGCCTCGGGCAACTCTTCCAGAGCCTTGCTCATAGCAACCATCCTAACATCCCTTTGACAGAATTCAGAAGCACTTCAGATCTGCCTCTGCAGCTAGAGGATGCCTTGCTGGCAAGACAGCCACATGCGTTCTGTTCTGGCAGAGCAGCTGCTATTGCTAGTCCACGAGTCCTCAGGACCTTCCATAGTTCTGTATCCAGGAGAGATAGAAGCAGAAGGCACTTGTACGACATCCATGCTGACCGACTGCTGTAAAGTCCACCAGAACTCAGTCCTGGATGAAATCTTTGCTTCTAAGGGCAGCAGATGGAAATCAGGCACTAGTCAAGACTCAGACAGTCGCTTCTGAATTTCAGCCACAAGACTTTCTCGATTAATGGTCACCTAAAACATCAGAGAATCTGTGTGTGACAAACTAGAAAATGATACTAGTGTCTCAGCCAGTTTTTCCAAATCCACTTCACTCTGCATCCATTCTTACTATTTACACCTGGGACCCATATGGTGGAAGGAGGGGACTGACTCCTTGTCCTGCAAGCTGACATACACACGCATGCATGGAACATGTGTACACCAATACACACACACATGTAATTTCAAAGACATATCTTTAAATTTACTTCCTCAGAGAACACATCTCCTAAAAGAGTCTGGGATCTAACCATAACAGTAGGCCTGTTGCCACAGCACCTAAGAGATTAAAGCAGGAAGGTCATGAGTTCAAGGCCAGCCTGGCTGACACAGTCCCAGGCCAATCTGGGTTATACAGCAAGACCTGTCCTTTAAAAAAATGGGGGTAAAACACTTAGAACTCTGTATTTCTACCAGCTCCAACTCACTTCCTCTCTGCTGGCCACTGAGCGGAGCTTGATGACACCTTGACTCTGCTCTTGCTCGCCAATAATGACCATCAGAGGAATGTCTGTTCTCTCACAATAGTGCAGCTGAGTTAACAGTTTAGGGTTGTTTTTATAAAGCATCTCTGCCTGAAAAGAATAAATAGAAAGTTAGAGGATTTAAAGTGATTGTGTCATATATGTGCCCCAGAACATACATTTCCAAGGGAGCCATAATTAAGTGGCTAGCCCTCTAGTGGTGAGCTAAAAATGGCCTGAGTACCACTATACACATATGGTAGAAATGAGCCATGATCAGTGTCAACATACACCCAGCTCACTCAGACATCAACACCACCGTACCTTGATCCCTGCATCCCAAAGCTCTGCAATTATCTTCAAACGTTCTCGGAGAAAGTTCTTCTGGGGTGTGGCCACAAACACTTGGGTCTCTGTGGTTCGAACCTTCTCACCAGAAATCTAATAAAACAGAGAGAAGAAGCTAAAACCACAGCCAAAGGTGGCTCTCACAACTGTAATCCCAGCACCCAGGTAGCCAAGGCACAAAGGCCATAAGTTCAAGGCCCACCTGAACTCAGAAAGAAATCCTACTTCAGAAAGTTCTTTTAAGAAGGAGGTGAGTGGGCTGGCGAGATGGCTCAGCGGGTAAGAGCACTGACTGCTCTTCCAAAGGTCCTGAGTTTGGATCCCAGCAACCACATGGTGGCTCACAACCACCTGTAATGAGATCTGATGCCCTCTTCTGGTGTGTCTGAAGACAGCTACAGTGAATTAGGCCTGAGCAAGCAGGGCCGGCAGAGGTCCTGAGTTCAATTTCCAGCAGCCACACACATGGCCATCTGTACAGCTACAGTGTATTCATACACATAAAATAAATAAAGTAA
>NW_022196895.1:32829758-32831107 GCF_008632895.1 Mastomys coucha | reverse complement strand
AGGAGGTGAGTGGGGGTCAGCAGAGGGAGGGAGGGAGGGAGGGGCTGGAGAGATGGCTTGGCAGTTAAGAGTGCTTGCTCTTTCAGACCAAGTTCAGTTCTCAGCACCAACATTGTGGCTCACAACCACCCATAGCTCTGATTTCCCCCACTTCTGGCATCCACTGGCACCAGGCATGCACATACATTTAGGCAAAACATTTATATACATAAAAAAGAAGGAATAAGGGGCTAGAGAGATGGCTCAGCGGTTAAGAGCACTGAATGCTCTTCCAGAGATCCTGGGTTCAATTCCCAGCAACCACATGGTGGCTCACAATCATCCCTAATGAGATCTGACGCCCTCTTCTGGTGTGTCTGAAGACAGCTACAGGGTACTTACATATAATAATAAATAAAAATCTTTTTAAAAAAAAGAAGGAATAAGTCTTTAAAAAGAAAAAAGAAGAAAGAAAGGTATTTCCTTTGCACTAACAATTTTAAAGGATCATAAGAAAAGAGGAAAAATGTCCAAATGCACCTCCAGAAACTAGTTATTAGCCTTCAAGGGGACTTCACCTCTACTTAGGACCTACCTTCATCTTCTGCTCCACAAGGTAGAAGATTCTCTCTACTCCAATGCTCAACCCCACACAAGGCACGTTATGGCCCTTGGGATCAAACTGGGCTACCAGCCTGTCATAGCGCCCACCAGCAGCCACACTGCCCACGCTCAGAGTCTCCTTTCCAGCCTGGGCTGGAGACTCTAGCAGTACTGCTTCATAGATCACTCCTGTATAATAGTCCAGGCCCCGGGCCAGACTCAGATCAAGGGAGATCTGAAAGGGAAAAGCTAGTCAGTCCTGGACCAGACTCTGATAACCCCGGAGCTCGACAGGAAGCCCAGTCCCAGCTCTGCCTACCTTATCAGCAATTCCAAATAAGCTCAGGTATTCAAAGAGCAGCTTCAGGTCTGCTAGGCCCTGCAAGGCCAGCTGGCTTTGGGACAGTCTGGGATCCTTGAACAGCTCCTCTACCAGGGATGCCCCCCCTGGGAAGAAAAGTTGGGTGACATCTCTGCTATTGACCTGATAATGTTCATCCGAATTTATCTAGTTTTTGTTGCTGTTGTTGTTTTGGGTTGTTTATTTTGTTTGGAGTTTTGGTTTTTAGACGAGTCTTTCTACATAGCCCTACCTATCCTAGAACTCACTATGTAGACCAGGCAGACCTAGAACTCATAAAGATTCACCTGCCCCTGCCTCCTGAGTTCTGGGATTAAAAATGTGTACCACCATAGCCAGTTTGAATTTATATGCTCTAGCTAGTCTCCCTCATTTTCTTTCTTTCTTTCTTTTTTTTTTTTTTTTT
>NW_022196895.1:32777339-32829722 GCF_008632895.1 Mastomys coucha | reverse complement strand
CAGGGTTTCTCTGTGTAGCCTTGGCTGTCCTGGAACTCACTCTGTAGACCAGGCCGGCCTCGAACTCAAGAAATCCACCTGCCTCTGCCTCCCAAGTGCTGGGATTAAAGGCATGCGCCGCCACCACCCAGCCCTCGTTTTCTTTAAAAGGACCATAGCCTTGGTCTCATGGCCAGATCTTCCTCTGTTTCTGCTTTTGCTAAGAGGACATAAAGTAGTTAGAATACATAAAAGGAAAACTTTATCCAGGCCAGACTCTGGAGCTGATCTAGAGTTAGAAGTTCAACAAACACACATCACCCTCAACCTGTTCTATCACAGCTCTAAAAACCCTGCTTCTTACCATGATATTGGACGTAGTCCCCAATTCGATCGGCCACCTCAGGAGCTAGGCCTTTCACTGCCACCATCTCCTGCCTCACATCTTCCCAAGACATCTGCATTGAGACCCAAACATGAGCTCAGTCCTTTCCCTAACTGAAGCAGGACCTCTCATTTTCATTTGGTATGGATATCTTAACAGACTAACAGTAAATTCAACAAAACCAAAGGCAACTCAGGAGATCCAGCCACAATTCCCACTGCATGATATAACTCAGACCTTGTTTTAAAATGTCTCCTTAACTTTATTCCTTTTCGTGAATAGCCACTTCTAGCAACGGTCTCCTTACTCTTACCCTAATGACAGGGTTTGGGGGCAGGGCAGACAACCAGACAGGATCTATTTAAAGCATGTTTCCTTTGTTACCTTATCTAGTTTGTCCATGGAGGAGCAGATGGTACGGAGCTTGCTCTCAGGAACACCACAGACAGCAAACATCCCGTCTACAACACGACGGTCATTTACCTGTGAACTCAATATAATTAACCTAAGTCCTGGCAGTCAGTGCCCTTTCCCTCAAAACAACGGCCATCTCTAAATTTCTTGACTCATTAAAGCAATACTAAGACACAGGGAGACTTCTCCCTCACTATGTACAAGGCTGGCCTCACCTTAATGAGAAAGTCCCCCAGTTGCAATCCACTTAGGATTTCACACATGATCCTCAAACACTCTGCATCAGGGATCATTGGGTCAAACTCACCAGCAATGTCAAAATCCTAGAAAAAAAAAAAAAAAGAGGAAGAAAGCCAGTCGTGGTGGTGCATGCCTTTAGTCCTGGAGGCAGAGGCAGATGGATCTCTTGAGTTCAAAGCTAGCTACATAGTTCCAAGACAGCCAGGATTATATAGAGAGACCCTGCTTCAAAAACAAAAGACAAAAGCAAAACAACAACAAAACAAAACAAAACAAACCGAAACAAACAAAATGGTAGAAAAGCAAACCTTCCACTGACAACTAAGCCCGACTTAAAAACCATCACTGAACCATGCTGTCCCAGTCAGACCACTTACACACTGACAGAACTCCCGGTAGCGGCCCTGGACTATGGCTGGGCTCTCTCGCCGCCACACTTTTCCAACTTGATATCGTTTCATCTTCTTCAATTTATTCATGGCCAGGTAGCGAGCAAAAGGGACCTTCCATAAAGAGGTTGAGGAAGAAAGATACTACATTCAATGTAATAACCTGGCCGGGCGGTGGTGGCACACGCCTTTAATCCTAGCACTTGGGAGGCAGAGGCAGGCAGATTTCTGAGTTCAAGGCCAGCCTGGGCTACAGAGTGAGTTCCAGGACAGCCAGGGCTACACAGAGAAACCCTGTCTCAAAAAAAAAAAACCCAAAACAAAAAAAAAAAAAAAAAAAACACAATATGATGACCTACCATTTGGACAGGAGGGAGAACTGAGCTCCTGGAAACCATTTAGTTTCCAGGATGAAAACAAAGACCTTCCTAGGCTTGTTTCCTACTGTCTCTGAAGCCTAGCAGTGCTTGAGGTGTTTCACTTACTGAAACTGAAAGTTGACCAGAAAAAAAGAGGCAGGGATAGGAATAACCTAAGAAACTTGGGCCTGGTCTATTTCCTCCCATTCAGACCATTGCCCAACTATCTACAACGTAGTCAAGCTTCAGAACCGAATTCACCTACAATTTAAAATCCTGTTCCTGAAAGCATAGGCCAAAGACCACATGCATATTTTCCAGCATTCTGTTTTTAAATGTTCAGAGCAGTGGTTCCCAACCTTCCTAACTCTGTGACCCTTTAATTCCTAAAGTTGTGCTGAACCACCCTCCAACCCTAAAATTATTTTGTTGCTACTTTGTAACTGTTTTTGTTTTGTTCTGCTACTGTTATGACTCATAATGTCTGACAATCTGAGTTCTATCTCTAGGACCCATACAGGAGTTAGGAGAGAACTGACTCCACAAAGTTCTCCCCTTATCTTTACATGTATGTCCATATAAGTGCCATCTACACACCCACAATAATTAACTAATTTTCTTTTATAGGCACGTTGATAAACACCACTCCAGTTACAGAATTTAGGACCTCTGGAGCTAAACTCAGTATTTGGTGTTTCAGCAAACTTCTGGGAGACATTCTCACACACACTGAAGTTAAACAACAGGGCTCTCATGTTAGGCTCTGAAGGAAGAAATGCCTCTGGGAGAAACTGGACTAAAGGTACTGTCAACGTTCCTCTATTCCCTTCTGCCAGAAAAAGTCCTCAGGATTTGGGTAGAAACAGGTCGAGCTCCTGGATTCTGAAGGATACAGTAAGGTCATAGCGCAGAGACAACAACTCTCCACCTTGATCCTTCAAATCATACATGAGGCCAAAGTTGTCTTCATACTTCTCGGTGAGCATTTCCTGCACGAGTCAGACAGAAAAAGCCACAATTCAGAGGACTGACTACAGACCACAGATGGGAAGCCCCGTGGGGAACCAGAGGCAGGTAAACAATGGGGTTCTCGGCACCCTTCCGTTCTCACTTTTAGCTCAAATGCTGGCGTATCCAACCCCTTTGCCCCATGACGTTTGAAACAGCTGATAATCTTATCAAGAATTTTCTCCCTCACGACCATCTGTTGAGGACTTAAATCCCTGGTGCCCTGGAAAGCAAAAGCAGCCAAAGTAAAGATCAGAAGCATTTAAGACCATAGGTTAAGTCATGCCCATAATCTGATGTTCCAAACTAACTTGAGGCCCATCTAGAATTTGAAGAACAATAAGACAACCCCTACACACACACACACACACACACACACACACACACACACACACACACAAAGGAAGGATTTAAAAGGGAGAGGCAGGGAGAACGGGCTTGCCTGTACCCACTGACAGGCAGGGTGGGCAGAGGCAGGGAGAACTGGCTTGCCTGTACCCACTGACAGGCAGGGTGGGCAGAGGCAGGGAGAACGGGCTTGCCTGTACCCACTGACAGGCAGGGTGGGCAGAGAGTGTTACCTTTGGAACCTTGATGATAAAATTTGTTTTTTCTTGATGTCGTTTTAGTTGTTCCGATGTTAACACTGCTGTTGCAACCTAGCAGAAAAGGGAATATGAGATCTGCCTTCTCTGGACACAGGCCAGACTTGTGACATCTTTGACCCGGTGGACAATCAACCTGAGAAGACCCTTGACCACAAGCAAAAAGTTTCCCAAACACCATTTTCTCTATCCTGATCTCCTGCTACCCTCAATAATTCATGCTGAATTTCCAATTATACCTGCAATACATATGAAGTCCAGTCTTTTTACTACACAAGCATCTTCACTTAAATGTCTGAAAAGGTTGAAGCATCCGAGAATAATAAAGACACCGAACCCAGAACTGTCACCATTAAACTTCTAGAAGCAGGGATTAGAACTCCAGTTCTCAGCTGGACATGGTGGCACACACATGTAATCCCAGCATCTGGGAGACAGAAGCAGAAGGTCCTCTGTGAGTTCGAGGCTAGCTTTGCCTACATAATAAGTTACGGGGAAGTCAGAGCTACATAATGAGACCCAAACAAAAACAACTCCAGTTCTCAGTTCTTTTTTTTTTTTAAAGATTTATTTATTATTATAAATGAGTACACAGAAGAGGGTATCAGATTTCATTATGGGTGGTTGCCAGCCACCATGTGGTTGCTGGGATTTGATCTCATGACCTTTGGAAGCGCAGTCAGTGCTCTTACCCACTGAGCCATCTCACCAGCCCCCTCTCCCCCACTCTTCTCAGTTCTTACTCAAATAGCAAAAAAGGTGGTATATGCCTTTAATCCCAATAGTTGGAAGCAGAGGCAGGCAGATCACTGAGAGTTTAAGGCCAGCTGGTCTACAAACTGAGCTCCAGGCCAGCCAAGGCTACACAGTGAGACCACATGAAAAAGGAAGAGAGAAAGAAAGAAAGAAAGAAAGAGAGAGAGAGAGAGAAGAAAGAGGGAAGGAGGAAAGGAAGGAGGGGAGAGGGAGGGAGGGAAGAAGGGAGGAAGGGAAGGAGGGAATGAATCAGAGCTGGAGGTAGGGTAAATAGAGCATAAAGACTGAACCAACCTAAGAACAAGGAACAAACCTAGGCCAACAAGATGGCTCGGTGGGTATCCATCAAGCCTGACCACCTGAGTTAGATCCCTGAGACCCATTCATATGGTCGAAAGAGAAATTCAGTTTCCACAATTTACACACACACACACACACACACACACACACACTCTATGGAATGATAGGAATAACTTTTCCTCGTTCAACAACAACACAAACAGTAAAATGCTATGACTGACAACTTGAGCAAGATAATACAAAGCATCCACTTTCTGAAGACAGGTAACAACCATTAACTTAGTGCTGGTGAGACGGCTCATGAGTACAGGCGCTGGCCACTTATCACAACCACCTAAGTTCAATTCCCAGACTATACACAAGGTAACGCAAAGAATACAAATGCTCCATGGCACACCAACACCCACCCACCTCAATTAATAGATAAAAAGTCTTTTATAAAAAAAAGAACCTTGCAGAAATACAAATGGTGGTAAATTCCATACTTTGGAGAGTCTCTCCCCCAAAAGAAATCCGAGTTCAAGTCCCTAAGCTCTTATTCCAAAATCCAACTATGTCTGAAAATGTTTCTCTGAGATTCATGTTAGGTAAATTCACTTGATGGGCATAAACTCAGTTCATTTATAGTTGGGGGGAATATCTGTATAGATATGGTCCAAATTCTAATATGTTCAAGAATTTCAGATGATTGAGAATAAACCTCACATTACTACTCAGTTGCTATGTATCCATAGAGGTCATTTAACCCTGGGATCTCCGCTTGCTCAACTATAAAATGGAGATAAAACCCCTCAGCTTCTGAGATTTCCCCAATAATAAAACGACAAAAGCATCCAAAACGCTTAGGGCAGTGCAGGTACAAAGTGGCTAATCAATAACAAACAATTGTAGGGCTGGAGAGATGGCTCTTTTAGAGGACCTGGGTTCCATTCCCAGCATCCAAATGGCTCACTACCTGCTATAACTCCAGGATCAGAGGCTCCAACGCCCACTTCTGGCCTCTGCTGGTGTGTACACATGCAGGCAAAATACCCATACTCATAAAAGAAATTTTAAAAAGTAAAAACCAATTGTAATAATACAATAGAAACCACGAGTCTAGGGCTGGAGAGATGGCTCAGTGGTTAAGAGCACTGACTGCTTTTCCAAATTCCAAAGGTCCTGAGTTCAAATCCCAGCAACCACATGGTAGCTCACAACCATCCGTAATGAGATCTGACGCCCTCTTCTGGTGTGTCTGAAGACAGCTACAGGGTACTTACATATAATAAATCTTAAAAAAAAAAAAAAAAGAAAAAGAAACAAGAGTCTAGGCTTTCAGGCTAGGAGGCCCCACCGGGAATGGGCCTGCTCAGGGCGGCTCACCTGACTATGACAACCGACCGCCGGGATGCACACATTGCGGGGAGGTCGCAGGAGCTGGCCGAGCAGCGCAGCCCAGGCCCTGCAGCGCAGGGGCCCCAGGTGGGGCATTGTGCAGCAGGACGCCGGCTTTCTGGATCGGGAACGAGGCCAGTCGAATCTCTGGAAGGCTACGGGGAGCTGGAAACACCTGAGTTCGGAGTTAGTCCGGGTGGTGGGGCTGAACTCCGATTATCTCACGCTCCCTAACCCGGAAGTGTCCTCTCCACCTTCGCCAGACACGCTCTAGGCACGAAAGCGGGGACTCGGTAGCCGGAAGTCATCCGAACCTAGGCTGAATCCACCAAGGCGGGTTTAGACAGCCGACAGTTCCGGTTGGCAGGCAGGATGGCAGATCGTGCTGCGCTCGAGGAGCTGGTGCGACTCCAGGGAGCGCATGTGAGAGTCCTTAAGGAGCAGAAAGCGTCCGCTGAGCAGGTGCGACTGGATGGAAGGAGAGGGGCCCGGACAAAACTGGAGGAACATAGAAGGTGGTCTGGCTGGAGGACAGGCGTGTTGGAGGACAGGCGTGTGGATGAAGGAACCAAGCTGGCAGAGTGAAAGGGGTTGAGTGAGGAGATAGCTAGGGTGGGTCCGGAGAGAAGCGAGGCTTGGCCTAAGACAGAGGAGTATGGAGATGAAGGGGAAGGGAGGGAGGGAGGGGAGTGACAAATGGTCCATCCAGCGGCGTTTTTCCCTCCACAGATCGAGGAGGAGTTGACAAAACTCCTAAAACTGAAGGCACAGCTGGGCCATGATGAAGGCAAACAGAAGTTTGTGCTCAAAACCCCCAAGGTAAACTATTCCTGGGAGAGGCCTTGATCCACAATCTGAAATATTGCAAAGGAGCCAGTAGTCGGTGTAGGCACTGGGCTGGTTTGAACTCCACCTGAGTCATTCGGTGATGGCAGTGATGACAAAAACGAGGCTGCTCAGGGGAGACAAGCCTGCCACTTTCATTCATTATGTATTTATTGAGTAAGTCTATGTGGGTGTCATTGTACACTGAACACACCATCCTTTGTGATGCCTGCATTCCACTGAGATGTAGGACAAATGATCCCACCCAGGGATATGCAGTTACAAAATATGAGTGGTGATGTGAGGAAATTTAGGGCTGGAGAGATGGCTCAGCAGTTCAGAGCATGCGGAGGATCCAAGATTGATTCCCCACACCTACATCAGGTGGCTCGCAGCTGTCTGTAACTGGCCTCCATAGGCATTTGCACCCACACAGTCCTATAACCATACACAGATACACACGCACAGACACACAGTGTATAAAAAGCCAAACTGAGGAAGTGAGATGATGGGCCTCTCAGGTGGGCGAGAGACAGCCAGGGAAAGGCTGTTAGAATCCTAAGCTCAGCAGAGTATAGAAACTCTGAAGCAGAAAAGAACCGTGGTACTCTCTAGGAACTGGAAGAGGCCCTGCACAAATAGAACCAAGCAAAAAGTTGGAGATGCTTAACTCAGCCTCGGGACTTCGGTTCAGATGCTATTCCGCAACTTGTATAAACCGACCTCTACGCCTCTACTGGGTTCCCTTAGCATGTCACATGTTATTGTACTGGCTTTGAATTTTCACTTTGGTGCATGTGTGTGTGTGTGTATATCTATGAAAGTGAGTGTGGGTACATGGGGAAGCCAGAAGAGAATGTCCGATTCCCTGGAGCTGGAGTTACAGGCAGTTGTAAGCCAGGGTGCTGAAAACTGAACAAATTAATGTCTCTGGAAGAGTGGCAAGAGCTCTTGATCCCTGAGCCATCTCTCCTGCCCTCTGCAACAATTTTTTGGAGTTTATTCATGTTATTTAATGTAATTTCTTATTAACTATGTTAAGTAATAATCATAAGTAATGCAGTATTATGTAGTAGTTAATTCAATTTATTTACCAGAATGTAAGACTGGGTGCCTGGAAATAAACATGTATACTTAATGAATATATTTAAAGTTGATTTCCAAAGATGTGAGAAGCCATGTGTGGTAGTGCACATCTTTTATTTATATCTTACTGGAATAAAAGGAAGCAGAGACAAGCAGATCTTTGTCAGTTTTAGTGGTATTAAGGCAGAATATTGGGTTTAAGCAAGTGGGGGCTGATCTATTACAAATTCCCTATTTTCTACTTGATTCAGTATGATTCAGAATGATTATTGATCATTGTTTCTTTGAGATTTTATTTTATTGAGACAGGGTATTTCTATGTAACTCTGGCTGTCCTGGAATTCTCTATGTAGTCCAGGCTAGCCTCGAACGCATAGAGATCCACCTGCCTCTGTTTCCCTAGTGTCCCTAAGGACTCAATTCTTTTAAGATTTTTGTTTTTTAATTATTTATTTATTTATTTATTATTTTATTTTATTTTATTTTATTTTGGTTTTTCAAGACAGGGTTTCTCTGTGTAACCCTGGCTGTCTTGGTACTCACTGTGTAGACTAGACTGGCCTCAAACTCAGAAATCCGCCTGCCTCTGCCTCCCAAGTGCTGAGACTAAAGGCGTGTGCCACCACTGCCCGACGATTTATTTTATTTTTTACTTATGTGTATACATCTATGTAACTGTGTGCCCTGTGTATGTGTCTCCTTGGAGGGCAGCTGGAGTTACAGGCAGTTGTGAGCTGCCCAGCTGGGTCCTAGGAACTAAAGTCAGGACAGCCTGGTATACAAGTTCTAGGCCAACTACATAATAAGATAGTAAAACCTCGTTTCCAAAAGGCTAGTGTGGAGGGGTGGAGATGGATGGTCTAATTAATTCTTCTGTGTTGAGGTTAATTCTTTGAGCCAAATTCACGAAGCTATGCCTTTCTACACATTTTTTTTAAAAAAAAAAAAAAAAAAAAACCAAAGCTCTGACCAGCCTCAGACTTGCTATATAGCAGAAACTGGCTTTGAAATTCTGACCCTCAGGTCTCCACCTAACAGGCTCTGGGATTACAGGCATGTACCATCACACCCACAACTCACAATTCTTTTTCAGCGATCCAAGAGAAGTTTAAAATCTCAAAGAAATGGGGGCTGGAGAGATGGCTCAGTATTAAGGATGCTTGCTGTTCTTCCAGGAGAGCTGAATGGTTGAGCACCCACATATAGCAGCCCACACCTGCCTGTAATTCCAGCTGACCTCCAAGGGTATCCACACACATGACATAAAAGAAATGAGCAATAATAGCTCAGACTATTAAACGGAGAGAAAATAGGGAATTTTTGATAGAACAGTCCCTCCTTACCTCAACCCTATGACCAGCCTTCATGTTGCCAAAGCAGAAGCAGCAGCTATGACACAGATGTCCTGCAGAGATGATGTAATACAAAAATACTCAGTACCACCTCTGAATTCTAACCAGGGGAATTTGAATGTAATTAGGTCTTTAGACCAAAGCGGAGAAACACAGAGTGGAGAACAGTTCATCAGTGGTACTGGTGACTGGATATGGAATGTAATAAACTTTTTGGAACAAATTATCCAGTTTCTTCAACAAATAAGTAATGTGATGGGGTGGGGGGATTAAGAGTGTGGTTCAGTGTTAGAAGACCTAGAATCCAAATGAGACACCACAAAACAAAACAAAGCAAAATGGAAGAGAAAGGTGTTGTGGATTAAATGGATATATCGTCTAAAAATAGCATGTTTAGAATCTGATTCAAATAAGCTAATCATGAAAAGATATTATTGAGGTAGTTGGGGGAAGTTGAACACAGCTTGGTCTCAGATAGTATTAAGGGATTCCACAGCTATTCAATTTCCTTATGGAAAATGCTACAGCATTTTCACGTAGCCTCTACACATCCTAGATGATTAAGTCATCGCTAGGTTACTAACACCTGATATAAGTAGTTCTTAGTCAAAGATAATGACATGCAAAATAATCTATGTATTTAGGATAGGCAGAATTTTCTTTTAACTCCAAGTATTTTCAGTGCACAGTTTATTGAACCTATGGATATTGAACCTGCAGATACAGAGGAACAACTGTATGATCAACAGTCCATGCACTCACCATTAAAACAAATGGGGCTGGAGAGATGGCTCAGAGATAGAGCACTTGCTCTCCCGTAGCCCCAGGTTCAATTCCCAGTACTCACACAGTGACTCACAAGCTGTGGTAACTCCAGTTCCAGAGGCTTCAGCATCCTCTTCGGACCTCTGTGGGCACCAGGCATACACATAGCACATAGACATACATGTAGGCAGAACACCCATATACATAAAATAAGATAAATCTCTCAAAATAAAAAACTGAACTTAAGAATATTTTTGTTGGAGGGAAATGTCTAGAAAGATGGTTCAGTGGTTAAAAGCACTTGCTGGAGGCTCACAACCATTTCTAACTCCAATTCCAGGGGACCTGATGCTCCTTTCTGACTTACATAGGCACCAGTATGCACATGGTGCAAATAGATACTTTCAGGCAAAACATACACATAAACATAAATACACAGAAGGCCTAACACACATAAATTTTAAAAATGTTTTTTATAGTGAAATTATTAATTTTATTCAATCTTGACCCTTGCCTATAACAAGTATCACTAGTAGGAAGCAGGGACATATATAAATCATTTCTGCTACAAAGCAGACAGAGTTGACTATCTGGCAGACATATTGGTGATAATAAAAGAAGTGGGCTTTGTCAACTCAAGGAAATAATCTGGCGGTCATATGTTGCTAATGATAAAACTCAGGCATTCAAGTAAAAGAACTTTGGGAAACATATAATGAAATATGTCAACATTATAAAGCTCTCTAACTTATCAACGAGCCAGTGTTTTCTAGATGACCAGTGTAAGATGGTATAAAATCATACAAGAGTAAAATATCCACTCAACATATAAGATACAAGGGTGGGTTTTAATGTGCAGTTCTGCAGCATGAAATATGCTGATATTGGGTAATCATTACTACTCATCTTTTGTTTTTCTTCCAGATAGGGCCTAGTCTGTAGTCTAAGCTGGCCTGGAACTCACCACAATCCTCCTGCCTTGGCCTTCCAGATGTGGAAATAGGAATGAGCTGCTATGACTGCTTTTCTAGAACTTTTTCATCATTCAGAATTTAAACTGTTGCCGGGCGGTGGTGGCGTACGCCTTTAATCCCAGCACTTGGAAGGCAGAAGCAGGCAGGTTTCTGAGTTCAAAGCCAGCCTGGTCTATAGAGTGAATTCCAGAACAGCCAAGGCTATATAGAGAAACTTTGTCTCGAAAAACCAAAAAGAAAAAAAAAAAAGAAATAACTTTGTTAAATAGAATTTGAAAGGAAATTAAGTTGGAAAAAATTGCACATAAATGTTTGAATCGATAATATATGTATCAAGTAGGAATTCTCTGCTGTGCAAGGAAATACTGTTACTGTTGAGTTTTCAGAAAACTTGTACTGAGAAAACGGCTCTGAATTCCGGGAACCAGAACCTAGCTGGCCCATGGAGTCACAGGGCCTGTTCTGAGCTGTCTTCCCACTTTTACAGCAGCATTTGTGTCCCTTGTTGCTGAGATGGACTTTGGATATGTCTAGAGTTTATTGTTCTTTGTTTTCAATGTCACCCTTGTGTTTTGATTTTGACTCTCAAGGGCACGAGAGACTATAGTCCCCGGCAGATGGCAGTCCGGGAAAAGGTGTTTGATGTCATCATCCGCTGCTTCAAACGCCATGGGGCAGAAGTGATCGATACACCTGTGTTTGAGCTAAAGGTGAGAACTGGGTAAGGAGGAACTGCCAGTGGAGCCATGGGCTCGTGATGACCTAAGAAGGGGTACAGGAACCCAAGGTTAGAGTTTAACATATTAATGGAGCAGAAAGAGTCCAGTCCATGTCACTACCAGAATACAGATGTTTATGAGTCCACACACTGGGGTCTTAAAGCTTTTAAAGTCCTGTCTGGTTTGGTCAGAGGAATATATTATAACCAGTTGAAGACATCAGAGGACATGGACTGCTCTACGCTCTCAAGACTTTCATTTTTGTTTCTGACATTGTTCAGATCTCAGGCTTTATAAAAGCATGGATATTTGCTAACATGATAATGCATTCCTATAAGCTTATCTTCAAGAAAAATATTCAAAATTAGAAAGCTGTGTGCATAGATATGCCTAGTAACACATTCTGGAAATGTTTTTTAACTGGAATGGCATAAATTTCAAATAGGATGGTGTTAGGAGACAGATAAGGGCAAAGTTTCTTTCTGTTGTTCTGAGACAGTCTCATTATAACCCAGGCTAGCCTTGAAGTACAAGCTGGGTGCTTCTGCCTTCCTGAGTTACAGATATATCACTGCACCTAGAGGCTCAATGGAAAAGTATACACATCTTTTTTATTTGCTTCCTTTTTAATGGTGGGGGAGTTAGTTATTTTTAATTGTGTGAATGTATGCACATGAATGTGTGCATATGGATGCATGCCTGAGGAGTCAGAAATATAGGGTGCCCATGGAGCTGGAATTATAGGAGGTGTGAGCTGACATAGGTACTGTGAATCAAACTTGGGTCTTCTGCAAGATCAGTACAAAATCCTAACTACTTGAGTGAGACTGGAGAGATGGCTCAGCAGAGCACTTGTTGCTCATGCAAAGGATCTGGGTTCAGTTCCCAACATCCATGTGGTGACTCACAATCATTTGCAACTATAGTTCCAAAGGATCTAGCACTCTTCTGATTTCCACAGGCACCAGGCATGCATATGATGGACATACAAACATGCAAAACATTTGTACACATAACTAAAATAAATATCTATTATTTTTAAAAATTTTTTAAAATCTTAAGTAATAATACCTTAGGACTGACTAAGATGGCTCAGTAGGTAAAGACATTTACTACCAGGGCTGCAGAGATGACTCAGTGACTAAGAGGACCTGGGTTCAATTCCTAGTACCCACATAGTAGCTCACAATTGTCTGTAAGTCCAGTTCCAGGGACTCCTATGCCCTCGCACAGATACACATGCAGGAAAATACCAATATAAAATAAAAATAAAATCTTAACTTAAAACAAACAAAAAAAAAGACATTTACTACCAAGCCTGATGGCCTGAGTTTAATCTCACAGGATGGGAGAACCAACTCTCACAAGTTATCCACTGACCTTATGCATGCCGTGGCATATGAACACGCACAATATAAATAATGGTTGTAAAAAGAAGTAATACTTTAGCAGAGCCTGGTGGTATACGCCTTTGATCCTAGTATTGGGAGGCAGAGGCAGGTGACTCTTAGAGTTTGAGGCCAGCCTGGTCTACAGAGTGAGTCCCAGGACAGCCAGGGCTAAATAGAAAGACCCTGTCTTGAAAAACATGAGGAGTGGGGGTCAGGCAGAGTGTTAATACTTTAGCTCTGCCACAAAGAAAAAAAAAAGCAGAATATCAACATGGAATTGTTATTCCATTTTAGTTTTTTGTTTTGTCTTTTTAAAATGGTCTTTCTATATAGACTAGGCAAGCCTCAAACTCAAAGAGATCTACCTGCCTCTACCTTCTGAGTGCTGGAATAAAAGGTGTGCCTGGGTACAATACTTTTTAATTGTAACTACATCAAACTTATAAGCATTAGGATGAAAAGCAGATGAACTATAGAAATATCGACAAGTTGAAATTAGTCATGTTAGAGTAGTAAGTTTTTATGTTTATAATGGTCATTTTTTTAAAGATTTATTTATTTATGTACTTAACTCTAAGCTATTTCTCTAGCCCCTATAATGGTCTAAGAGCAGGAAATACAGCTTAGTGATAGGGGAATTGCCCACCAAGTACAAAACCTAGATTCAATCCCTAGCATCAAATAATTTAACAAGAACAACAATAATAATAGTAATAATAATTTAAAAAAAAACCACCCTATTTATACACAGATGTGGTGGCCAAGCCTTTAATCCCAGCATTCTGGAGTTAGAGGCAGGCAGATCTCTGGTAGTTCAGGGCCAGCCAGAGATACATAGTGAGACCTTTTCTCAAAAAAAAGAAAAAAAAAGTTTAAAAGTATAATTTATTATTGTGATCATATTTCTCCTTGGTTTCTCCAGGAAACACTGACTGGGAAGTATGGAGAAGATTCAAAGCTTATCTATGACCTGAAGGACCAGGGTGGGGAGCTGCTGTCCCTCCGTTATGACCTTACTGTATCCTTCTAAACCTGGGTTCTTAAGACTTTGCAGGAATTGGCACTCACTGGAGTTGAACTTGGGTGTAGGGACAGCAGGCACAGGTAAGATTAAATATGAAGCCATTGACAGTGAAAGGAATTTTTTTCTCTAAAGCAAGATAAAGGACTTTGGGTAAACAGAATGTAGCCTTAGAAATCTCCAGCTTTTCCAGGGGTCATGGTGCACGCCTTTAGTCCCAGCACTTGGGAGGCAGAGGCAGGCTGTTCTCTGTGTTTGAAGCTAACCTGATCTACAGAGTTCCAGGACAGCCAAGGCTACACAGAAAAACCCTGTCTCAAAAAAAAAATTTTTTTTCAGATTTCTGTCGGGGCCCGGTTCCCAATTTTACAACAGTCTCCTGGCTCAAAAACAGCTGTCCCAGTGGACAGACTTTTCTGTAATTGATTACTATTTCCTTTATCTTCAAGTGTCTCAGTTAGTATTCTATTGCTGTGTAGAGACCATAACCAAGGCAAGTCTTATAAAAGAAAGCATTTCATTGATGGCTTGCTTATAGTTTATAGAGTTAGCCTATCATCATGCCGGGGAGCATTGGCAGCACAAAGGCAGGCATAGTGCTGGAGAAGTGGCTGAGAGCTTTACATCCTCATTTACAGGCAGCAGAGAGAGGGGTTGGGGGGAGAAAGACAAACACACACACACACACAAACACTGGGCCCAGGGTAGGCTTTTGAAACCTCAAAGCCCACTCCCAGTGACACACCGCTGCAACAAGGCTACACTGCCTAATCCTTCCAGACAGTCCATCAACCAGAGACTAAGCATAGAAATACACAAGCCTATGGGTCCAGTTTCATTAAAACTACCTATCAGTCATCCGATTAGGGATTCCACATGGGCCCTTTCCTTGCTGTGTCTAATCTGCCAGGTCCCCTCTCTCCTCTAGTACGCACAGTCCAGGGAGACGGTCAGAGAGGAAGGAGCCTTAATCTTCTTCCTGCCTCAGCTGCCTTTCATGACTGTACAGTTAATTCTTCCTGACCACCAGAAGGGCTGCTTCTCCTATAGGGATTGGCTTTATCTACACCCTAGCTTCTGTGGGTGATGATAACTTCCAACAGCTGCAGAAGGCTCTTCTTTCTTAACACTTCATTATCAGGTCCCCTTTGCTCGGTATCTGGCAATGAATAAACTAACCAACATTAAACGCTACCACATAGCAAAGGTGTATCGCCGGGACAACCCAGCTATGACCCGAGGCCGTTACCGGGAATTCTACCAATGTGTGAGTGCTGGAAAAACCATGGAGCATGCTGGGTAACTCAGGCAGGCCCTCTCTCCAGTAGGATCTACTGTGTGCTATGGCATCCTGAACAAACTAGATGGTCTCAAAAATGCTCTTAGATTTCCCTGATATTTGCATGTAGACATGAAGAATAAGACAATCAAGTATGGGCTTGGAGGACCTGGTTCAGTAGGGGTTTTCAGGGGGAGTGGGTTGTTTTGTTTGGAGAAAAAAAAATTACTTTATGTTTTTAGTGCTGGGGATTGGATGCAGGGCTTTGTACACACGAGGACACTAGGCAGTTGTCCGATCATTGAGCTATGCCCCTAGCTCCAGGTTCCACAGTATGATAATCACAACAGAGAATGAAGAAGTTCAATATGCGTTGTTACCAAATCTTCTGGACTAATGTTGCAGGATTTCTGACAGATGGGGAAAAAATAGCACAGGATTAAGGGGGGCTTGGGCAGTAGATCAGTGGTGAAGTGATATCCTCACATGCCTGAAACCCTAGGTTCAACCCCCAGAATTGCCTCAGAGACAGACACAGTGACAGAGACACACTGACTAAGGCTGGGAAGTTCCCCCACAACAGTAGGAGAAGCTAAGGAAGATGAATTGGATGAAGAACAATAGTTCCATAATGGGCAGGATAGCAGGACTGCTGAGAGCCCGAGAGCTGATGATGAGGCAAAACGAAGGGGAAGGCCTGTGCTCGGATGCCAGCACAGCACAGCAGAGGTTTCAGGAGTCCCATCACTTGCCACCCACCTTGCCTCTCCCTGCAGGATTTTGACATTGCTGGCCAGTTTGACCCCATGATTCCTGATGCAGAGTGCCTAAAGATTATGTGCGAGATCCTGAGTTCACTTCAGATTGGCAACTTTCTGGTCAAGGTTAGTGCTGGACAGGACTGGGAGGGGAAGGTGGGGCTGGCCTCTCATAGATCAGTAGCCCAAGTGATGGAGATAAGGGAATGATGCAGAGTAAACAGATTCCTTCTTCCCTTCCCTTGCTCCTCTCAGGTAAATGATAGGCGCATCCTAGATGGGATGTTTGCTGTCTGTGGTGTTCCTGATAGCAAGTTCCGTACCATCTGCTCCTCAGTGGACAAACTAGACAAGGTAACAACCCAGACACCTGACTGACTCTTCCTAGATCCTACCGTTTTGAGTTATGAAATTTTATGAGAAGTAGCTGCCTCTCTGCCAGCTGGAGGAGAACTGGCCCCAGCATGTATGTTGAAGGACACCTTTGCTCTCAGGTTGCTCCTTGAGAAGGGTCCATACTTGTTCTGTGCTAGGGAAGATGTGTAATGGCCTCTGATTAGTGTTGTTGTCCAGGTTTCCTGGGAGGAAGTGAAGAATGAGATGGTGGGAGAGAAGGGCCTTGCACCCGAAGTGGCTGATCGCATCGGGGACTATGTCCAGCAGCACGGTAAGAAAAGAACCCAGCAGCCACATCCCTGCCCTCAGTCCTAAAGTTGAACTGTATGAGTGTGTGTGTGTGTTGGTGAAGGGGGAGTGATCATGTGTACATGTAACTGCAGTGTGTGTGGTGGGGGATGGGGGTGGGGTAGGGGATGGGGTGGGGCAGTGTTCATGTTTACATGTAACGGCAGCCCAGACCAAAGGCAGACCTACTGGGCTACTGGGTTTTTTTGGTTTGGTTTGTTTGTTTTTCTTGTCCAACTGGCCTACAAATTTGTTTCCTCAGGTGGGGTGTCTCTGGTGGAGCAGCTACTCCAGGATCCTAAACTCTCCCAAAACAAACAGGCTGTAGAGGGCTTGGGAGACCTGAAGCTGCTCTTTGAATATCTAACCCTGTTTGGCATTGATGACAAGGTAAGTGAAGTTGGAGATAGGAGCCCCAGCTGACTTCTGTGGCTTGGGGCCCCTGATCCTACCTGCTACTGGCCATGACCTTGCCTCCACAGATCTCCTTCGACCTGAGCCTTGCTCGAGGGTTGGACTACTATACTGGAGTCATCTATGAGGCAGTGCTGC
The DNA here is from genome assembly GCF_008632895.1 of Mastomys coucha. Lineage (NCBI taxonomy): Eukaryota > Metazoa > Chordata > Mammalia > Rodentia > Muridae > Mastomys > Mastomys coucha. Next base: position 32,812,504 of record NW_022196895.1, on the reverse strand, counting down.
TACAGATGCCAACCCAAGCTGGGGAAGAGCCCCTGGGTGTGGGCAGCATAGCTGCTGGGGGGCGCTACGATGGCCTGGTCGGCATGTTTGACCCCAAAGGGCGCAAGGTGCCATGCGTTGGGCTCAGTATTGGAGTGGAGCGAATTTTCTCCATTGTAGAGCAGAGATTAGAGGTAAGTCCTAGGGCGGGTGATGGTACCCACCATACCTGTGACCTCCTAGGGACAGGCACTGCTTTGGATAGGGAGCATCTCTGAGAAATGCAGAAAAGATGATTGATAGCCTTCAGTCTCGCTCCTTCATAGGCCAGTATTGTGCGTGTGTCTGGATGGATATGTTTTATGATATGGAAATTGAACCTGGGCCTTATGCATGCTAGGATGTGCTCTTTTTCACTTATTTTAAGGCAAGGTCTAATTAAGTTGCCCAGGGTGACTTTGAACTCAGTGTGTAGCCCAAGTAGGTCTTAAATCCTCCTGGCTCAGCTTCTGAATGCTGGACTAGGTTGAGCCATCAGGCCCGGCTTCTAGGATAGTTTTGTGAATCTTGGTTCTTTCTCCATTAGAGAATAGTAGAAGAAATGCTATTCTTCCTCTTGGTAGGAAACATACCCAAGGCCCTCGCTTACTCAGATGGCTGCTCTGCCTCCCTAGGACCCAGAGCACCACCAAGGAAGTTCCCCATGCTCCTCAGACCGGGTGCCTTTGTAACTGGAACACTTCTGTGGCTCACTGCCTTGGGGTTTCAGGAATGCTCCAGCAGCTTTCCTGTCTTCCTGCTGTGTTTTCTCTAAGTTGACACCACCCATGTTTCTCACTTGAGGTCATTATTCTAGTAGACATCTTTTTTTTTGTTTGTTTGTTTGTTTGTTTGTTTGTTTTTCGAGACAGGGTTTCTCTATGTAGCCCTGGCTGTCCTGGAACTCACTCTGTAGACCAGGCTGGCCTCGAACTCAGAAATCTGCCTGCCTCTGCCTCCCAAGTGCTGGGATCAAAGGCGTGTGCCACCACTGCATGGCTCTAGTAGGCATCTTGTGTTGTAGCCTTGAAAACAGTTTTTCAGAAAAGGTTGAGGAGTTCTTCTTTGTGCCTATATCTAGTGTTGCAGCCAGGAGAGTAGAAAGTGAAGACTAGGTACCAGTGGGGGCTTAAGGTGGTGTCAGAGGCCTTTCTTTGCAATTGTGCTTGTGACCCCCAGCCTCCTAGGAAGGAAGGAGTTTTAACTTTGCTGTGCTGCTCCCCGGAAGAGTGACACATTTTGTTATTGTTGTGTTTGCGTGGCATGTCCTGGTTTGTTGTTGTTTTAATTTTTATTTTATGGAGATGAATGTTATGCCTACCTGTGCATCTGTGCGTGGTCCCCACAGAGGCTAGCAGAGGGCATTAGATCCCCTCAGACCACAATTACAGATGGTTGGTTATAAGCTGCCATGTGGGAAGCAGTCAGTGCTCTTAACTGCTAAGCCATCTCTCCAGTCCCATTATTTGTTTTCTTAAATTTTCATTCTGATTTGTTGTGTGGTTGTTTGTTTGTTTTTTTTTTGGTTTTTGTTGTTATTGTTTGTTTTTTTGAGACGGGGTCCTCTGTGTAGCCCTGGCTATCCTGGATCTCACTCTGTAGACCAGGCTGGCCTCGAACTCAGAAATCTGCCTGCCTCTGCCTCCCAAGTGCTGGGATTAAAGACATGAGCCACCACTGCCCAGCGTGGTTGTTTGTTTTGTTTTGTTTTTGAGACATACTAAGCTCAAACTCATATATTCAAGGCTAGACTTAACTGCCTGGTCCTTCTGTCTCCACCTTCCAAGTACTGCAATTATAGATGTACATCATATCACACCAAGCTTTCCACCCATCATTTATTCTGACAAGACATACAAGTTAGTTCATTTCTTATGCCTTCTAAGAACTAATCCATGTCCAACTGGTAGGTCAGAAGGCTGCCATCCTTCCCTAGCTGAGATCACTGAATTGGACTTAGTCTCTCAGGATCCCAACTACAGCCTCCCTGTCTGTTCCTTGATAGCACAGCCCAGCTCTGACTCTTGCCTGCCTCTCCCTAGGCTTCAGAGGAAAAGGTACGGACCACAGAGACACAGGTGCTTGTGGCATCTGCACAGAAGAAGCTGCTGGAGGAGAGACTGAAGCTTGTCTCAGAGTTATGGGATGCTGGGATCAAGGTACATGGGGCCATCCCTGGGCTGACAGCAAACTTGGGAGTACTAGACACAAACTAATACAAGTGTACATAGTGCCTTCTTCCCACTACTTCTTTGAATGGAGCAAAGAACAAGGTGCCTCATACATTACAATGTGTGGTCTTCTTGTGGGACTCCAAACAGTGGGAGCAGGGGCTGGCTGACTCTGTTGCCTGCCTTTGGAACCCTTTCCTCCTGGTGGGTTGCTTTATGGAACCTTAAAGGAGAGGAGGTGCCTAGTCTTGCCACTTGATATGGGCTCTTTGATATCCATGGAGGTCTGTCCTTTTATGAAGAGAAACAGAGGAGGAATGGAGGGAAGCAGTGGAGCATAGAGAGGAGAGGAGGGAGGGGATACTATGGTTAGGATAGAGATTGAAGGGGCTCTGTCAATTATATTCTCCCAATTGTTCTTATATGCTATTAGCAGCCTTTTTATTCTTTTTAGGTTTTATTTTTTTATTTTATTTTTATTTTTTTATTTTTTTGGTTTTTTTCGAGACAGGACTTCTCTGTCCTGGAACTCACTCTGTAGACCAGGCTGGCCTTGAACTCAGAAATCCACCTGCCTCTGCCTCCCAAGTGCTGGGATTAAAGGCGTGCGCCACCACCGCCCGGCAGACTTTTTATTCTTATCAATACCAATATCATATATATACATATTGTTATTGAGAGTCTGCTTTATAGCTCATCTTAAAGTATTATTAAACAAGATTTAGTAATTTATAGAAATGAAAACAAAATTACTTTTTCAGAGATGGAGAATAAAGACACTTTAAAAAAAAAGAACATCAACAAGGTGCCTGCTGCATCCTATCCCGTCTCCAAAGTTTGTCTCTGAGAACAACAGAAGCCTTTGTTTTCTTCCTTGGTCATTTTGCAGGCTGAGCTGCTGTACAAGAAGAACCCAAAGTTACTGAACCAGTTGCAGTACTGTGAGGAAGCAGGCATCCCCCTGGTGGCCATCATCGGTGAGCAGGAGCTCAAGGATGGTGTCATCAAGCTCCGCTCGGTGGCCAGCAGAGAAGAGGTAAGGAGGCAGGCAGGCAGGAAGGCTAAAGGACAGGAGAACATCAGATGCTGGCTGGTTGGCCCAGGCCTGATTGAGACCTGACCCTCATATAGGACTAGCTCATAAGGAACCCAAGGGCTTAGGCTTTAACCGTGATCATGGTATTCAAGATCTCTGGGGTTGGCTGGAGAAGATGGCTCAGCAGTTAAGAGTACTGACTGCTCTTCCAGAGGTTCTGAGTTCAATTCCCATTCCCAGCAACCACATGGTGGCTCACAACCATCTGTAATGGAGATCTGATGCCCTCTGACAGTGACAGTGTACTCACATACATGAAATTAATAAATCTTCTAAAAAACAACAACAAAAAGGATCCCTGGGATGCCTTACTGAGTACATGTTCCAGTGAGCCAAACCTGGTAACTAGAAATAGGCACTCAGGGACAACTGAGTGGGAGATGGTCATGCCTTCTTCCTCTGTCGTGGCCAGGTGGATGTCCGAAGAGAAGACCTTGTGGAGGAAATCAGAAGAAGAACAAATCAGCCCCTCTCCATCAGCTGAACTGAGCAAACCAGTAGAGGAAACAGGATTGGTCTTAATTGAACTAAAACAAAACTGCATATGTACTTAAACAGTTTGCACATTTCTGATCCAGCAGAAGACTGAAGGGCGGTAAAACTCAGAAATCCGCCTGCCTCTGCCTCTCAAGTGCTGGGATTAAAGGCATGCGCCACCACTGCCCGGCTTCATTTTTGTTTTTATTATTATGTTATTATCTGTAGTCATTGGCAAAAAATAGCCAGGTACCTACACTTTCCTTGTCGGGGATAGGGTCGAGCAGTATAGGTGGACTAATCAAGTTTCTGCCTCCCAAACTCCTGTATGGACTTGAGATGGCTTCACTGAAAAGCCACATAGCAGATGAACAACCTACGGCCAAAATGTCCAATAAATGTCTGTACCGCTAACACCTGTCTGTGTCTGTGATACCTAGCGCTACCTCCTCCGGTCCTGAACCATTCAAACCACTGGCGTAAAAAAAGGAAACCTTCACAAACTCACTGGGTCTTGCTAAAGAGAGAACACCTCGTGCGGTTTTTCTACCCAGTGTCTAGCCTGCACGAGAACTCCCTCCACCACGCCCCCTTTTGGAGATGGAGCTCCTCCCACCCACGGTCCTGAGAGGGGGTGCGAGATTTCCAAGGGCGTGCGCAGCACGCAAGGATGCCTCTTTGAGAGGCGGGGTTGCGCTCAGAGCCAATGAAAATTTGAGGGGGCGTGGAGGGCAGGGAATCTTCCAGAGGCAGAAGCCCAAGGAAGTTCTAAAGTGGGAACTGCAACGCCTTGGAAAGAGCTATGCAGTCCAAACGGGAGTGTGAGGTAAGTAAACGAAGACCTAAGTAGTCCTTGGGCCCTGCCTGCAGAGGGGGTGGTTACAGGGACCCCCAACACCTCTGACGAGGTGAAACTGGGCTGGTGATGCGCCATTCCAACCTACCTCTTTCTCCCCCAGCAATGGTGTGAGAGGGTGAATTCAGAGAACAAGGCAGCCCTGGAGGCGTGGGTAAGGGAGACTGGCATCCGGCTGGTGCAGGTCAACGGGCAGAGGAAGTATGGAGGGCCACCACCAGGTACAGTAGCCCCAGTCCCTGTGGCACTAGGCCATCCTCGGCCACTCTTTATGGATAGGCGCCAAAGTCAGAAAACCCAATTTACCTGATTACTCTCTACTAGATGTGGCTATTTTGTCTGGTTTCCCCTCCCCTCTCCCGGTCACGGATGGTACACCCATTTCAGTGCCAGCCTAGTTGTTTACACAGCCTAGTTGCACAATTATGGTAACAATCCCAGGAGCCAGAAAGGTGTCAATATCCAGTCTCTCTTCTCGCCCCCCGACACCCCAGCTTTATCCTGGAGCTTAAAAACATCATTGTGGACCACAGTAACCAACAATATCCTCTCCCTCCAGGCTGGGTGGGCAGCCCGCCTCCATCAGGGTCCGAGGTGTTTATCGGACGACTACCGCAGGATGTGTACGAGCACCAGCTGATCCCACTCTTCCAGCGCGTGGGGCGCCTCTATGAGTTCCGCCTAATGATGACCTTCAGTGGCTTGAACCGCGGCTTTGCCTACGCGCGCTACAGCTCACGGCGCGGTGCCCAGGCCGCCATTGCTACGCTGCACAACCACCAGCTGCGGCCTTCTTGCCAGCTCCTGGTGTGCCGAAGCACCGAGAAGTGCGAGCTGACGGTGGACGGGCTGCCTCTTAGCTTGAATCGCCGTGCGTTACTGCTCGCCCTGCAACCGTTCGGTCCCTGCCTGCAGGAGACACTGCTGCTACCCAGCCCTGGGTCTGCACCCTCTCAGATTGCGCTGCTCAAGTTCAGCACGCACCGAGCTGCTGCCATGGCCAAAAAGGCTCTGGTAGAAGGTAGGGGTGCAAGCTACGGGAGGGTGTCTGGCTACTTAACATCTCCCCAAATCTGTACTCAGACATGAGTGAACTTCCTGAACTGCTGCCTGAACAGCCACTACTTACCTAATTTAAGTTACTTGTCTTGGTTTTGGTTTTTGTTTTTCTGAGACAGGGTTTCTCTTTGTAATAGCCCTGGTGGTCCTGGACTCCCTATGTAGACTAGGCTGGTGTCAAACTCAGTGATCTGCCTACCTGTGCCTCTCTCATGCTGGGAGTAAAGGTGAAGCAGGCAGATTTCTGAGTTTGAGGCCAGCCTGGTCTACAGAGTGAGTTCCAGGACAGCCAGAGCTACACAGAGAAACCCTATGGGGGGTGGGGAGTGGGGAAGCAAAACAAAAACAAAAAATAAAAAGAAACAAACAAAAAAAAAAAATCCAAAGGTGAATTCCAGAAGTGCCAGTGCAGGCAGCACCACCTCCAACTGTGAGGATGAAACACAGTGCTAAATCTTAGTTTCAGTTTTCACTGACCAGAAAGGTAGCTATTGTAATGGTTATTAGGCAAATAGAGCCTGACTGCTCTGCATTCCCCCAGGGAGTTGTAACAAGGTGGTGTTACAGCTCCTTCACAGATTAAATGAAGTCTAGGGAAGTTGTCATACCACCTAGAAGTGGAGAGGCATTAAACATAGCCCCGTGGCAAGTCACTTCAAAGTCTGGAATAAAGTGCTTGGCTCCAGTCAGCCTTTAGCTCTGCCCTCATCTCTGGCCTTTTTCTTGCAGGGCAGTCACGCCTTTGTGGAGAGCAGGTGGCTGTGGAGTGGCTCAAGCCAGACCTGAAGCAGCACTTCCGCCAACAGCTTGCAGGTCCCTCACTGCGGTTCCTACGACCAGATGTCAGCCAACTAGCCCTAACCAGGAACAAGCTGGAGTCCCAAGGGGCTAGGGCTGCTCTGCAACTGCTCTGTCAACAGATGAAGCTAGGCAGCCCAGTGTTCCTTACCAAGTGTTTAGGGACAGGGCCCGCTGGCTGGCATCGGTTCTGGTACCAGGTTGTGATCCCTGGGCATCCGGTGCCTTTCAGTGGTATCATTTGGGTTGTGCTGGCCTCTGACTGGCAGGATGGGCATGAGGTGGCCAAGGATGCCGTGTCTGCCCAGTTGCTGGAGACACTGAGTGAATCTAGGACCAGCTTATGGGCTCCTGGGGCTGAAGCAGGTAATGTGGTTAAGCAGTGAGTGACCCCTTCTTTCTACAGGCACCCTACATGGGTAAGCAGAGCCTGTGCCATCCCCCAGCCCAGCAGGCCTGGGCAGCGGCAGGGCCTGCAGGTACAGGACCCTGTCACACCTAAGTCCTACTTTAGTTGTGAGGAACCTCGCCCTCCCCCACTGAGCCCAGGATTTGATTAGACCTCTGACCTACTATCCTTAGTCAATTCCCAGCTTGACAAATATTCGCCACACCGCACAAGAGTTTACTATGAATCTTTTGTTTTTATTTGGAGAACTGGCTGAAGTAAAGAGCCCTTCCTCCCACCACTTGTCCCTGGTTTGGGCTTATATGGTTTGTTTTTCTATACTGGTTTTATTTATATTAAAACCCTGGTTGGTATATACATGTGTCTGCTATCTTGCTGTAGTGGCCATAGAGTTTGTTTTACAATGATAGAAGGAGAAAATACTTTCCCACTTTGGGGCCCTGAGTTCATGTCATTTCTTACATGACACAGCAGAATATAGAAACTCAATGGTAGAGCTAAGCTTATCATGTTCAATGTAGTAGGTTCAATCTACAGCATCAACATATTTCTTTGGGAAATCTGTCCCAGAAAACAGCTCCTTGTCCCTCAGTCACTGTCGTCATCGCTCTCCCTCACCACCTCCTCTGGAGCCTTGGCATCCTCTTCATCTTCTCTCAGCCCTGCAAAGAAGTCGTCCGTGCTCCAAGCTTTACTGCTCAGGGCACGAAGCGGCCCTCCCTTTTTCTTGCGTCGCCGATAGTCATCCACAACCACAGTTCGAAGCTGAGTCATGTCCCAAAACTTGAGGCGCTGGTCGTGGCCACTACTGGCCAGAAAGTGGCCACAATGGGACAGGGCTAGCACCTCCACAGGCTCCCCAGCATGCTGGCCCACGGTGCCTACCACTCGGTTTGGCAGGATGTTCACAGCCCTGAGCGGAGAAGAGTGTGAGGAACTGGCTAGCTTGGTTTATAATTACTGTGCTTAAGGGCTGCTCCCAGTTCCCCTTACCTGATGATTCCATCTGTGGAGCCGGTACACAGCAGATTCTCAGTGACTGGAACCATGCAGTCAATGGACTCTGCTCTCAGGGCAAAGCGGTCACTTGTAGCTCCAAAACCATTCCAATTGAAGAGATAGATGGTCCCCTCACTAGATCCACAGGCCACCTTCTTCCCGAACTGCAGGTTAACAGCAAACCATGTTTGTGGAGTCACTTCACAATAAACCTCCTACTATATGTACCCCATCCCATCATACCCAGCTGTACTTTCATGAGGGCGACAGAGGTTAGATCTCCTGACTGAGGCTCTGAGAGTAACTCAAAGCGGCGTCTCTTGATGTTGAAGACACCAAGGCAGCCATCTCCGCTGTAAAGAAAAACAGATGAAATGGGAAGTTCCATTCTAGGAAGACTATACTAAAAAGTGGGCACAGACCGGGCAGTGGTGGTGCACGCCTTTAATCCCAGCACTTGGGAGGCAGAGGCAGGCAGATTTCCGAGTTCAAAGCCAGCCTGGTCTGTTCCAGGGCCAGGACAGCCAGGGCTATACAGAGAAACCCTGTCTCAAAAAAAAAAAAAAAAGTGGGCACAAGCACCTATTCACCACCTAGTCCACTGGGAAGAAATGAGCAGGGAGTTAGATTTAAGGTTGTACCTGGCTGTCAGCAGCAGCTTTTTGGCTGGGTCTAGAGCCATGTCAGCAATGTACTCCTCATGCTGCCGCATATCCATCAAAGGGCCTTCTTTACGCTGGTCCCATAGCCGGATACCACCTGTGTCGTCCCCAGTAACCAGAACATTTTCATCCACAAGCAGCAGACTGTTAATGGGGGCACTGGAGACACAAAAATAGGAGTATTTTGTAGTAGAGACCTCTCTATTACTAAGGTGAGTCCTCACCCCTTGATAGGTCTATGTATGCCTGATTTTTCTTACCTGTGAGCCTTGGAAATTCGTCTTTCCAATTGTCCCCGTTCGACATCTAATACATGGATTGCCTTGTCCTTAGAGACAGTCACAAGTTCTAGGGGAGAAAGGCCCAGGTTATGGTATTGCTCATTGTCCTCTACCCTCTACCACACGCTGGCTGCTGTCCCCAGGACTTACTCTGCCCGTCCTCCGAGAAGACGACAGCTCGGCAGGACTTGAGGTGGTGTCCTGAGGACCAGAGTTCCTTGGTTTCTCCCTCCTGACAAGAGTAGGCAAAGCTGAGGAAAAGGAGGTGAGAGTGAGTGATCCCACACCATACCTGATGCACGGAGCACAAAGACACTTGCAGGAGCAAAGGACTTCTGTCCATTTTCTTTCTTGGTAGTACTGGAAACTAAACTCAAGTCTTGACACACACTAGTCAAATAATTTGTGATGGAGTCACACACTCCCAGCCTACTTATTCTCTTCCTTCTTTCCTCTCTTTCTTTTTTTTTTTTTTTAGCTTTTTGACACAGGGTTTCTCTATGTAGCCCTGGCTGTCCTGGAACTCACTATGTAGACCAGGTTGGTATCAAACTCAGGGATTCACCCGCCTCTTGAGTGCTGGGATTAAAGGTGTGCACCACCCAGTTTAGTCTGGGACCTGTAATCCTTCTGTCTCATCCTTCTGGATGCTGGGATTACAGATACACATCACCAGACTCCACTGTTCTTCACTAGTCTTGAAAACCCTGAGCCCAAAGAAAGGCTAGGTGTGGACCACTGTAAAGGCCCAGAAATATTCAATAATCTAATGGCAAGCTGAATATATATTAGTGGGTTCCTATATTCTTAGGATTTCTGAGACCAAGATGAGAGGTGGTGGTCCATGCCCTTAATCCCAGCACTAGGGAGGCAGAGGTAAGCAGCCTGGTTACACAGAGAAACCTTATCTTGAAAAAAACCCGGGGCAGGGAGGAGGACTGAGACGGAAGCCAGAGAATCCTTTGAGACTACTCTGGGTCATAGTGAGGTCTTGTCTCAAAGGAAAATAACTACTGACAGAAATCCAGTCCCAGAAGTTGAAAGCGTAAAATTCAGGCAGGGCCCACTGACGATAAAGAAAGACATAGCTAATTACTGTATATTCTGACTAACGTCACAGCTTGTTCTGACTACCTGCAACAAAATAGAGGTGGGGGCTGGAAAGATAGTTCAGTGGACAAAGTGCTTGCCTCAGGTTTGGGGATCCCCAAAACCTATGAAAAGGTTAGGCAGGTATGGTGGCCAACTCTAATCCCAGCACCTAAGAAGGCAGAGATGGGATCTCTGGCAAGTAAGCTAGCAAAGACTAGTCGGGATCGTGAAGATCCAGACTCAATAAGACACCCTACCTTAAAAAAAAAAAAAATGGAGAGAAATGTGGAAAATCGCATGGAATCAATCTGAGGCCTCCACAAGCACTCCTGCCGAATGTTACTGAACGATTCGGGCCGTCTGAACCTCGTAAGATGTCCTCCGGCCACACTCTCTACCCTCCCTCCTCTCAGAGGAGCGTTCACACACTCCGCCGGACGCCCCACTCACACGAACACGTCCCCGTCCACGTCCCCTGCTGCCACCAGATCTCGGGAAGGATGGAACGCCAGGCCACTGGCTGGGGCTTCCAGCACGATGTCTTCTGGGGCATCACGGATCCGGGGTGCTGCCTTCGTGGAGTCAAGGTCTTCCTCTTCATTGTTCGAGTCCTCTGCAGGACTCTCCGCACACATGGGATCCATAGGATCCACGCGCGCTGGGGAACAAACTACACAGACAGGGGCGTAGCCTAAGCAGTTGCTTCCGGGAGGAGGCGGGATCGGAAGTGACTGGGACGACGTCAGAACAGGCGGGCCTGCGGCAGCTGATGCAAGTGCAGCGGGCTTGGCGTGCTGCTTCCTCAGAGACTCAACAATTCACACCCCTTTTTTAAATGAGTTACAACTCATTAAAGTTTTTTTGTTTTTTGTTTTGGTTTTTCGGGCCCGGGTTTCTCTGTGTAGCTTTGGCTGTCCTGGAACTCACTCTGTAGACCAGGTTAGCCTCGAACTCAGAAATCCACCTGCCTCCCAAGTGCTGGGATTAAAGGCGTGCACCACCACCACCCGTCAACTCATTAAAGTTTTTAGTTGTTGTTTTGTTGGTGTACAAATACGTTTTAAACACAAAGGCCAAGAGAGAAAAGAGCTGAGGAAAAAAGGCACAGCAGAACTTATAGGTGTGGTTTCAGAGGATCCCCTTCCGCCAGCCAGTTTGTTTTGGGGTTTTGTTGGTTTTTTTGTGTGTGTGTGATATGAGTGCCACGCCAGTCACGGCGTGAGTGTAAGTCAGAGATCAACCTTATGGAGTTACTTCTCTCTTTCCACCTTTCCGTAGATTCAAGGGATTAAACTCCAATCTAAAGGTTTGCTCCACTACCAACGTATTGGCTATGCCATCTCCTTGCTCCCTCACCCCCAGACCCATTTTTCTTGACCTACGTGGCCTGTGCTTGGGGTAGCTAGATTATGTGACCTTCAAGGCCTGCCCTCTCCCCAAAGCCGCTTCACATATTTGGAAACACCCTTAATTCGTCTCTCCACCCAGTCCTATCTTAAACAAACAAAGGGATCCCGGTTATTCTTGACTTGGTGATACTTGAAACCCAGGCTAGCAGCAGGAAGGTTGCACAAAGAACAACAACAACAAAAAATCCACATATCCCTAAAGTTAAAAGGTAGGGGTCATCAACAGGAGGCAGCCTGCACACATGCTCAAACTGCTACCCACACCATCTTCCTAGCCTCCAGAGAAACAGTGAGTATTTGTAATTTAGCTCATGACTAATTGTACTTAGGCTACCAGGAAAACGAGCATATGACAGCTCATGTTCTGCATCTTCCTTTTATCAAAGGTCCCAACAGTGAAAGGGTTTTGCATGCTGGGGTGGTCCCTGGGATGGCTGAAAAGGGCCTGCTCAGATTTCTGTGCAACTATGCCTGCAGAGGCATATGGTGAACCTAAAACTTGCAAAGGGGGGTGAGCTGAACATGGTAGGGAACACTTTGACTTGGGGGTGTGGGAGGCAGGTGGATCTCTTGAGAATTCTAAGCCAGCTTGATATAGTGAGAACCCATTGAAAAGGAAAATTAAAAAAAAATGAACATGAGGTGAGGTTAAGGATTTCAAAGAGCAGAAAGACCCTATCTGCCCAGTGATTGGAGCATTAAGAGTACTTGTAGAAACAATACTAAATTGATAGTCAACCCTCAGGTCTTAATTTTATTGACTCATGATGATGTCCATATGAATCATGTCTCTGTGACTTTCTTCCTAATTGGAACTGTGTCCTACAACCATGGGACCAAGACATCATTTGTTTAAAACCATCTCTAAGTACTGTTGAAGACAGCCCAGTTTTTTACCTCTTAAGCATGGCGAGCGGGTTCTTTAAAAAGCACTTTCCTACAGCTGGGGCTTTTAGTGGTGGAATGCTTGTCTCGTATGCAGAGCTGAGTTTGATGTGTACCATCACCAAAACAAAAATACCCTTTCTATCAAGATGAAAATGATCAAAGTCAAGAGCTGAGCCGAGTGACATTCTAGCTTCCTCAGTATTCAGCCAGAAAACGTAGAGAGCCTAATGAATACCTAATTAACCCCAGACCAAAATGCTGGCAAAAAGCAGAAAGGAGACTTAGTAAGCCTGCCCTAGGCCTCGACAAACTCCTCAGGTGAAAGATCAAGAGAATGTACCAATTTTAACCTCAAGGTACCCACCACCCTAATGGGTCTTGAGGCTTTTAGACAGGTCTTGAGTTTAATTCAACATTACTAATGCTTCCCTAAAGGCATAAATTCATGAAAGGCTTTTGTTTCTACAGGTGACTTTCATTAATACAGCTCAAGCCCATGAATAAGACATCAGGATAATCTCAACCACAAAGAATCTCTACTCTTGGATTAGGACCCTGGACAGATAGGACTGAGTGAATCTGACCACTCAACTTGACAATTCTCTTGCCCACCAGTGACTCTTCCCTTCTCCCCTGGAAACTGGCCTAGTAAGCAGCCTTACTGTCTAGGAACCTAGAGTCAGTACAGAAAAAACAAAGCAGACTCAATGAAAAGACATGACTGTTTCTAGGTACGGTGGAGGTATAGTGTAGATATGAGGGAGGAGCATGCCAGAGGCATTTGGAAGGGTGAAATGAACAAGATCCTAAACCAGGCTGTGTGAGAAGGGGATTGGAGGGAGGGGGTTACCTGGAGCAGCTGACAAGTGGCCAAAAGGGGTGTGTAACCAAAATGAGTGGGTTATATAGGAATCAGAGAAGCTGAGGGAAAGGAAAGCCCAGGAGTTTAGGGCAAAGGTAAAGGGTAGGATATGCCACCTAGGAGGATCCTGGAACGGATAGGGACTGAGGTATGCTGGGAGAACCTGGCAGACAATGTCAGCTTTGATGTGTTGACAGGCACCTCAGATGAGACCTAACATCCAATACAACTACTGGAACTACTGGAACTTCATGGGACCTTTAAGAAGGAATGCCCAACACAGAAAAGACAACAGGTTTAACTACTTTTAATGGAACATGCTGGACATGGTGTTGCGTTGCCATTGATCTTAGCATTTGAGACACAGGTCTTCTATATGCCCAGTTATACAATAGCCAGGCAGTGGTGGCGTGTGCCTTTAATCCCAGCACTTGGGAGGCAGAGGCAGGCAGATTTCTGAGTTCAAGGCCAGCCTGGTCTACAGAGTGAGTTCCAGGACAGCCAGGACTACACAGAGAAACCCTGTCTCAAACCCTGCCCCCCAAGAAAAAATGTTATACAATAAACATTTATAAACATTCACAAACAAAAACAGTTCAAAACCTTCTGAGGAATTGTAGAAACAAGCAACTAAGAACAGCCATGTGGTGATGGTTGGAACTAGAGATTAGTACTTGGGTCTCTTCACTTCAACCCTGAAATCAAAACAGAAGTAGATCAGCATAGGATCAGTACACTGTACAATTCTCACCAGGACCAAAGATAAAGAGGGATGCTGCTCACCCATCTGCTTCCATCCTCTTCCTCTTCTCGATGATCTGTAGAAGGACAGTAGTAGTTTATAAGCATGCTGTTAGTAATCCAAGTCCACCTAAAGCTCAAAGATGACCTCTCTCAATTTCCGTGGCTGCTCCACCACCTGCTCCTAGATCTGTCAATGTCTCTTCTCAACTGAAACCCTCCCACTTAAGAAACAATCCACTCTGCCGGTGGTGGGGCACACCCTTAATAGAAATATTCAGGAGGCAGAGGCAGGCAGATTCCTGAGTTCAAGGACAGCCTGGTCTACAGAGTGAGTTCCAGGAGAGCCATGGCTACACACAGAAACCGTCTCGAAAAAAAGAAAACAACAACAAAAAAGGAAAAAGGAAAGAAAATCTACTAACTGCACTTATTTTCTTCCACTGTCGATCAAGCTCTGCCTTATCATTGGTTTCTTTGAATCGTCTGGTTTTCCGTCCTTCAGACATCTTGATACCATACTGGAATGCAGCCCTGGAAAGGACCATTGTGGGAAGAAAAGCATTAGAGGTCTCATAGCAGCAGGAAGGTTTTCTTAAAGGGCTCTGAGGGCAATGTACCTATCTGGAGCACTGCAGCTACACTACAGTGTACCGCTTTACCCAATATGGGCTAGTTCACCAAATGCCACATCCTCATTCCCTGCCCATATTTACTTACTTGGGCAAAGCCTCCTTGTTGTTCATATACTCGCTATATTCCTCCTGAGTATCAAAGTCCCAGCGGCCTAAGGGACCCTTCTTGTTACCCTGTAGTACAAGAGATAGAGCTATCAGTGGAAAAGGAATTTTCTCTGAAATAAAACCAGACACCCACAATTCCAGGTAATAATAATCCATGAGTAATAAATCTTACCCTAATGATTCCTATGTACTTACAATGCATGCATTACTCTGAACACTAAACAGATACCTTAATTCTAACAAAAATTCTAAAGTGAGAATTATATTTCTATTTTTGATATAGAAACAAAGGCATTTGTAAACAGGGAAGAAACATGGCAAGGCCACAAAATAAGCAAATGGCAGAAGTAAAATTAAACAAGGGTCCAAGATTAGGCCATGTCATTGGGTGCATGGCTAAACAATAAAGCACTTAGCCCTCAGCTTGATCCACAGGACATCAGAAAACAAGAGATTTCTGAGTCTGGGATGTACTCAGTATTGCATTACTAGCCCAGATGCTAAGGTTCCTGGGTTCAATCCCCGGCAGTGAAAAGAAAATAAGCTTTCTTTTATTTAGGCATGGTAGTGCACACCTGTCATCTAAAATCCCAGGAAAAGAGAAGTGTAGGCAAGAGGATCAAGAGTTTTAAGTCATCCTCAGCTCTATGTCCAGCCTGGGTTATAAGATCCCGTCTCAAAAACAAAACAACAAAACAAAACAAAATCATGCTTATAACCAATCACTACAGGAAAGCACTGTCTCCTACAAGTTGTCCTCTGACCTCATGGTCATGAATGGCTCATAACTAAATATAAAAAAACATGTTTTTAAATTGCTGATCAAAGGTCCCCAACATCCATAATCACCCTTTTAACTTCATACCTGGTCCATTTTGCTGTAATCTACCTCTTCATCACTATCTACAGCCATGTCATCCATCCTAAAGAGAAAGAGCAGTTAAAAAGAGCTTTCCATCCATACTGCTATAATTTATTCAGAACCCCACCTGATAAACATCCCAGAACTAAATGGAATTCACCCAAGTAAAAAGCACCCTTAGCTCCCAGCAGGTCAAATTTATATCTCATCAGCCAGTCATCCCAGCCCCTCAATTAGGGTCTCACTCACGTGGCTGGATAGCACTCTGCATAACTGTTGGACATGCCAAAGAAATCACCCAGCTGCTTCTTATCTTCTGGCTTCTTCAACATATGCTATGTTAAAGAAAATTCCATCACTGACAGAAGATTCAGCCAAGAGGGACCAGAGGCTAGAAGCTTCAACATGAACATTTCAGAAGCCAGCTGTAAGCCTAAACTGGTTCTCTAGTTGATACATAGCATTTCATCCTAGCCAAAAGACAGTATAAAAGAGAGCAAAGACAGGAACAGAGAAGTAACTGGAGGTGGATGAAAAGAAAATGGCTCTCTACAACACAGAAACAGCCAGGCATAAGAGTGCATGTCTCAGCACTAAAAAGACAGAGGCAGGAGGTTCTCAAGTTACAGGCCAGCCTAAGCTACAGAGAAAGATGCTGTCTATACTGGCTGGTTTTGTGTGTCAACTTGACACAAGCTGCAGTTATCACACAGAAAGGAGCCTCCCTTCAGGAAATGCCTCCATGAGATCCAGCTGTAGGGCATTTTCTCAATTAGTAATCAAGAGGGGAGGGCCCCTTGTGGGTGGTGCCATCCCTGGGCTGGAAGTCTTGGGTTCTGTAAGAAAGCAAGCTGAGCAAGCCAGGGGAAGCAAGCCAGTAAGTAACATCTCTCCATGGCCTCTGCATCAGCTTCTGCTTCCTGCCCTGTGTGAGTTCCACTCCTGACTTCCTTTGGTGATGAACAGCAATGTGGAAGTGTAAGCTGAATAAATCCTTTCCTCCCAACTTGCTTCTTGATCATGATGTTTGTGCAAGAATAGAAACCCTGACTAAGACACTGTCTCAATATAAATAAGAAAAAATAATTAAAACCCAGGAAGAAATATAAACACAGGATATGATTCAGTGCCTTCCCAACCAGCAGACCCAGCAAATTTTTCATTGATGGACTTGATCAACTCTTTTGCAGATCCAGGTCCTGGAAGAAAAGACAACTCTGCTTAGACTTGAATTGATGTTTTTACAACTTCCTTCCACAAACCTGATTCCAGCCTTAAAAATGTTTTCATGGGACTCACAAGATAGCTTAGCAGGCAATAACCCGTGCTATCAAGCCCAACAACCTTAGTTTAATTCTAAGAATCAAATAAATGTGGTAGTTCTGGGGTTTTTGCTTTTGTTTAACTTTTGTTTGCATTTGAGGCAGTCTTACCATATAGCCCAGGCTGACCTAGGACTATGGAGTTTAGGCTAGCCTTGAACTTCTGATCTTACCTCAGCCTCCAGAATGCTGAGATTATAGATGAGTACAACTACATCTTGCTAGTTAAAACATACTTGTAAAGTAAAGGGTTCCTTTTATCTATCTAGACTTTAACCAAAACTCCAACTAATGAGCACTCCATACTCAAGCTCCGCTTCACCTCAAAATGTCAGAACTGAAGGAATTATTTGTAAGAGCAAATGTGCCCTGCCTAGTCCATAAATTAAAACATAGTTCTTATGAGAGCCCCAAACCAGACAGTCCTCCAAATGCTGCCTTCGACAGTTGAGAGCAACAGGGTTCTGCAAAGCAAGCAGGCAAGACGCTGTAAGACACAACCTACCTTTGTCAACATCCATGGGCTGAAAAGAAAACAAAACTGAAGTCAGTATCATTACGAGGAATTTCCATTCATCTCTCCCTCAAATCTGAATTGATTCCCTAATCCACTTCTGCCTCACTTCCATGATGGTTCCCACCCTCGGTTAGTTGGCCAGTTTTTACTGTGAAACAACAAAGCTACTGAGGAGGAAATGGGTCCTGTCCCTAGCTAGAAAGGTATTTCTAGGGCCAGTTTTCACAGCTTGGTGTCAAGAGCCCACCTCTTACCTCATCATCCACTTTTGGCTTCTCAAAGTAGCTGTGCCTTTTCTTTTCCTCCTCTCGTTCCCGTTCCCGGTCTCGCTCTCTCTCCCTCTCCCGGTCTCGTTCCCGGTCCCGCTCCCTATCTCTGTCCCGTTCCCGATCACGTTCCCGTTCCCGGTATCTCTCACGTTCCTTGTCCCGAGGTGTCTTGGTTGTGGAAGGAACATAATCCCCAATGTCTTCAAAAATACTTGGAAAAAGAGGTTCCATTAATTGTTAAAATCATACATACCTATGCTGGCCATTTCTCTAAAAGGGCCAAAGACAAGAAACACAAATATCTTGTTCACAGATACATGGGGCTGGAATACATACTTCATGTCAGCCTCAGGAGGTTTCTTTTCTTCCAGTTTTCCTGCATTATAAAGAGCATCTCTCAGTGCTTTAATTTTTAAAAAAATGTTCTATATTTTAAAAAAATTTGGGGAGGGGGGATTTTAAAGGTGGGATGGGAGGAGAGGAGGGGCAGGAAGCCACAATTGGGATTAAGTGAATAAAAAAAATTCTGCAATTAATTAATTAATTAATTAATTAACTTTTTAAAAATGAAGCATGCCTTTAGTCCCAGCGCTTGGGACACAGAGGCAGGCAGATCTCTCTGGCCAGCCTGGTCTATATATTGAATTCCAGGGCAGTCAGGACTACATAAAGAGACCCTGTCTAAAAAACAAACCACCAACAACAAAATAACAGTTTTTATTTGTATGTCTTTTATGCCTATTTGTATGTCTGTGCCTGGTGCACTCAGAGGCAAGAAGAGGGCTCTTGATCCCTTGGAACTGGAATGACAGATGGTTGTGAGCAACCCTGAGAATGTTGGTAATCAAGCCTGGATGCTTTTTTCTACTGAACCTCTCCAGCAGTTCTCAGTGCCTTTTAACCCTCTGCTGTTTAAAATAGACAAAAACCTTCCCATTTTCCTTGATGCTTCAAACCCAACCAGTGGGTTGTGAGTGGGTCAAGCAGAATTTAGACATACTCCTGCCTGATGCTCCATTTTATCCTTTTCCTCCGCTATCCAGAAGTCATCCAATGTCTACAAGACAGAGGCTTCAAGAGACTGCCTTCACCACCAAATGCCCCTCTCCAAGAGTAAGGTTTCCTTCCCTTCCCATACGGTACCTTTATCCTTCTTCTTGAGCTTCTTGTTTCGGGTCCCCTGCCTCAGGTATGACAAAATCTGGGTGAGCTTACTAATAACGATGTCATTTGTAGTCAGTGTAGTCTGGGCCTAGAAAACCCAAGAAACAAGGATAACATCTTTCTTAGTAGGAATCTCACCATCTTACTATCCATTCACTTAAATTCAAGGACAAGTTATATGCAGTTGTTAGCTAGGTAGAGGACTCGTAAGAAGGTGTAATGAAGAGACACTCCAAACAGATGAAATGGTATGGAAAAAGGCCCAGAATCAAAAGTTTATATAAAACATTCAAGAAACCAAGGAGATTTAAAGAACATGCTGAAAAAAGGCTAGAAGTCCAGGTATTGCAAGGCCTCACCTTTAACTCTGAACCCTAAGAACAAGAAACCACAGAAAACTTCTACACGGTGGTGAAACAAAAATTTGCATTTATAAAATATCACCTTAGTCATGTGTAAAATCTATTAATGGAAAAATAGAGGAGAGATTCAGGTAATGTTATTAAAAAAAAGAGTACAAGGTTTCTTTTGAGGAATCCACTAATAGAATGGTAGTGGCTATACAATTTAGTGAATATGATAAAACTATTTGCTGTGGACACTAAGAGGGTAGATTCTATAGTATGGGAACTACATCTCAATAAAAACAATACACAGGCCAGTTGGGGGTGGTACACACCTTTGAACCCAGCACTCAGGAAGCAGAGAAAGATCTTGAGTTTGAGGCCACTTGGTCAACAGAGTGAGTTCAAAGACAGCCAAGAGTATACAGAGAAACCTTATCTTGAAAAACCAAACCAAACAAACAACAACAAAAACATACTGAACTAGAAATAGCCTTTTAATAGCTCTAGTAAGAAACTGTGGTTTAGACAAGAACATTGCTGGTGGAGACAAATGTATTCAACTGAGACTAAGGAGAGTTTTAAAAATAAAAATAAAACAGAACATAAGGATACAGTAAATGAGGAACAGGACAAGGGCAAGGCAGATTTGAAGATTCTATGACAGGTTCTTAGAACTTGGTTTACTCACCTCCATAGTGGGGCAATCAGCCTTGCTGCGAATGAGAGTGGTGGGGATATCTGTGTCTGCATACTCATCATCCAGGTCCACTACATAGGCCATACGTCCTGGTAAGAACAGCTCATTTCGCTCATATGATTTACTCTTGAAAAGCATCCGATACACATTTCGGCCTATATAAAGGAAAAGATTAGCAGACAGCCAGTGAAACTTCTATTGTTACAGTGGTCACTTATTAATTACCCACTCTGTCCTGAGCATCAAGCCAAGTGCTATTTATGCTCTAACACATAACATCTTCAAGAAACCCTATGCTGTGGGATAAAGCATTATCACTTTTTACTGGTTAAGAATACTAAAGCCGTCATACAGTAGTGGTGAATGCCTTTAATTCCAGTACTCAGGAGGCAAAGGCAGGTGGATCTCTGTGAATTCAAGGCCAGCCTGGTCTATAGAGCTATTTCTAAATTAGCCAGGGCTACACAAAGACACCTTTTCTCAAAAACAAACAAACAAACAAACAAACAAACAAAGAATATAAAGTTTAGCCAGGAGGTGTGATACAAGCTTTAATCCCAGCACTTAGGAGGCAGAAGCAAGTGAATTTCTGTGTAGCTCTGGCTGTCCTAGAACCCACTCTGCAGACCAGGCTGGCCACAAACTCAGAGATCCATTTGCCTCATGCACCAGCTCCATCTGTGGTCTCCCTCCCCTAAGCCTAGACATTAACACAGCCTTGTGGAAGCAGCTACATTCAGTAGCTCCACCTCTATTTGCAAGAAGGAAGTTTCTGATTGGACTGTTATACCGACGTAGTTTGGGGGGGTGGTTTGCCCCAAGTACTTTACCTGTTGCGAGAACAAAGGAATTAACATTAAAGAACCAAGATGGCTGAGCAGAGAGTCTCCCGTCTAATTTTTACCTTTCCATGTGGGTAGGTATATCTGTGGCCACTCTCTCATATCTCCTTCTATCTTTTCCTATCTATTTCTAACTTCGTATTCCAGGTAACCTACTGTTTTATGTTGCTGCGGGACAGCAACATCCATCCAGCTGGTTTAAGGTTTTATTAATGACAACAGAAAAACACTACACTGTTATACATTTCATTTCTTTTCATTCCTAAACAATCACATAGGTACACATTAGGTTAATCTTTATATACAAGAAAAGTGAGCAAAGTACACACCTAGTGTGATTTCATCAGGAGGAATCAAATCCAGGTCACTCCACATTCTTTTAATCTCTAACCATGCTACATTCTTTTCATGTGTGTACACATGAAAGCCAACAGTCATTTGAGCCCTTAAGCACCATCCTCTTATTGGTCTGGAGTTCACCAAGTTGGCTAAGCAGGCTGGCCAGCAAGACCTAGGAATCCACTGGTCTCTAGGGCCCCAGCACTGAAATTATAAGAGTGCCACCACACCCAGCTTTTATATATGGGTTCTAGGTATCAACGCAGGTCTTCCTGCTTGTACTTGTAAAAAAACACTTTACCAACTGAATTATCTCTCTAGTTATCCATGCTACCTTCTCTATATTTTTGTTATTTTGTTCTATGTTCAGCTTTAAAAAAAATTAATTGGCTTTATTTATTTACTCTTTCACTTACTTTGTGTGAGATGGGGGTCTCATGATGTAGCCCATGCTTGCCCAACTATTGACTATCCTCCCAAATGCTGGGTTGTAGGAATGTATCACCACACTATCAGTTATTTTGAGCCTTTCAAAGCAGGGACTTGCTAAGTACCCAATGCTGGCCTTCCATAACCAGCAATCTTCCCACCTCAGCCATGTGAGCTCTAGGTCTACAAGGATGTGCCATCACCTCCCACCTATCCACCCTTCTCTTATACACACACAGAAAAGACATGAAAAGGCTCCTGGTCTAACTGAAGAGACATAAATGATATAGAAAATAATTAACTGCATGTTTGAGTTCTATAAAAATATTTCATGCTAGGTGGTGATGGCCCATGTTTAATCCGAGCACTTGGGAGGCAGAAGCAAGCAGACCTCTGTGAGTTTGAGGCCAGAACTACAAATTGAGTTCCAGGACAGCCAGGGCTACACATAGAACCCCTGTAAGGGGGAAAAAAAAACCCAATAACTTTCCTAATAATCCACCTAAATGCAATCACTACTATAGAAAACTACTCACCAAGGCGTGTTTTAAATTCAATTTTGTTCTCAGGATCCTCATCTTTCCTAAAAATAGAAGAAGAAAATATTGGCAAAAGGTAAGAAAATGTCCCACTTTAAGTGTCCCCTTCCAACTGTCAAGCCCTCTCTGCTGCTGACTCACTTGGTTTCCTTTTGGGGCTTTTCCATGAGCTCTTCTTCCTCCTTCTCTTTGCTGGCAATCTCAGCACGCACCTAATGAAGGACACAAGAGGAAAAGGAAGTGAGGATCCAGGCCCTTAACCAACACCAGAGTGACAAGGGAAGATTTCCCCAAGGAATTTAGTCACAAGCTCTACAAACAGACCACCTATAATTCTTTTGCCAAACTAACGGTCCAGACAATCATGTGCCACTTCACAAATGTCCAAACACAAACACTAGTATTTCTCTCCACATCTTTAAATAGAACTCACCTTTTGAAGCAACGCAAAATCCAAACCTTTCACCAAATGGGTGTGTTCCATATCACCACCCAAGAATTTAGACTCCTGAATCAACTGTCTTCTCTTCTCTGCTGCTGATTTGTCCCTGAATAATGAAAGAGCCATATTAAAACAGTCCTCAATGAATGACAAATTCCTTCTGAAATGTCAGCGTGTGCTGCAGAGTAGGTTGAATTGTAAGAAACACATAGTGTGACTGTGTCTCTCATAGGATCCCCTACTCACGCCTCAGCAGTGGGGCCCACAGCCCTGTAGTTGGCTGTGGTACTTATCAGCTCAGTTTCCTCATAATCTTTGTTCACACCATCTCTCCGTTCCTTGGCACGGTCCCGGTATTTCTCTGCAAGTTCTCTCTCTCTCTCAATTTCTTGCTGGCGAAGCTTGGCATAATAACTGTGACCAGAGAAAGGAAATGTACAGCTTACCAACTCCTATCTCAAGGCCAACACAAATATTCTTCTTTCCCGATATCTTTAAGTAGCTCTCTGTGGTGAAAACTATGTATGTACTGATAGAACTGCCAGTTAACTCTTGATCGTGGTCAACATTAGAAATTCAGTCTCCTCTAACTCAGATTTTCTCTTTTATTACTACCACATGCCCTCTCAGAGATGTACTTTCACAGTAGGAAATCCCATCTGTTACTGTACAACTCCTCTACTCCTTTGCCCACAAACAGTACTCACCTTACAAAGCAATCTCCTGCACCACCCCCTTACCTTTTCTTTTTCCTCCTTCGTGCAGCTGGGTCCTCATCCTCATTGTACTCTCTTGGCATCCTAGAAGATACAAGAAACTCACTCATAGTAAAATTATGCCCCAGACCTTAAAACTCACAAGGCATTGAGAACACATCAGAGGCTGGGACAATAGAATAAGTTCAAGGCCAGTCTGGACTACATGGTAAAGTCCAGTCAAGTCTGGACAATGTCTCAAAAAATAAAAATAAAAAAGCAGAACAGCCAGTTGTGATGGCACACAACATTCAGCTCAGCACTCAGTAGGTCTCTGTGAGCACAAGGCCAAACTTGTCTACATAGTGACAAGGCTAGCTAGCCATAGTTACACAATCCGACTATTCTTAAATAAGAGAGAAAAAAAGGAAAACAACACAATACAAAAACCAGTGTTGATCAAGCAGTCATAATACTATCAATATCTGTATCTCTCAAGTTTTAAAGAGTATCTTAAATATTTAATTGACATTAACATTAGACAACACCTAAAAAACCTGCTGTAGACTATATAGTAATAACAGGACCAGAAATCTGTTCATTTGTACAAGCAATAAATCTATTGCCAATACTCATGAAGGAATAATAAGAACCCAGAGCACGTCAGTCACCACTGAACATTCAGTCAGAGGTTTTGGTTTGTTTTTTTGTTTGTTTGTTTTTTGGAGTGTTTTTTTGGTTTTTCGAGACAGGGTTTCTCTGTGTAGTCCAGACTGTCCTGGAACTCACTCTGTAGACCAGGCTGTCCTCGAACTCAGAAACCCGCCGGCCTCTGTCCCCCCAAGTGCTGGGATTGAAGGTGTGCGCCACCGCTGCCCGCAGAAGCAGAAGCTTTAAAGGAGGTCTGGCTTGTGAGAGTCCACCAAACTCTGGTTCCATAGACGTGGACAGACAGGAATAAAAAAGACTTACTCATGGTGACGAGACTTAGAAGGTGGTGCAGAAGTAGGTGCAGCTCTTGGGGTCATAAGAAGTTTCCTGAAGTCTTCATTGGTAAGTTTTGATCTGTAAGAAATTGCAAAAAAAATTAAAATTAGTAGCCAATAGGAAAGAAGCCTGTAAAACACATGATTAACTTTACTAAAACAACAAAAATGCCAATTTCAATACATTACTGTTAACTACTAAAAGTTCTTGCTTTTGTTTTTTGTTTTAGGACAGGGCTTCTCTTTGTAGCCCTGGCCACCTTGGAACTTTTAGAGCAGGCTGGTCTCCATCTCAGATCCACCTGCCTCTGCCTCCCAGGCACTGGGATTAAAAGTATGTGCTACCTCCTGGCTCAGAAGTTTCACTGAATCAAATGTGAGTGAAATTTCACAGCATGGATATTCTCATATAGTTCTAGGAATGCTGTGATGGGGCAGAGGGTGGGGGGGGTTAATTCTTTTCTAAAACAAGGCACACAACAAAAGGGAAGGTTTAGTCAAAAATGGGACTTGCAGGTCATTGTGGCACATATAGTGACAAAAGATGAAAACAATGAGGCAGGAGGATCACTAATCTGAAGCAAGCCTGGGCTTATACCTTAAAGAGTAAAGGCATAAGGCCCTAGATCTAAGCCTCAGCATTACCGTGGGAATTGGGGAGGGGGGAGGTGAGACAGGGAGAGATAAACAGAGAGAGACTCTTAGGTTGGAGTGTAGGAGTACATGCATATAATCCTAACACTTGAGAGGCTGAGACAGGATGATCAGATTAAATCCTTTCTCAAATAAATAAATAAAAACTTTAAAAGAGGACTGGTGAGATGGCTCAGTGGGTAAGAGCATTGACTGCTCTTCTGAAGGTCCTGAGTTCAGATCCCAGCAACCACATGGTGGCTCACAACCACCACCCATAATGAGATCTGATGTCCTCTTCTGAAGACAGCCACAGTGAATTACGCAGGATCAAGCAGGGCCGGAGCGAGTGGGGCCAGCAGAGGTCCTGAGTTCAATTCCCAGCAGCCACACACAATGGCTCACGGTCATCTGTACAGCTACAGTGTACTCATACACATAAAATAAAATTTAAAAAAAAAAACTCTAAAAGAAATAAGGTATAGTGGTTCTGTAAGAGCCTGCAACCTCCACACTCGGGAAACTTAAGGGAGGAGGAATGCTGTAAGTTCCATGCCAGTCTCAGATAAAGTGTGACCCTATCTCCTAAAGAGAGGGCTGGGGAGAGAGCTAAGTGGGTAAAGTGCTTGTTGTACAAGCCTAACAGTCCAAGTTCAGGTCTCCAGAACCAAGGTAGGAGGTGGGCACTGTAGTACAAGTGTCTATAATCCTAGCACAATCCTTCTCAGGACATGGGAGGCAGAAAGAGAAGACTCCGAAGCTGCAGGCCTACCAGCCTGGCTGCCAGCAGTGAACAAAAGAAACCCTATCTCATAGCAAAGTGGAAGACAGAGACCTAACCCCAAGGTTATCATCTTCACATGTGCACCTACCAACACACTCAAAGTAATAATAAATACAAAAGGGATTGAATTTGTGAAGTTACAAAAGATAATTTTACTCTCATTTCCAATGCTTTATTTTCACCAGGGAAAAATCTTTTTTTTTTTTAAGATTTATTTTTTATTTATTTTATGTGTATGAGTACACTGTAGCTGTATAGATTCCCTGATCACTCAGGCGTAATTTACTGAAGCTGTCTTCAGATGCACCAGAAGAGGGCATCCAATCTCATTACTGGTGATTGTGAGCCACCACGTGGTTGCTGGGATCTGAATTCAGGACCTTCAGAAGAGCAGTCAGTGCTCTTACCCGCTCAGCCATCTCGCCAGCCCGGGAAAATTCTTATATATGTAATAAAGCAACACAAACACTAGACTCTTTCTAGCCATAACTTCTCTTCTAATAATTCACTTAAGATTCACAGAGACAGCCAGGCAGTGGTGGCGCATGTGTTTAATGTCAGCACTTGGGAGGCAGAGGCAGGTGGATTTCTGAGTGTGAGGCCCTGGTCTACAGAGTGAGTTCCAGGACAGCCAGGGCTATACAAAGAAACCCTGTCTCGAAAAAAAACAAAAGATCCACGGAGATAAAGAGCTAAATGCTGGGCTGGAGAGATGGCTCAGCGATTAAGAGCACTGACTGCTCTTCCGAAGGTTGTGAGTTCAAATCCCAGCAACCACATGATAGCTCACAACCTTCCATAATGAGATCTGATGCTTTCTTCTAGAGTGTCTGAAGACAGCTACAGTGTACTTACATATAATAAATAAATAAATCTTTAAAAAAAAAAAAGAGTTAAATGTTCCAAATTTTTTCCTTTTTTTTTTCTTGGTCCATAATTACAACTTTACTGAAAAATTGACACCAAGTTTTGTATGACTTACAAAACTAAGCATAATTACACCATCTTGGAAAGGTAAGTGAACTTATGATAAAGCTTTCTGTGGGAAAAATAAGTTTAGCATGTCGTGTGGGTTAGCATTTTCCTCTCAATAAATCATCTTCTATGAACTGTTGGACCATTCTTGCCAACAAAGTACTCTGAATTCTTTCACCCTCTCTACCAACTCTCTTGCTCATTGCTACCCATTCCATACTCCAAAAACAAAATACTCACTGGTGGAAGGAATGAGGATCATCCACATCGTGGCCATCTGGAGCCAAAGGGTTAGAGAAGGGCTCACCTTAAAGGAGAAAAAAAAAAAAAAAAACCCAACGACATTAAATCAATCACTCGTTTAATGTGCGAAGTTCAGTACAAAAACTAGCGATTATAAAAATGAGCAACAAAGTAGACAAGAAGAGGAGCAGTGATTATGCAGTAAGTGCCAAACTGGGAGGACTACAAGAAACTATATTACCAGAAACTGGGGACGGTGACCCACACCTGTAATCCCAGCACCAGGGAGATTGAGGCAGCAAGACCGTCGAGATTTCGAGGCCAGTTTGTGCTACACATCCAGATTATCTCAAAAACAATCGGGCAAAAGGGCTGTTTGTGGCGGCCTGCACCTGTCACCCCAGCACTTGACTAGTGGAGACAGAAAGATGAGTTCAAAACACGCCTGCGTTCTAGATCCTAGCTCACTTGGAAAAAAAAAAGTTATAAAGCCAGGTTTCCTTAAACGAAGATTCAACCATCCCTCCCCCCACCCCACCCCCCTCAAAGATCGCTTCTAAAGCACTACACCAAAGAGTTCAGCATCCGGTAATCCCAACTACTTGGGACTTTGAGGTTTGCCTGAGAGCGTACCGAGCCCCTCCCCTCCCGCGTCAAATAAACAAACCAGGACCCTAAAAGAGAGGAACAAGCCATGGTTTACTAAGGGAAAAGGAGGTAGAGAGCTGCCTCAAAAAGTCAAAACGCGCCGGGCAATGGTGGCGCACGCCTTTAATCCCAGCACTTGGGAGGCAGAGGCAGGCGGATTTCAGAGTTCGAGGCCAGCCTGGTCTACAGAGTGAGTTCCAGGGCAGCCAGGGCTATATACAGAGAAACTCTGTCTCGAAAAGAACAAAACAAAAAAACAAACAAACAAAAATTCAAAACGCTGGTCCTCAACAAAGGAACAAAATTTGAGGGCAGCTCAGCTGGGCCTCCAAGGGCCAATGGTTCCCGCGGCTCCAATAGTCACACGACATCTGGCTTAAATTCAGCAAACTCAACGAGCCTAGCGCCTCTAGTCTAGGGCAGGAAGGAGCAGTTGACTCGAGCCTTACTATCTCGCTCTGGCATTTTGGCCGCGGCCGCTCAACGCCGGCAATCGCGAAATGTCCTCCACAACCAAACAGCGGCGACAAACTTTTATCCACAATGCACCAGGAAAACCTGCCTTCCTTTCGCGTCACTACCGCCTGTCATTGGTTAAGATTTGTCCCGCCCCCTGCCTGAGTTACCCAATCGATGGCGAAGACTAGAGGGTCCGCTATTGGTCCGGTTGAGGGGTCTGAAAGGTCGTGATTGGGTGCTCCTTTGCGAGCAGAGATGGCGGCCGCCGCTGCTAGACGAGTGGTCGGGGCAAAGCTGGGGCTGCGCGAGATTCGCATTCACTTATGCCAGCGTTCCCCGGGCAGCCAGGGTGTGAGGTGAGGCGTAAGCGTGGGAAGGCGAGTGGGCTTCGGGAGCTGGAGCTATGACCTTGACCTCCGGGATGGGGGGGAGGGGGCGGGGAAGCGTCCGTGTACCTTTGCCAGCTAGCCGCAGTCTCTCCTCCCGCCCTGCAGGGATTTCATCCTGCAAAAGTACGTGGAGCTGAAGAAGGCGCACCCCGACCTACCCATTCTAATCCGCGAATGTTCGGAGGTGCAGCCCAAGCTCTGGGCCCGCTATGGTGAGTACTCGCCGCCGGAGGTCAGAGGCCCTGGTTGCAGAATACGGGATGGGGAAAAGAAGGGGCCTCCCTCCCAACGTCATGGGAAAACGAGGCTGAAGGGCCAAAACTCGAACTGATAAAGGAATGCACATTTACTCAGTTGTGTGATGCTTTTTATTCATGGCAACATATATATGGGGTCTAATTGGGTCTTGGGCTAGACTCAGGAGTTTTTTGCAGTTCAAAGTGTACTTCGTGTAAAAGACAAGACGTGTCTCCATGTCAGCGTAGGCCCTTCAGAATTGTGTCTTAGCCAGTACAAATTCAGGGACTGAAGATTTTAGTATAACGTTGAGTACTCTATGCTCACAGCTTACGCTAGGTACTTGAACTCATTCTTATTAGTCCTTGTTGATGTTGTGAATGGGTGCTTTTCTTTTGTAAACATTAGAATGCTGAGTCCAAACATTATGGAACACGCCAAAATTTACGCAGCTCGAACAGAATAGGATTGAGCTTTTGCAATTTGTGCCCCTTCCCTTATAGCCTACTATAGTTGGCTCCCTTCATTCAGATTGTTACTTCCCCCTAACTGCATGTTACTGTCTCAAAAAGGCATTCCCTAGCCAGCTTGTAAATCCCAGCTTTAGATACTCCCAGACAGAAGCGGGAGGATCACAAACCCAAGGCCTGTCTGAGGCTATAGTGAGGTCAATGCCTGAGTAGGAAATTTAGTGAAATGTTATGTCAAAATTTCAAAGATACAAAGAAAATGGTAATTGCCTTTCATGTGGGAAGCACTGGGTTTGATCATCAGTACCAAAATAAGGCATTTCCCGACCAGTTACAACATTGCCTCTTACATTAACACTGGTCCTATTTATTACCAAAATCTGAAATTTCGTTAATATGTTGACTAACAGTAAGCAGGTAATACTTAAACTAAATGGTGCCGTTTTAGTCATTTCAACCCTGACCTAGGACTGTCTGTGGGTGGAGAGAGTCACATCCTTTTACAAATTTGTTGTAATCAAGACTCCTTAAACTAATAAAACTGGTTTCCTCCTAAAGCACACAGGACAGACAGAAGTAACTTTAGTGTGTAGGGTTGTATGTGCATGTACCACATATTATGCTAAGTGGGCTATAGCCGGCCAAAAAGTGGACAGTCAGCAAAGGCTATACCCCTGGTCAGTAGTTAATGCCTACGGTGACCTTAAAGCATCACTCAGACACATTTCTTCCCGTATAAAATTCTACTAGGGCCTGGGATTGTTTAATAGATTGACTGGATTAATGCTAAGTACAGCAAAACCACTTTTTTGTTGTTGTTGTTGTTTTGTTTTTCAAGACCAGGTTTCTCTGTATAGCCCTGGCTGTCCTGGAACTCACTCTGTAGACCAGGCTGGCCTCGAACTCAGAAATCTGCCTGCTTCTGCCTCCTAAGTGCTGGGATTAAAGGCATGCGCCACCACTGCCTGGCAAAACCACTTTTTTTTTAAAGGCAGGATTGCACTATCAAGCTCTAGCCAGCCTGGAACTGGCTGTGTAGCTATGAGCCACTATGTTCAGTGAACCATATCTCTTTCCTTTCTTATCCTAACAACTTTGAATTTTGTGTACCTTTGTAATTTGAGTATGTAGGATATTCATTTAAACCCCCTTTCCTCAGCTTTTGGCCAAGAGAAGGCTGTGCCGCTGAACAATCTGAGTGCTGAGGAGGTAACCAGAGCCATGGAGAACGTGCTAAGCGGCAAAGCCTGAAGTGTCTCCACTGAGGACTAAGCAAGGGCACCAGAACCTACTGGACTGAAGGCAATGTGGGGAAATGTGTTCTTTTGGTCCTTATAAAGCTTATGCTGTACAGTGTTGCTTCAAAATGTCCTCCTCATTACCTTCTCCCTCTTACTGCGCAAACACTGAGGCAAAGTAGTTTTATATAAAAATACTACTTTATTTCTCATCAAAACACACCAGCTGCCAGCTGTGATGTCGCCTGTCTTTAGCCAACGTGCTGACAAGGATGAAACAAGACAATCTCAAGTACAGCACCACCACACTCAGGTATACATAAAGCTACTAGCTTCTAAAACAAAATAGGAGACCCTAGGATAAATATGCAATGGGGTTAAGGGGGAGATTGAGCAGCCAGGTCATCCGTGAATAGCAGCTGTCTGTTGGAGAGCATGTATCCTATCTTGAAGCTGAGTTTCCTCCTGATGTTTTTCTAGGGCCTGCAGCCCCGACTGCTGCAGGAAGGCTTGGGCAGCCTGAGGATAGAGAAGGACCAACTTTTAAACCCTAAAGCCCAATTCCTAGAGCGCCATGGGCCAGCCCACTTCTTAGATGGTACATTCCTACCAAGATGAAGGTTCTGACCTTCAGCCCACATAGGCTAGCCTGGCTCAGAGAAACAGATATAGGTAGGACTGGAAGAGAAGGGCGCCATGGAAGGGTCAGTGGCTTCTGAGCAAGAGATTGCAAACCAGACCCACCTCTGGCTGATGCAAGAATAGCAGCTGCAGCAGCTCCAAACTCTGGCCTACTACTTCGGTGTCAGAGAGAGCCAGTGTGTTAAGCAAGCAGGAGAGCAGGGGTCCTGGCCACAACCGCTGACAGTAAGCTGGACCCTTCTCTACGACATTGCACAGTACTGTGAGCACCTGCAGACACAAAGACATGCATCCCCCATCCCCAACAAAAGATGAAAGCAAAAAATTATAATAGTATAAGCAAGGCTGACTATGTACCCAAGCACTACTACATGTAATTCCCACAACCACCTCTGAGACATTACCCATTTATAAGGGAAGAGATTGGTGCTTCCAGTAGTTTGATTTGCTCAAGGACCATATGCAGTAGTCAGGCTACACCTAGACTGTACCAGCTCTGAAACCATACCACACCACCTACCAGCTCTCAATTAAGGGTACTCAAGAAAGCCCAGGTCTGCTCTTCCTATTTGCTTCGACCAGCAGTTCATGAACTCAGATGTTACGCCAATACATACCAACATGCATACCACATTTGATAGTGGCAACAGCTGCAAGAGCGGCTCGATCAGATCCAGAGAGAGCAAGGAGGTACAAAAAGTAGGACTATTTGCTGAAAAGGAAAGTGTCACATGAAGTACCTTTAGCTCTGAACTGCTACCCGCACAATCCTACCCACTACAACCTAGGCCATGAAGAACTAGCCTCTACATAAAAGTTCCTATCCTACTCAGTCTCAAATAAGTAGTGCTACTATCCAAATGGGGGGCATGTGGGCCTTCAAGGATAAGAAGCATGTCCACTCTGATAGCTGCCAGTATGTCCCTGGGGGCATGAACAGACTCTAGCATCTTCCTTGAGTCTCTGCACCCCTACACTCCACTCTATTCCATGAGGCCCTGACCACAAATGTAGCCCCCAGGAGGATCAGAGCATCAGATACTTCCTTAACTACAACTTTGAGGAGCCACCATTTCCGGATCTCAGATAGGGATTGACGGGGACAATAACTCCTCCCAAGAGGAGATGGGTACATTCTGTCCTGTTGCTGAATGAACCCCAGCCCTCGGTTCTTCCAGCCCAACTGTTCCCACTTACTGTCTCTAGGAGGTCAGTGTACCAAGAGGCTTAACATGCCATGAAAGAAAGGGTTTTGTGTTTGTAACATGTATATACACGGCACCTGGTACTCAACATGTGAACACATACTAGGAACTTACGGGTACCCATTTGTGTGTATACTACAGATGAGCTCTCAGGTGTGCAAGACACACTGTGTGTCCACATGGGGGAGCTCTTACTTCATTTTCAGTCTCCTAATTGCAGGAACTTGAAGCCTAGGATGGCCACATGCCACAGAATTTTCAGAATGACAAGGTCACAAGAGGAGACCCTTGGCTAACTGGGTCTACAAGAAATACCCTTCATCTGGAAGATTTTTCTGACTGAAGCTTCAATAGGGTTTTATTTCAAGAGCATCTTTGGCCATAACTGAGAGACAGGAAGAGGTACAGGGTGGTTAACCCTGAGGAAGAGGTAGGGGTCCCGGGGACTGCTTTCATCCCATCCTGAAGGGACTGAGACCCAGGCAATTTATTGGGAAAGTAGGGAGGAAAAGATTGCCTGACAACCATGGGGAGGGAGAGGGACAGGGACGGTCTTCCTTCAAAGGAGTCCTTTCAGGGATCCAAGGACCCATCCCTGCAAGCTGGTTGTAAGATGAGAGATCTTCACTGACAGAGTAGGGAAAGGTGTGGACCCCTCCTGTAGTTTTTGAATTGTCCCCCACCCCCCCCCTTATTCTCTGCCTTTCTCTCAATCTGTATTTTGTTTCCTAACAAATCTACCCTTCCTTTGGCCTTAATAAATATTTTAATGATGATAAAAGACCAGGCCTAGGCAGAATGTAATAGATACCAGTGAGGTTGTTGAGGAGCCAGAGGCCCTCGGGTAGCAAGGCAGGCTGTTTCTGAACGAAGAACTGGAGAAAGATAAATAAGGCTGCCAAAAGTCGCTCGTCTCCGAGCTCCACTTGCTGTGCCATGACCTCCGCTGGCACTTCTGTTAACAGGTTGCTTAGACACCGAAGCACGGGGCATGCAAGCTGCAAAGACAAGTTGAACGTAATAGAACGGCAAAGACACAGCAGAGACATATAGGCAGAGTGTAAAGCAGCTCCCACGGATCCTTTCCCTTACCAGCTCTAGTCCCACATCATCCATTCTCTGCACGGCCCCAGCCAAGTCCAACAGCAGCAGTGCCAACGTGGGCAGAGCCCCATGGGTGAGGAGCACAGCATTGTTGACCTGGCTGGGTGACAGGAAGCAGGCAGTCACTATCAAGTCAATCCTACCTTTGAGTGACAAAAACAACCCAGTCTGTGGGTCTCCTAAGCAAAAGAAAGCACCAACGCAATTCCAGAAACTAAATTCAGTCCGAAGACTTAAGTCATACGTAGGGACCCCCAAGAAAGACATCTTTCCCATGGGCCTGTTACCTGCAAATGATATAGTGAAGGCACCACGCAAACTCCATAGCAACCCCAAGGTTCAGCTTCGGGCCTGGTTGCATCAATCGTAGCATCTGCTGGGGAAGACTGGAGTCCAGAATAGAGCTGCCAGCAAGAGCAGACCGTGAGCAGGAACCATGGAGA
Organism: Mastomys coucha; assembly: GCF_008632895.1. Lineage (NCBI taxonomy): Eukaryota > Metazoa > Chordata > Mammalia > Rodentia > Muridae > Mastomys > Mastomys coucha. The sequence continues at coordinate 32,779,023 of NW_022196895.1, read as the reverse complement.
TACCAACGGTTCCTCTCCCACACTTGGAGTGAGGAAATATCCAAACCCCACATTCTCCCTAGCCAGGCAGTGAAAATGTGGAAATCAGATCTGATCAAGCACCCATGAGATCGTCAGCCATAGCTGGGCATCTGAAGATATAATTTTACTCACGGAATGATCTTCTCTGGAGCTTCCTTAGCCTGCAGAAGCTGGGACAAGGCATAACCAAGGGCTTCCAGCACAGCCACATGGGGGGACTAGAAACAGACAGGGTAGAGGTCAGAACCGAAAATGGGTCAAAAGGACCCAGCTTAACCCTTTGAGAAAGGGTAGATAGAGGTTGGAGCTACTTTGCTAAGACAGTGGAGCATGTGGAGAGAAGCTAAGAGAGGCTTGCTAGAGAGAGACCAAGGAATCACTCACCTGGATACAGGCAGCAAAGGCTGGAACAATGCCCTGTGGCAGGAGCTGCTTTCTCACAGCCTCGCTCTCCACGATGAGGTTCCCCAGTGTGTACAGACACAGCTCCTGAGAGCAGGCAACAAAAGCACCGGGCTGGGCTCATCTCACACCAAGCCAAGTTGGGAGAAGGAAGATGGCATGTCCCTGTCCTCGAAGCTCACAAGAGAGGGGAGATGATGGGTGTGTGCACTGTTTTTTTTGTTTTCCAGTACCTGGCAGCTCAAGCTGGCCCCAAAGGCATATACAAACTCTTAAGCCCAGAGCAAGGTTAAAAGGAACAAGCCTTACTATGAAGTCTGAGCTGTGACCAGAGAGGTAGGTGAGGAGGTAGGAAGTAGCTGGCAGGCAGGCCACAGCCACTGCAGACTGCTCAGAATGAGAGAGTTCATGTAGGCACCGAGCTGCCTCAAGCTGCAACAGAGCCCGGTTGCTGGTCAAGAGCCCGACAAGGGTCCGCATGCTGCCCTCCATCCTGCATGAATGACACCAGAACCCTACTAAGCCTGGGGTCATTCCCCTCCACTTGCTCGTCCCTGAAAAGCCCCCGCCAACCACTCACACCACCCACACCGACCTGATGAAGGTTTGCTGTGTGTCAGGGTGCTGCAAGCCTCGACGAAGGCTGGCCAGAGCCTTCTCCCTCTCCTTCTCATCTGCTCCCCGTTGGGCTAGGCGAAGGAACTGCTGGACCTGGATCCCAGAACAGGAAAAGGATGACACGTCATTGCCATGAAGCACATCCTAAGTCTCTTGTCTACCAACTTCATCTGTGACATCTTCAACATCAACATGTATTCAGAACTTGTTACTGGTCACCATATGGCCTGGCATGATGGAACAAACCAAGTTTGAGGCCAGCCTGGTCTACACAGTAAGTTCCAGGACAGCTGGAGCTAGAGAGCTCAAAAAAACAATATGGCTACTAAGCACTGTCTTTCGGGCAGCTTTGTTAGGCAAGGGATCCTAGTACCTGCCCTACCACTATCTTCCAAAGAATGTGAACCTGTTTCAGCGTCTGAATACCTACTCCACCTTTAAAAAAAAAGATTTATTTTATGTATATGAGTACACTGTAGCTGTACAGATGGTTGTGAGCCTTCATGTGGTTGTTGGGAATTGAATTTTAGGACCTCTGCTTGCTCCAGTCAACCCCACTTGCTCCGGCCCAAAGATTCCTTTATTATTATAATATTTCTTTATTATTATTATGTAGCTGTCTTCAGACAGCACCAGAAGAGGG
>NW_022196895.1:32774779-32777236 GCF_008632895.1 Mastomys coucha | reverse complement strand
GTGGTTGCTGGGATTTGAACTCAGGACCTTCGGAAGAGTAGTCAGTGCTCTTACCCGCTGAGCCATCTTGCCAGCCCCCTACTCTACCTTCTTACAGGGCTATTTCCAGGATAATATTAAACCTCTCCACCTGGTGAAACCTCCCTCCTTTCACCTGTCCTTCCATGCAAAGTACAGTCCAGCGACACCCACGAACAGCATGTTTACATGCTTCCATGCTTTTGCACGTCTATTGCCTCTGCCTGTGATACACTCCAGACTCTGTTTTTCAGATTTCTGCTCTGCATGGCCTCAGGGAAATTAGTATTGTCTGGCTTCCTCCAACCAACTTATAAGTTTTCCTTATGCTTCATTTTCCTCCCACGATAAAAATGAAAAGAAATCTGTTTCTCTGAGCTCCATCTTGTCTGTCTTTGTACGCCTCAATGCTCAACGTCCCGGCATAAAGGAACCATATAATGGAATAAACATCACAACCTAGGAGCAACTGCTCTGTCAAGTAATATATGAACACAGGCATGACTAAAACATAAGCAATGTCTGCTGAATGTATTTACTTTCATTTACTCATTCAGTAAATCTGGGCTAGTGATGAAATACAGTTGGTAAAGGCTTGCCTGGCTCGGTCAAATTCCTGGACTAGATTCCCAGCGCCCCGTGAGGCAGTGAGGCAGTGTGGTGGTGAACAACTCTAAGCCCAACACTTAATATGTACAAGAGGAAAAAAGTTCAAGGTCACCCTCAGCTACAGAGTTTGAATATAGACTGGGATACAAGGGACTCTCAAACAAAACAAACACTGACAACAAAAAAGTAATGAATACATTTATTCCAGATATCGTGCGAGTGTATCTGGACTTTTTTTTTTCAGGGTCTTGCTATGGAACCCAAATTGGCCTCAAACTCAGGGTCCTTCTGCCTCAACTCCCTAAGTGATGGAATTACGGGTGAGACACACCACACCTGCCTGCTGTCAGGATCAAGTTAAGTATAGTTTGGAGAGCTGGATATGATGGTGCATACTAGTAATACTAGTACCTGAGTTGAGGCAGAAGAATTGCCAGTTTGCGAGGCACTAAGAAAACAAAACAAACTTTAGATTTAGTAAAAATACAGACCTTGAGACAGCTGGTATATGTTGCTGGAACTGAAAATGTGACATAGTGGCTGGGTTGAGATTACTGACAAATCAGTAAGAGGTTAGACTATGTATAGTTTAGCAGGTCGATGGAAGGATTTTGGTTTCTGTGTTTTAAAAAGGAATGGGGTAGCAAATGAAGACCCTTTTTAAAGGATGCATCCTACGCTAGAAACACCTACGCTAGAGGGTCCATAGACTCGGAAACTCTTTAAAGCGGTTTAAAAACAATAGGCAACGACTTGACTGACGATGGACTGGTATAAGGATGAGGGGCACTGAGTGGTACAGGGTAAATTCATCCTGTTTCCGGCTTGATCCAGCGAACAGCTGGAGGTTAAGACTGGCTGGCTTTCAGATGTGGGTTGCCCAGCCTCTCACCTCAGCTTCCCCAAGAAGCACAGCTGCACTCTGGCCTCCGGCTTCTTCCGGGGCGTCTTCCCTCAGCAGTCTCTTGCTGACTAACTGCTGCTCCCTCCGCGCCTTCCGCAGGGCTGGGGGCAGAGGAACGGCTCCGTTAAGGAGAAGCAAGGCAGCACACACTCGGCTCAGAGCCAGGGGTCTCTTTTCCCTACTCCCAACCGCCACGTGTGTATTGCCCCTGGCTTCCTCGTCGGTCCACACCTGCCTCCCGCTCCCGCCGGCGGCGCCGTAGCTCCTCTATCCCAAACGCCAGCGTCCTGAGGCGGCCTTGACGCCGACTCCACATCTTGCAGCCAAAGGAAATCCCAGAGCTCAGTGGCTACGGCGGGGAAGGCTGGGACTGCGCAGGCGCTGAACAACAACAACAACAACAACAACAACAACAACAAAAAAAAAAACCCGAAGGCCAGAAAAGAAAAAGTCCACTCCCTACCCACAGGGGTGAGGGGTGGGGCTGTGCGTGAGGGTGGGGCTGTGCGTGAGGGCAGGGCAAGGGCGTGGTCAAGCTGGAATTTCGTAGTTGGTTGGCCGACTAGGCTGTCACTCCGAACTTAAACTCCTGAACTAGACCTCCGCAGGCCTGCTGTGCAACCATCCGGCTCAGCAAGCGCATGCTCATTCTAAGAATTCACTGATTAGCTGGGTAGTGGTGGCGAACGCCTTTAATCCCAGCACTTGGGAGGCAGAGACAGATGGATTTCTGAGTTCGAGGCCAGCCTGGTCTACAGAGTGAGTTCCAGGATAGCCAGGGCTACACAGAGAAACCCTGTCTAGAAAAACCAGAAAAGAGGAGGAGGAAGAAGAAGAAGAATCCTATAAAAGTAACATTTATCATTCTGATCTAATTGTCGCCTCCAAGGCTCACTGCTCTTTTTTTTTTTTCTTTTCTTTTCTTT
>NW_022196895.1:32771818-32773868 GCF_008632895.1 Mastomys coucha | reverse complement strand
GCTTGTGATGGATTCGTAGGCCCATAACTTTTCTTCCTAGTCAGCACAGGTCTAAAGCTTTAATTTTTCCTTTCAATCTCAAGCTGGCTGATTCAACTCTGCTGTTCTGAGTCAAACCCCTCCCTCACCAAGCTGACTCTTTCAATCTGGCTTCTCTCTCAGCCTCTGACTTTTTGCTCTGTTTGACCTGTAGGGGTCTATGATTCACCAAAGAATGATACCACAGACTCAAATAGTGTGTAAACGCAGAGAGTCTTTTATTCTGCCGAATTCCAGCACGCCAGAGTCTCCCATTAGCAAGATAAAGAGACAACCGAGTGAGCTTGCAGGCCTAATTTAAAACACATTAGGGAATTCCAGGGTAGATGACCTCTATGTTAATCTGTTGGGTCCATCTCTATGGACATTCCATTACCGGGGTGGGGTGGGGCTGGAAACTTGCTGGGGAGGTCTGGAAACTGTTGCTAAGGAATTCTGGAAACTGCTGCTGACCCATTGTCCTTGCCTCAGGTAGCAGGGCAGCTTCTGAGGCCTGGAATTGCCCAGTTCTTGGAAACAGAGACTTAGGCCTCGTCTCCTTAACTGCCAGTTTGAAGCCTGGCACGGAATCAGCCCAGCCTTCTCAGACCTCAAACTGTCTCTGTTAATCTGTGCTAGTCTTTTGGCTCCTCGTTCTCCAGATCATTCTGTCTTCACTCATGTGTCCAGCTTGTTCTCTCTCTGCAACCTGTCTCTGTACAACTATCTCAGTAACAGTGCCTCTGTTGCTTCTGCTGCTGCCATAGCCTCCTCCTCTGCCTCTTCCTCCTCCTCCTCTTCTGCCTCCTCCTCCTTCCTCCCTCCTCCTCTCTCTCTCTCTCTCTCTCTCTCTTTCTCCTTTCTCTCTCTCTCCCTCCCTCCCTCCTTCCCTCCCTCCATCCCTCCTGCCCCTTAAGTAGCTTCCCTTTCCTCTCTCCTCTCTTGAGAGTTGGGCATATCCTATTCCATCAGATCATTCTCTAATTTGCCACTTGAAGTCACTTTCAAACATGGCTGATTCCTTCTACAAACTAACTTTCTATATGGTCAAATATCCTGTAACAGGGTTCCTTTTAGAAAAGGGGTAAATAAAAATAAATCTTTTTATTTAATAAACATTTATTTTTATGTGTACGAGTGTTTTGCCTGAATGTATGTCTATGCACTATTTATGCACCCAGTGCCTGTAGGTGCCAGAAGACAGTATCAGAGTCCCTGGAACCAGAGTTAAAGACAGGTTTTGTTTCCTGATTTATTTGGTTTAGGTTTTTTGTTGTTGGGATCTTTTGTTTCTTTGTTGGTTGGTTGGTTGGTTTTGGTTTTGGTTTTTGAGACATGATTTCTCTGTGTAGTCCTGGCTTAGAATTCATTCTGTAGATCAGGCAGGCCTTCAACTCGGACGTCTGTGGGTCTCTGCCTCCCGAGTACCAGGATTAAAGGCAAGCACCTCCACCCAGCGTAATTAGTTTTGTTTGCTTTTTGTTTTGTAAAAATAATATTTAACTGCCATTTGGATGCTGAGAATTGAACCCATGTCCTCTGGAAGAGCAACACAATTTACCCCAACACCCACCCATCCTAAGGACCTCTGGTAACACCTAGCAATAGCAATTTATGAATTAGTTGATTTCTTGCCATTCCCTGGCCACTCCTAACAACAGCCAATCTCAGACCACAAAAAGGGAAGCTTTTTGACCTTCTGTACTAGCTAGTTTTGTGTCAACTTGCCACAAGCTAGAGTCATTTTTAGAAGAGGGAACCTCAATTGAAAAAAAGTACCCAGGCTGGAGAGATGGCTCAGCAGTTAAGAACACTGCTCTTCCGGAGGTCCTGAGTTCAAATCCCAGCATCCACATGGTGGCTCACAACCATCTGTAATGAGATCTGATGCCCTCTTCTGGTGTGTCTGAAGACAGCTACAGTGTACTTACATATAATAAATAAATAAGTCTTTAAAAAGAGAAAAGAAGAGGCAGGCGGACTTCTGAGTTGGAGGCCAGCCTGGTCTAGAGAGTGAGTTCCAGTACAGCCA
>NW_022196895.1:32769393-32771808 GCF_008632895.1 Mastomys coucha | reverse complement strand
AGAATATAAAAAGAGAAAAGAAAAGAAAAAATATCCACATAAGACTGGTCTTTGCACAAGCCTGTGGTACATTTTCCTGACTGATTAGTGTGGAAGGGCCTAGCTCACTATGAGTGGTGCTATCCCTGGGCTGGTCTTGGTGCTATAAAACAGCAGGCTGAGCAAGCCATGAGGAGCATAAGCAGTAAGCAGCAGTCCTCCATGGCCTCTGCCTCAGTTCCTGCCTTGACTTCCTGCTCTGAGTTCCTTCAGTGACAGACTGGTGTCACCTGGAAGAGTAAGGCAAAAGAAACTCTTTTCTCCCCAAGTTGCTTTTGGGTCCTAATGTTTTACCACAGCAATAGAGACCTAAGACATGCCCATTCTCCATCCTTTCCTCCTGCTTTCTCCCTGTAACTATCCCTAGTCTATGAGTGGTCAGCAAACTCTCTGGTTTTCTGCAGTTAGAATCTGCGCTTCCTCAGGTTCTCTCAGGTTAAACCTGTTCCTTTGTAAAGCCACGTGTTTCCTTGTTCTTCCTCTCTCTGAGCCTTTCAAAGCTGTCACTCAGTCACAGTATAATCTGTTGATGGTTTTTCTCTCATACTTCCTTCCTGGCTCCAAGAGGATTAGAATTCTGGTGACATGATGGTTTTCCTTGGTGCCTGTATTAGACAGGGTTTCTATTCCTGCACAAAAATTGTGACCAAGAAGCAAGTTGGCGACAAAAGGGTTTATTTAGCTTACTTCCACGTTGCTGTTGATCACCAGAGGAAGTCAGGACTGGAACTCAGGCAGGTCAGGAAGCAGGAGCTGACGCAGAGGCCATGGAGAGATGTTCCTTGCTGGCTTGCTTCCCCTGGCTTGCTCAGCCTGTTCTCTTATAGAACCCAAGACTTCCAGCCCAGGGATGGCACCACCCACAAGGGGCCCTACCCCCTTGATCACTAACTGAGAAAATGTCCCACAGCTGGACCTCATGGAGCCACTTTCCCAACTGAAGCTCCCTTCTCTGTAATAATTCCAGCCTGTGTCAAGTTGACACACAAAACCAGCCAGTACAGTGCCTCTATGTTCTAGGAAGTTACCCCTAAGTCAAAATGCTGTACATAGCCTCATGGGAGGGAATGCAGGTCCTTGAAGAGAGACACCTGTCTCTCTTATTTTGGTTATCAAAATTATTGATAATAATTGAAATAGAGCCGGGCGGTGGTGGCACACGCCTTTAATCCCAGCACTTGGGAGGCAGAGGCAGGCGGATTTCTGAGTTTGAGGCCAGCCTGGTCTACAGAGTGAGTTCCAGGACAGCCAGAGCTACACAGAGAAACCCTGTCTCGAAAAAAAAAAAAAAAAAAAAAAAAAAAAAAATTGAAATAGCAGACCCCAAGAAACTGGAATTTTCCCCAGAAATCTCATGCTGGGAAAAGAGAAAAGCTAAAGCCAAACACGTGGTTTCTCTCTTCATGCCAGGCAGAGGAGGGACTTGCCGTCCAAGTTCCAGGAATTTTGTGCTGGGAAAAGAAAGAAAAGGGTTAAATAAAACCTGGTACTGGCCAGACAGAGGAGAACCTTGTCCTATAGAAAGAGTAATTTCACACAGTGCTAAAGGCCTCTCTTTCGGACCACTTGCTAGGGAGATTAGGGCTCAGATAATAATAGGCAAGGCCCCTTGACTGGGGAGCTGCATGATATTCATAACCCAGACCCTCTCTGTAAACTTTAACCTCATTTCAGGATCCTGAAGGTAGATGGTGAGGGGCTTCCTCTTCCTGAAGTGGTTACACCAAATAAATACTCTTTTTTATGACCCCAAGTTAAGAAACAATACAAATGAAGAAATAAAATTGTTCTTTAAAAAAATTTTGGAGCCGGGCGGTGGTGGCGCACGCCTTTAATCCCAGCACTTGGGAGGCAGAGGCATGTGGATTTCTGAGTTCGAGGCCAGCCTGGTCTACAGAGTGAGTTCCAGGACAGCCAGGGCTACACAGAGAAACCCTGTCTCAAAAATATATGTGTGTGTATATATATATATATATATATATATATCTTGGGCTAGAGAGACAGGTCAGAGGTTAAGAGCAATGGCTGCTCTTCCAGAAGACCCTGGTTCAGTTTCCAGCACCCACATGGCAGCTCACAACTGTCTGTAACTCCATTTCCAGGAACTCAGACCCTCACACAGACATACATGCAAGCAAAACACCAATGCACATAAAAAAACAAAAATGGAATCACCCCCCCAAAAAAATTGATTTATTTTTATTTTATATGTGTGACCATTTTGGCCAAATGTGTATACATATATGTATACACCATTTGTGTGTCTACTGCCCCCAGAAGCCAGAATAGGTGCTAGATCCCTGGATCTGTGTGGGTTAAAATGGTGGCCCGCATCCAGCCCAGGGCTCAGGCCACACAGGAAGTTTTGACTGCTGG
>NW_022196895.1:32747423-32769051 GCF_008632895.1 Mastomys coucha | reverse complement strand
TGGGGAAGCACAATCTGGAGTCCCATGGGACTGCATGAAGCTGGCTCGTGGGTTCCCGGGGCCACACGGACGCCAGGGACAGCAGGTTCTAGCTGTTGGGCACTGCAGACACTGCTGGATGTAGAAGAGCTGAGAACAGAGTGTGACCCTGCGGGCAGGCTCTAGCCAGGCTGAAGGGAAAAGAGGGGGAGAGAGCTCCAGCTAGTTCCTGCGGGGAGGAAAGAGTCCTTGGCTTGCTCTGGCAGGCAGTTTGGCTTGGTGAGAAGGCAGAAAGGTCTCCTGTAGGAAATTAGACAAGTGGCTCTTTAGAGGAAGACCTCCTCCATTGTTCCCCATGGTGGGTTGCAATGAGAAGAGGCAGTCCATGGCTTTAAAGCATTTATTGTCATGGTGGAGAGTTGTGGTGAGTGAAACCATACCCCCCTTTCTCAGGGCGGGCCTGAGGTTAAACACCTTTTGCAGGGAAGAGTGTCTGGGAAGGGGAGCTTAACTAGCTAAGCCCTTCAGACCTTTAGGTGCCTCATTAAAATGGAGATCTGTCTTGAAGCTACTTGACCTGTGGTCACGTCCTCTACCTGTGGATGGACTTGGTGCATTGTCCTACATGACTGATGACCACAAAATTATGGAGAGCAGCCAGGCGGTGGTGGCGCACGCCTTTAATCCCAGCACTTGGGAGGCAGAGGCAGGTGGATTTCTGAGTTCAAGGCCAGCCTGGTCTACTGAGTGAGTTCCAGGACAGCCAGAGCTACACAGAGAAACCCTGTCTCAAAAAACCAAAAAAAAAAAAAAAAAAAAAAAAAATTATGGAGAGCTGAGGTCTTGTGTCAGGAGCCTGGTGACTAGGAATGTGGCAAACACCTTCCGTTCCTTGCAGAGTTATTGAGTTATCTGCTGGGTTTCCGGGGTATAAACCTAGCTCAACCAGAAAACAGGCTGCCTTCCATGGCCCCACAGGCCTGGAGTTGCAGGTAGTTTTGAACTTCCACTTAGGTGCAGTGAACCTGCCTATCAGGTTGAAAGCAAATGCTTTTGAAGTAATAAAGTGAAAAGCAAAGTTTTACAGTAGCAAGCAGCAGCTTCAGACACTGAGAAGTTGTGTTCCAGAGACAGCAAGGGCATGCTGTAAAAACAAAGTTCTGGTAGTCAGAATGTTGAGACAAAATGACCAGACCATTCTGAATAAGCTAAGTAAGGCCAAAACAAAAATAACTGGTGGTCGCAATGACATGAAGGTCTACGAAAACAAGATTAGCAATTCTCGAAAGAACCCCCCCAAGCATTCCCTGTGGTGAATTTCGAAAAAGACTGTCACCCTGACCTTGCGGCCAACAATCCCCCTACCACCTAGTTACTCAGCCCCTTCCCAGAGACTTTTCAAGGCCAGGTGCAGAGCTGGATAGGGAAGTTGGCTGACTAAGCCAAGAGCAGTCCCCTGAGCAAGCCAACCAATGCCTGGTGAGATCCTTTGTCCTGTGTTCCACCAACCAGAATAAGCCAACTAGCCCTGTTGCAGAAATCTGCCCTCTGTAAAGTATAAAAGATGTGTGCTTTCTGAATTCGGAGTTGACCCACCCTGTGAAGGTGGAGAACCCCATGTATGTGGACCAATAAACCTCATGTTATTGCAACGATCTATTGTCAATCTGTGTTCTCTGGGTTGAGCCAAGCTTACTGCACTTTTAGCTATAGGCATCTCTCCACAAACTGTTTTTCACATCAACTTCCTTCCTCTGAATTTAGTTCTACCCCCTTGGAATCAGCCAATGAAGTCTGCGGTCTCTACCACAAAACAAGCAGTTAAATATCTGCAGATATTTAACACCTTGTACCATGTCTCCAAGACCAATATCGTTCCAGCCCTGGACAGTCATTTACTGATCACCTGTGGTAATAGAGGTAGTGTCTGGACCCTTCCTCTTGCAACAAGCTTACAGCAATGGCAGCTTCTCCTCCTCCTCTCTTTCCTCCTCTTCCTCTTCCTCCCTGGAACTGATGGGAAAGAAGCGTGTGTATGCCTCTGCACATGGGTGGATAGAAATCACGGAGCTGGTTCATTAGTTCTCTTCTTATATCTTTGTGGGCTCTAGTGCCTGAACTCAGATGTTAGGCTTTTTGTTTGTTTGTTTTGTTTTGTTTTTCGAGACAGGGTTTCTCTGTGTAACCATGGCTGTCCTGGAACTCACTCTATAGACCATGCTGGCCTCGAACTCAGAAATCTGCCTGCCTCTGCCTCCCAAGTGCTGGGATTAAAGGCGTGTGCCACCACGGCCTGGCCAGATGTTAGGTTTTTATGGCAAGCACTTGATCACTTGTTTGCCCCAGAGTAGCCTCATTCTTTTTTTCTGTTGTTTTTTCGAGGCAGGGTTTCTCTCTGTAGCCTTGGCTGTCCTGGAACTCATTCTGTAGACAAAGCTGGCCTCAAACTTAGAGATCCACCTGTCTTTACCTCCCACGTGCTGGGATCAAAGATGTGCACCATCACTCCTTGGGCCAAAATAAGTTCTTAAACCCACATCTAACTCCTAGTGGAGAAGAATGAGATGAGGTCCCTGCCAAAGCTATGTCCTTCCTGAAGTGTCCATTCAGACAGCTACCACTACCCAAACAGCCTTCTGTACCATCTGTCTGACAATAATACCTGAGTTTGGATCTTCATCACTGGACTTGGTAAGACAAGTGGAACACCTGTAACCCCAACTCTTGAACAAGGCAGAGAGAAGGGGATCTCAGGGCTAGGCAATATAGCTGAAATGATGAGTTCCAGGTTCAGAGAGAGACCTTGTTTTAGACAAATAAGAGCAAGAGCAATAGAAAGAGACATTGGGCATCAACCTCTGTCCTCCACATGTATACATGTGTGCACACCACATACACACAAATAAGGACCCAGATATCTGAGGTTGAGAAACTTGCCCAAGTCTCATAGCCTCAGCTCTTAGTTATGTGTATCGTCTGCTATACTTAATGAAACACATCACAGATGGATGTCACAGTGACCTGGCCTGCCTTTGAGGCATGATTCAGGGAATATAGGGAATGTTCAACAGGATATACAATAGGCGGTATGCTCTGAGCTTTCCTTGTTTGGATTGAGAGCAGACATGCAGCTATTTATCAATTAACATGTCCGTCGAAATAAAATATCTTCATCAGATAAGGTGGCACGTACCTGTAATCCCAGGAGGCAGAGGCAGACAGATCTCTGAAAGATCTTGTCTTTAAAAGGGGGGGGGTGGCAGTGAGGGGGAGGAATTGGGAGGAGAGAGGGAGGGGAAACTTTGGTCAGGATGTAATATATGAGGGAATAAATAAAAAAATAAAGTAAATGAATAAGGGTAAAGGTGATAGATGGAGTCAGTAGTGTCACCCTCTGATCTGCAGAAGAGCATGCAACACACACACACACACACACACACACACACACACACATGATTTCAAGTAGGATTATCCCCAGAAGTCTAGGGGTGCAATCCTGTGAAGGCTGTTATAATTGTATGGTTACGGTCTTCCACCTATGGGACACTGGTTTCTTTTCCTCTATCAAAACGAGTGATGTACTAATTAATCTTCATTCAACATTCAACAGTTCTAAGAGAAAATGAGAAAGCAGAGTGCAGATGGAAAATGCTTCTTTCAGGCCAAATTGGAAGGTGGGATTACCCCGAAAGGCAGATGCAAGGGAGTTCTCATAGCAGGGCACCTCCAGCCCTTTAGAGATGGAGTCAGTGGGTTTCTAAAGAAAGAAGCAGCAGATGCTAGGATGATCCATCCTACGCGTTTATTAAAGTGCTTACCTACCAAGAAGGGCTGTGGCATCCTCAAGATGGACGATAAGGGAAAGAGGTTCCTCCTAAACATGTCTGTGTCACAGGCAGTTTGTATGAGGGTTGGAAGTGTACAGTCTGGTGTTGCTTCCCTCTATCGTTTTAACAACCTAAATACCTTTGTTAATGCCCAGAACTCCTGATTGGGTTCAGAAAAAAAAAAATTGACATCTAACAAAGACAGACTATCAAAGGCACTCTGAATTACTTGGTCAAGACAAGAAAAAAGTGAGGATGACTGGAGCATCCGGCAGAGCATCTGTCCCTCCCTGAAGAACACTTCATTGCAATATTACTAGAAGTGAGTGGGGCTGTTGGGAGGAAGGGAAGTGGGGAAGCAATTAAAGTCCACAGACGAAGGGACAGGGTGACATCCCAGGATTACATAAACTTACAGGGGCTGCCAAATTGGTCAAAAACTGCTTTAGAAGCACCTTGCTGTAGTCGGGCATAGTGAGGCACGCTTTTAGTCGCAGAAGATGGAGGCAGATGAATTTCTGTGAATTCTAGGCTAGCTTGGTCTACATAGTGAGTTCCAGAATATCCAAGGCTATATAGTGAAACCTATTCTTTCTTTATTTATTTATTTGGTTTTTCAGGACAGGGTTTCTCTGTGTAGCCCTGGCTGTCCTGGAGCTCACTCTGTAGACCAGGCTGGCCACAAACTCAGAAAGCCACCTGCCTCTGCCCCTCAAGTGCTGGGATTAAAGGTGTGTGCCACCACTGCCCGGCTTAGTGAAACCTTCTAAAACATAATGATGATAACGACAACAACAATAATGAAGATGATGATGATGATGACAATGACGATAAACCTTGTTTCCCAATTTTAGGAACACTGTGCACTGTGATTTGGCCAATGCATCACTATCAAATAGCACATTTTGCTTTCTTTTGTTTTTGAAACAAGGTTTCTATTTAATCCTAGCTGTCCTGGAACTCAGTTTGTAGGCCAGGCTGGCCCTGAACTAAAGCTGGCCTGCCTCTGCCTCCTAAATGCTGGAATTAAAAGCATGCCCCACTAGCCTAGCTAGCTTTTTAAAGAAAAATATTGAACAAGCTGGGCATGGTGGCTCACACCTATATTTGTCAAGGCAGAGGCAGGAGGAAAATAGTGAGTTCCAAACTAAGCTAGATTGAGTTACTAGATTGAGAAGTCATGGGGAGAAAGGAGAGGAAGAGAGTGGGAGAAGAATGAATTAATAAAGAATGGAAGAAGATGGGGACAAGGGAGTACTGTTTTTCATATTAACTCTCAACCTTGAGCTTTATTCTCCCTCTGGAATCCATAGATAAGCTCACAGTTTTTCCACAAATATCCAGTTACACTCAAAGAAAATCAAGGGCTTGGATTTGGATGGTGGGAAATTGCTAGCAACTAAGACTAGGGGGAAATGGAGCTGAATCGATGGGACTGAGTAATAAAATAATGACCTAAGGCACTGGTGTGATTCACCCTTTTCCTGTACGCACCAGACAAGCCCGGGGCACATAGGTCATCCTCCTGGCACAGAATGCCCTAATGCCACTCAGAATTCTTCCTGTTTTCGTCCCTCCCTGAAAAAACCCTTCATTGCAATATTTACTAGAACTAAGTAGAGCCGTTAGGAGGAAGAGAAGAGGAGAAGCAATTAGAGTTCACAGAGGAAGGGACAGGGTGACATCCAGGGATTACATAAACTTGCAGGAGCCGCCAAATTGGTCAAACAAGCCCGTGGAACCTGGAAGCCCCAGAAAACCCGCTTAAAGGAAACAAACTGAAGACTTTCTCCAAGCCTGTCTGGACTGCTCAAACTCTCAGAATCTACCGACCATGGTGAGTCAGACTGTCTTGGGGTGGACCTGGAGCCAACCTGAGGAATCTCTCAGGGACTGGCACAAGTCTCCCTGACACCTTCTTTCTCCTCAGGAGTGTGTGTTTGGCTTGTTCCTGTTGCTTCTGACGTTGGTGCATGCCTCTCCCGCCACAACAGAGCCCTGCGAGCTAGACGAGGAAGGTGTCCGCTGCTCCTGCAACTTCTCAGATCCGCGGCCGGATTGGTCCAGCGCTTTCCAGTGTACCGCGGCGACAGATGTGGAGTTCTACGGCGGCGGTCGCAGTCTGGAGCCCTTTCTAAATCGTGTGGACACGGAAGCAGATCTGGGGCAGTTCACTGATATTATCCGGTCTCTGCCCGTGACGCGGCTTACCATGCGGGCGGCGCGGGTTCCTACTCGGATTCTCTTCGGAGCCCTGCGTGTGCTCGGGCATTCCGGCCTTAAGGAACTGACTCTTGAAAACTTCGAGGTAACCGGCACCGCGCCGCCACGGCGTCTGGAAGCCGTTGGACCTGATCTCAACACCTTGAACCTCCGCAATGTGTCGTGGGCAACCAGGGATGCCTGGCTCGCAGAACTGCAGCAGTGGCTAAAGCCTGGACTCAGGGTTCTGAGTATTGCCCAAGCACACCCACTCAACTTTTCCTGCGAACAGGTCCGCGTCTTCCCTGCCCTTGCCACCTTAGACCTGTCTGACAACCCTGAATTGGGCGAGAGAGGACTGATTTCGGCCCTCTGTCCCCACAAGTTCCCGTCCCTCCAAGTTTTAGCGCTGCGCAACGCGGGGATGGAGACGCCCAGCGGCGTGTGCTCAGCGCTGGCCGCAGCAAGGGTGCCGCTGCAAGGACTGGACCTTAGTCACAATTCACTGCGGGAGACCGCAGGCGCTCCGAGTTGTGACTGGCCTAGTCAGCTAAACTCGCTCAATCTGTCTTTCACTGGGCTGCAGCACGTACCTAAAGGGCTGCCAGCCAAGCTCAGCGTGCTTGATCTCAGTTACAACAGGCTGGATAGGAAACCTAGGCCAGATGAGCTGCCCAAAGTGGGGAACCTGTCACTTAAAGGAAATCCCTTTTTGGACTCTGAATCCCACTCAGAGAACTATGACGCCGGCGTAGTCACAGACACAGCTACTTCATCCCTAGCAGTGGGCTTGTCAGGAACTCTGGCTTTGCTCCTAGGAGATCGCCTCTTTGTTTAAGGAACGTTTACATCCTCCCGGTTTCTGAGGGTCCTCGTCAACGAATCCTCTGCTTTAAATTTATTAAAATCTTAACCCACGAGGTAAGGAAAGAAAGACAGTCAAAGATGGCTCAATGGATAAAAGCCACCCCCGATTTTGATCATTTTGGATCATACGGAGGGGAAAAACTCACTCCTGAAAGTTGTCCATCTGTGCCCACAAATAAATATTTTTAAAATAACAATGTGTTTGTTGGCTTTGTTTGTTTGTTTGTTTGTTTGGGTTTTGTTGTCGTTGTTTTGGTTCGTTTTTTGAGACAGAGTCTAGCTATGTATCCTTGGCTGGCCTCAAACTCACAAAGATCCACCTGTCTCCACCTCTCAAATGCACTGGTTAAAGGGATGTATATGCCTTCATGCCCAGTTTAAATAATCCTGAACCAGGAGTCCAGGCCACTCACTCCACAGATCTTTACTGAGTATCTGCTATACATCAGGCTCAGTGCTAGATGAGGAATTCATTCGTAAAACGTTCTTTTTTTTTTTTCTTTTGGTTTTTTGAGACAGGGTTTCTCTGTATAGCCCTGGCTGTCCTGGAACTCACTCTGTAGACCAGGCTGGCCTCGAACTCAGAAATCCACCTGCCTCTGCCTCCCAAGTGCTGGGATTAAAGGTGTGTGCCACCACGCCCAGCTGAAACATTCTTGTTTTTAAAACAAAATCTCGAACATTAGATTTGCCAAATGAAGACTCAGGAGCCAGATGCTGTGGTGGAAGCCTGCTAGCTCAGAAAGACGGAGAAAGCTCCCAGCTGACCTCCCAGGAGGAAAAAACTCTTTCTCCTTCTCCATGCTGTCTTAAATACCCTTCAACTCAAAGTCTCTCCTTTCTCTTTCCTGGGTTTTCTTATGTTCGATCCCTGTCAACTGTTTGCTTGCTCCACCTCTTGACCTATTATTGAGTTTATTTAGCTCTAGTTTACAGAAAGCTCTTGGGTTAAAAGTGTTAGGACTGAGCCACACTTCAACAAGAAACAGATTTTTTTTTTTCCAATTCACAATTTCAGGGTTCACAATGTGATCAAATATCCTGCAACAAATGCCAGGTATAAAATGGTCACCATTTCAAGGCCATTTCAGAACCTAAGAGTGGACAAGCAAAACTGAGTTTCATGTGGCTAAAAAGAGGTAAAGACCATTGGCATGGAAGCTGAATATATTTATACATTTAGGTACTCATTCCATGGTACACTGCATTAAACCCTGGGAAATTAGCAGGGATAAAACAGAAGTTCCTTCTCTTCTGGAGTTTAAATTCTAGTTGGATATGGATGCTATGAATTAAATAGTTGTGTCTTGTTGGGATATGTTCCATAGCTTATTTGGTAGAGTGCTTGCCTAGCATGCACAGAGCCCTAAGTTCAAAAACAAGTGTTACATAAACCCTATAATCCCAACATTCAAGGACAGAGGCAAGAGGATAAAAAGTTCAAGGTCATCTCTGGTTACATAGTGAACCAGAAGCTAGCCTAGAATACAAGACATCACTTTTTTTTTTTTTTTTAAAGAACCCACTGAGATTCATATATTGAAAGCTGGGCCAGGCAGTGGTGGCACATGCCTTTAGTCCTAGCACTTGGGAGGCAGAGGCAGGCAGGTTTCTGAGTTCAAGGCCAGCCTGGTCTACAGAGTGAGTTCTAGGACAGCCAGGGCTACACAGAGAAACCCAGAAAAGGAAAGAAAGAAATTAATTGAGGAAAAAGAGAGGAAACCATCCAAAAGTGGGAGGAGTGTCCAAAGGAGAGAAAGCCATTAAATTTCCTTTGTCAAGGCAGAAACTGTACATAACTGAAGTAATCTCTGTTAAAACTGGTTAATTTCAGTGATATCATAAGTCAAGATCATACTATGCATGTACCTCTCACCCATCCAGGGAGATGGCTATGTGTTGCTCATGCCTACCCAGTTAAGGGTGCTTGAAACCCCCTCTGATCATCTTCAACTACTATCTATCAATGTAACACTCAGCCAGTGTTACTTCCCTCTGAACTCGAAGTTGACTCAATTGCTGAGAATTTTACTAAGTTTTCTTTGTTCTTACATTTGTAGGTTTAGCTTGTAGTTTTACCATGGTAGACAGTTAACTCTATCCCATCTTCCAAGATATGGCTGTAGTCTTTCATGGTTACTTAGTGCCTCCTGGATGGAAACTTATTAGGAGATCTTTCCTTACAATTGAGTCAGTTACAATTAGCTGTATTAAAAAGCAAGACTATATAAAAGAACAATAGTACCTTGCATATGTCCCTCAAGGGTTTTAAAGTAGGAGTGAGGTAGAGGAGGGATAAAGACCGGCCCAGACCCTTGTTCATTTTATGTTTAGCTTGACGATATTGCACCTAGTAACAAGTCCTCTTACACATCTTTATTAGTGCTCTAAACTCTAACCCTAATCTTTCTTTTAATTCTGGCATCTACTTATCTATTTTTTAAAGGTTTATGTATATGAGTGATCTATTTGCATGTATGCCTGCATGACAGAAGAGGACATCAGACCCTATTACAGGTGGTTGTGAGCCACCCTGTGGTTGCTGGGAACTGGAACTCAGAACCTCTGGAAGAGCAGCCAGTTCTCATAACCACTGAGCCATCTCTCCCACTTGCCAGCATCTATTCTTACTATAACATATGTGAGCCATCTGAAGTTTTCTCCATGAGGTTCCCCCTCTCTAGCTACTGACAACTAGCACCTGCATCAGTGGGAAATAAAGTAGTCAAGCAACTGTGATAAACAACAAAGCTCAATGAGATGAGGAGTCTCCCTTAGTCAGCCCCCAAAGCTGTGCCTATAGGAATCCAGCAAGTGCTCACCCTTTACTGGAAGATTGATGGAATGAGGAAAAAAAATGGGTTTAGGAATGGGTATTGCTATCAGGAAGACATAGGAAACAATACTAGATAGCACATAGGACAAAGAAGGAGGCTTTCCGAGCTGACGTTGGCGAGTAGAGAGACCACTCCCAGCGTCAAAGCATGTGATGTCTGTTTTTCTGGACGGCACCCAGCAGCCTAGAAAGAAAATGTATTCATCCAAGATTGAAATGAGAAGTACAAGGGATCCCAGAGAAGACCCCAAGATTGAGAAATTTGGACTGATAGAGCAAGGCTGAGTAATCCACCCTCACAGCGATGGAAGGAAGTGAAGAAAGGAAGTGAAGAAAGGACGGAGACAGGATTAAGAGAAGTGGGTGTTCCACATGGCACTCTGTGGCCAGATATCTGAAGTGGAATGGCTTTTTTTCTTCTGAAGGGTGAAATGTGGTTATAGGATTTCCTGAGCCAAGATCTGTTTCCTTCTAGTTTCTTCTGCTGCTTTCTGTCATCTGGAGCTAACATACCCTAGGTCTTTTTTTTTTTTTTTTTTTTTTTTTTTTTTCGAGACAGGGTTTCTCTGTGTCGCCTTGGCTGTCCTGGAACTCACTCTGTAGGCCAGGCTGGTCTTGAACTCCGAAATCCGCCTGCCTCTGCTTCCCAAGTGCTGGGATTAAAGGTGTGCGCTACCACTGCCCGGCCATACCCTAGGTCTTTTTCTCAACTTCCAGAAGAGAGTTTTACCCTGAAAACAAATTCACTTTTTGTTCTCTCTGATCCATTCTATTCCTCCCAGCCTATAGCTTCTAGCCACTTTTTCTAATGTTTATTCCCCCCAGATCTTTTAAAGATATTTTTAAGCCACTTAAAATCATATTACATAAAGAACATTTGGACCCTGATTTGAATCATTGTGGCAAAACTTTTTGAGGCTATGTTATGTAATTAGGTTGCCCTCAAACAGGAAATCTTGCTTCTACATCCTGGGTGCTAGGTATGTGCCACCACTCCCAGGAAGGCATTTCTTAAGTAGCTAGATTTCTTTATTCTTTTTTTTTCTCCTCTCCTCCTTCTCCTTTCTTATTTGTTTGTTTGATGTGTTTGAGACAGGGTCTCTCTTCATAGCCTTGGCTATCCTCAAACTCACTCTGTGGACAGGCTGGCCTCAAACTCAGAGATCCTGAGTGCTAGGACTAAAGTGGTGAGCCACTACACTTGGCTTAACTTCTTCAAACCAATGTTATACCCCATATCGAAGGAATACAATTTTTTTCTATGATTATTTGAATAGATTCAAAAGAAACTTGGCAAAAATTCAATCCCTTTCATGAAAAACATTCAACAAAAGAGAAATCTAGAAAGTTTCCTCTTGTGGTCATGAAGCATACAGAAAAATGTATGCTGAGACCACATATGATGATGAAAGGTTAGATATCTTTGCTCTAAGATCAGCAACAATACAAGAACAGATATTTTCAAAGCCTCTAGTCAATACCTTAGTAGAGGTTCTGGTCATGATAATTCATCATGGAAAGGTGACTTTATTTCACAATACAAAGCAGACTGGGACTTTAATTCAGGTTTTTTAATGCTTCTAGCTCACCTACCAGAGGTAGGGGAGAAAGATGGTTAAGGGGACAAGGAAGATGTGGACCTGTTTAGAAGTAGTTCTTTAGGGTGATTCCAATCTTTGTTGTCAGGATATCAGCAGTCCGGTTCAAAACATCAAATGTGGGGAGCCGCAGCTGCCACCCTACATATATATTAAACACCTGGTCTCCGGCCAGAGCAGAGAGCATTGAGATAAACAAGCCTTAGTTGGAAAAGCTGTGTGCCTCTAGTTTGTGATGCAAGCTGGCATGATTTTCCCGCAGCCTATTATGCTTTGCTACGTAGCTGATGCTGATTGGGACCAGGGAAAGTATTTAACCCGCAAGGGCTGGGGGCTGGAGTGATAGTAAGTAAGATGTAATAGATAGGAGTAAGTATGTAATAATTAGAAGTAAGATGTAAGGATAGAAGTAAGATGGAAGAATAGTGAGTAAGTATGTATAGATAGGAGTAAGTATGTAGATATAGAAGTAAGATGTATGTAAGAATAGGAGTAAGTAAGATGTAGGAGATAGAAGTAAGATGTAAGAATAAGAATAGAAGTAAGATGTATGTAGTAAGATGTAGGGAATAGGAGTAAGTAGGAAATAGGAGTAAGAAGAAAGTAGAAAGATGTAACTAGTAAGATGTAAGAAGAAGAATATAAAAGAAGCTAGCTAGAGAAGAAGTAAAAATGAAGGTTCCTGATTAAACTGCATGGAAAAGAGCTCGTGTTTGCCTCCTTATTTCCGGTGGACGGAAAAAGGCGCCCGACATATGATGGCCCAAACGGGGAAAGACGGACGAAAGGCGGCCGACAATCAAACACGAATGAATCAATAGTGGCAGTCCAGTCCAGTCAGCAGACACCAAACTCGAACCGGTCGCAGCCGTTGGATCCAGAAGCAATTGAGAGATTCCACCAAACTGACACGAGTCCATGGAAGCGGGAAGCAGCAGCCAGAATACAACTCCAAGTTCTTTGGGACATTTCCCTCTACGAGGTTATGGCAAGCTCAGCGAGGCATCGTAAGGTGTCATCAGCAAAACATTCACTGTCTATTGGGTTCTATGCTCTTTCCAAACATCACGCATCCTCTCAGCCAAACATCGTCTCACCCAGTTGAGATGGCTCAGTGGTTAAGAGCACTTGGCTGCCCTTCCAAAGGGCCCGGGTTCAATTCCCAGTTCCCATAAGGCATCTCATAACTGTTAACTCCAGTTCCAGGGCACTTGACACCTTCTCAACAATGGACATAAAAGAATAAAATTAAGGGCTGGTGAGATGGCTCAGCAGGTAAGAGCATCAAAGGCTCTTCCGAAGGTCATGAGTTCAAATCCCAGCAACCACATGGTGGCTCACAGCCATCTGTAATGAGATCTGACGCCCTCTTCTGGTGAGCCCGAAGACAGTTACAGTGTACTTATGTATAATAATAAATAAATCTTTAAAAAAAAAAGAAGAAAATTAAAAAGAAACAAAACATCATCTCAAATGTCTGCTTCAGCAAAATATCCTCTCATAAGACTGCTTCCAGAAAAACATCACACGACACAAACTGAGTCTCCAAAGAAACCAGAAGTTGGTACTTCATTGCTCAGTGAGTAAAGTGCTTGCTGAACAAGCACAAGGACCTGAGTTCAGATCCCCAGCTCCCACATAAAAACTGGGCTTGGCAGCAGGTGGCTGTAACCTCAGCACTGGTGGTGGGTAGCAGAGGCAAATAGGTTTGAGGGTTTACTGGTACTAATTCTAGCTGAAACAGTAAGCTCCAGGTTTGTTGAGAGAGAATGTATTCAACACTGATGTAAAAAATTGGAGCTGGGGGCTGGAGAGATGGCTCAGCGGGTAAGAGCACCGATTGCTCTTCCACAGGTTCTGAGTTCAATTCCCAGCAACCACATGGTGGCTCACAGCCATCTGTAATGGGGTCTGCTGTATCTGAAGACAGCTTCAGTGTACTCACATACATAAAATAAATTAATAATACAGCTCAGCAATTAAGCACTTACTGCTCTTGCAGAGGACCAAGGTTGACTTCCCAGCACCCTCCTGGCTTCTCACAATTATCTGTAACTCCAATTTCAAGGGATCCAAAACCTTCTCTGGCCTCCTTGGACACCAGACACACATATGGTGCACATACATGTATGCAGGCAAATATTTCATACATGTAAAATAAAATTAAATAGTCATGGCTTTAATCTCAGCAGTTAGGAGGCAGAGCCAGCCTGGTTTACAGATGAGTTCCAGAGCAACCAGAGCTACACAGAGAAACTCTCTTTAAAAAACCCAAAATGACAGGAATAATAATAATGGTAATATAAATAAGTATTTTTAAAAGATGAAAAATGGTAGAGGAATATCCCTAATGTTGACCTGTAGCTTCCCACAGGGTTGCCAGCTCACCCCCCCACACACACACACGCACACAAACACATGCACACACACAAAAAGCATACACATATGTTTGTGTCTTTCCACATTGTCAGGATTTATTGAATAACAATAAATTCACAAGCTGCATCCAGTTTCATTGGATTTGTCAAGTAGCTCTGATTTTCTTTGAGGTAAACACAGGGTCTTTGTATTTTTGCTTGTTTGTTTAAGACAGGAACTCATTTTGTAACGCTGGCCCGTTCTCTTTCACACTGTCTTTTTTTTGGGGGGGGTTGTTTTTTTGTTTTTTTCAAGACAGGGTTTCTCTGTGTAGCCCTGGCTGCCCTGGAACTCACTCTGTAGACCAGGCTGGCCTCAAACTCAGAAATCCACCTGCCTCTGCCTCCCAAGTGCTGGGATTAAAGGTGTGTGCCACCACTGCCTGGCCTTTTTTTTTTTTTTTTTAGATTTATTTTACTTATTTTATGTGTATGAGTACACTGTAGCTGTACAGAATGCCGTGAGCCATCATGTGTGTGGCTGCTGGGAATTGAACTCAGGACCTCTGCCAGCCGGCTTGCTCTGGCCCCGCTCGCTCCAGCGTAATTTACTACAGTTGTCTTCAGACACACCAGAAGAGGGCGTCCGATCTCATTACAGGTGGTTGTGAGCCACCATGTGGTTGCTGGGATCTGAACTCTGAACCTTCGGAAGAGCAGTCAGTGCTCTTACCCACTTAGCCATCTTGCCAGACCCACGCTGTCTTAAATACCTCTCAACTCAATGTCCCTCCTTTTTGTTCACTTATGTTCACTCCCTGCTCCTCCTCTTGACCCAGGGTTGACTTTATTTAGCTCTTGGGTTAAAGGTTTCCTTCTGGGATGACTGCGGAGTAGGAAGATCAGCTGAGTGTTCTCTCTGCCTCTCTGAGCGGCCATGCTTTCACCACAGCGTCTGGCTCCTGAGTCTTCATTGCTAAAAATAAAATGGCTGTGACTTTGTTTTTGAAAACAAGGCTCAGAAGTAAGATGAGCTGCAAAAGTAAGGTGCGGTGTCAATGGAAGCCATTGAGCCAAAGGCAGGTAGGAATCCAGAACACTGACTAGGAGTGTCAAGAGAATGGAGAAAGGACAGATACACAAACACAGGTACAGAAAACTGGGGTTAGGTGAACTGTGCGTGCTCTGATGAAGTGGCACCTAGTGGTTGAAACCCAGACCCTCAGCATGTTTACTGTGTACAGCACAGGGAGAAGAGCTTACTAGTCTCCACAGGAGGAGGGAGCTTCAGTTGTTAGTTTTTGTAGAGTTTTGTAGGTTGTGCAGAATGCCAAGTGTCCGTCAATCATCTGTAAACACTCATACTTGGACCAGAGAAAAGTTTGCTGGCTAGTTTTCTGTCAATTTGACACAAACTATAGTTTTCTGAGAGTGCTTCCTTAAAATTAGTTTACAGGCAAGCCTGAAGGGCATTTTCTTTATTGGGGGTTGATGTGGGAGGGCCTAGCCTATTGTGGGTGTTGCCATCTCTAGACTGGTAGTCCTGGGTTCTATAAGAAAGTAGGCTGAGCAAGCCACAAGGAGTGTGCCAATAAGGAGTACCCATCCATGGCTTGTACATCAGTTTCTGCCTCTGGGTTCCTGCCCTGTGTGAGTTCCTGTCCTGACTTCCTTCAGTGATAATCAGCAATGTGAAAGCATAAGCCAAATAGACCCTTTCCTCCCCCAAGTTGATTTTGGTCATGGTGTTTCATCACAGCAATAGTAACCCTAAGAAAAGGGCTTTGCTGACTCTAAGTTTGGCCCGTATGGTGAATGCCTTTGTCAGTTCCTCATGGGTTCAAGTCTTTGTTATGGCTGTGCCCAAGTCAACAATATATATTCACCCAGGATTCACTTAGGGGCTTCCTCCAATTCCTATAGGCAGACCCAGGTCTAGATAAACAAATGTGTAGACAAGTGGACAGAAATACAAATAAGCCACATTGACAGTGGGTACTTAGCCAAGCAGAAACTTGTAGACAGGTAAATGTCTCTCAGTTCCTTGCCAGCACACATCAGATAGGCAATGACAGATCAGTGGCCACCATCACCATGTCAGTGTTTGGTGTCTTGCTCTGGGATCCAGGTAAGGGTTTTTTTTGTTGTTGTTGTTTTTTGTTTTTAAGATTGATTTTATTTATATGAGTACACACCAGAAGAGGGCATCAGATCCCATTCCAGATTGTTGTGAGCCACCATGTGGTTGCTGGAAATTGAACTCAGGACCTCTGGAAGAGCAGTCAGTGCTCTTAACCGCTGAGCCATCTCACCAGCCCTATTTTGTTTTTGTTGTTGTTGTTGTTTTGGTTTTTTTTTTGAAACAGGGTTTCTCTGTATTGTTTTGGCTATATCAGAACTCACTCTGTAGACCAGGCTGGCCTCAAACTCATAGATCTGCCTGCCTCTGCCTCCTGAGTGCTAGGACTAAAGGTGTTCACTACCATCACCCAGCTATACGTTTAATTTTAACGTCTATGGGGCTTTGCCTGCATGTGTTTCTGTGTACCATGTGTGTGTCTGGTATCCTTGGAGGTCATTGGATTTTCTAGATCTGGAAATATAGATGACTATTAGCCACCTTGTAGGCTGTGAGAACTAAACCAGATCTCCTGGAAGAGCAGCCAGCACTCTTAACAGATGAGCATCTGTCCTAGTTAGGGTTTACTGCTGTGAACAGACACTATAACCAAGGCAACTCTTTTTTTTTTTTTTAAAGATTTGTTTATTTATGTACATGAATGCTCTATTTGCACGTGTGCCTGCATGATAGACGAGGACCTCAGATCCCAGTATAGATGGTTGTGAGGACACCATGTAGTTTCTGGGAATTGAACTCAGGACCTCTGGAAGAGCAGCCAGCACTCAACTGCTGAGCCATCTCTCTGGCTCCCCCAAGGCAACTCTTATAAGGACAACACTTAATTGGGACTTGTTTACAGGTTCAGAGGTTCAGTCTATGATCATCAAGGGGGGAACATGGCAGCACCAGGCCAGCAGAGGGATGAATGCTTGTCGCTTCCTCACCTACACAAAAGGAAAGGCAAACTGCCATGGGGAGAAGTCTCCTGTGCTAATAGCTTTTTTTATATGAAAAGGAAGTGTGGCATTTGAATAAAAAAGTGCTGCTGAAGCTGGGGTTGGGGGGTAGGGGTGTGTGTGTCTGCGTGTGTGTGTGTGTGTGTGTGTGTGTGTGTGTGTGTGTGTGTGTGTAAATGCAGAGTGGGAGTAGAACAGAGAGAGAGGAATGTGGAGAAGCTTGTGGGTAGTAAAGTTGGGTTGAGTTAGGTAGGCTAGCTGAGGGACTGCCCCAGCAAACAGGCCAACAGTTTTCTGCTATACAGATGTCTCTTTGTCTTTATTATTAAACCACAAACGGGGGGCCCCTGAGAGACCCACGACAGTGTTGGGTAAGTTTTCAGGCTTTGTTTTCCAATTTGTTTTGTTGTTTGCTTTTCAAGACAGTGTTTCTCTGTGTAGCTCTGGCTGTTCCGGAACTCTCTTTGTAGATCTGCCTGCCTCTGCTTCTTGAGTACTGGAACTAAAAGTATGTGCCACCAATCCCCACTTTGGTTTTCCTAATAAGATTTTAACACAGCCCTGGACCCAAGTTACTTTGATACATTACAGGATGGGAATGTGTCACTTTTATGGGCAAATTACTTATCAGTCTGTGCCTCATGGGTTCTACCAGATGTTGTTGTTCATGTGCCTAAAAGGTGCAGAGTCATCTGTCTCTCTATTCGCCCACAGAATGGAGTCAAATCCTGTATGAACAGCCTGAAAATCCACTGGTTTACGCAACAGGGAGTAACCCAGGCAGCCTGATGTCAACATGAATTGAGCTCAGTGAAAGAACTATGTTAGAAAACTCATACTTCCTAGTTTCAGATCCTGTTGTTTAAACAACAATAATCAAGACAATGGGATAATAGTGTAAGGTAGCGGTAGATATCAATATAAAAGAAGTGAGAGCTCAGAAATAAATCAGTGATTCTATATACAACAATTCTGAAGTGGCGTTGATAGCATTAAAGAGGAAATACTATCGTCTCAATTAGATAATCTTTTTGTAGATGGGTGAGGTTGGGTGCAGACTATATCTTAAAATTAATTCAGCTGGCACAGAGGACATGTTCAGAAAGGGAAGGTAGAAGGATTAATCATGAGTCCTAGGCTAGCCTGAGCTACCTACATAGTACGACTATGTCTCAAAAAAGAAAAAAAACAACCTAGGGATATAGTTTAGTTGCTAGAAATCTTGTCCAACATACAGAAATTCCTAGATTTGATTTCCACTACCATATAAACTAAGCACACACATATCTGTAATCTTCGTACTAGAGGAATAGAGGAAGAAGGATTAGGAATCCAAGGTCATATTCAGCTGTGTAATGAGTTCAAGGTCAGTTTGGGCTACATGAGAATCTGTAAGTAAGTAAGTAAGTAAATAAAATGTTTTTTTTTAAAGATTTATTTATTATATATGAGTAAACTGTAGCTGTCTTCAGACACACCAGAGGAGGACATCAGATCCCATTACAGATGGTTGTGAGCCATGTGGTTGCTGGGAATTGAACTCAAGGCCTCTGGAAGAGCAATCAGTGCCCTTAACCTCTGAGCCATCTCTCCGGCCCACATAAAGTGTTTTATAACAAAAATATGTACCAAAATGTTCATATGTGTGGTGCATAAAAGAAAAAAAGAATTTAACTCTTGGTGTCATTTCCCCAAGAGTGGGCAGTTTTGATCTCTCCTGTTCTCAGTCAACAGTAGTCTAATCTCAAAGAAATCTAATCTGGAAGAGAAAGGTCTAGTCTAAGAGATGGCGAATATAAAACAGAGGCATCCTGTCTGTATATTGAGCACAGGAAGCAGAAGGAATGAGAAACTTTTTATCTTAATCAACCTTAAAGGCATCTATCTCATGAGGGAGCAAACCATTCTTCTGGACCATCAGTCTCAGAAGAGCTCACAAAGTCATAGCAGATATCACTTTATACCCATATGTTGTTTCTAACATTTAGGGGTCCTGAAGGACATCACTTTCAATGCCTGGTTGCTTCCAGAGAATGGTCTCAGACCTGGTGGTCACTGCATCTCATACATACATATTGTTCTAAGTCAGAGACAAGAATGATTTGCCAAGGAAAAGCACAGAATATGGTACAATGAGAGCTGTGTGTTTACCTGCAGTTGGAGGAGTTGATGACATTGGAAGTTCAAAATATACTAAGATTGGTTGCATCATTTTTCCTAGAGGTTAAATGCACAGTATATAAGCAGAATAAGTGCTTAGTTATAAGTGATCTCAAAACCCATTACTAATTTGGTTGTAGGTTGGACAAAATCTTGATTTGTAAAAGCAAACTTTAAGAAGTATTTTATTTTTTTTTTTCAGGAAAAAACATCCCCACACATTTTAGCATTATTCTCAATGGCAAAAACTTGGAAACTGGAGGCAGAGGCAGGCGGATTTCTGAGTTCGAAGGCCAGCCTTGACTACAGAGTGAGTTCTAGGACAGCCAGGGCTACACAGAGAAACCCTGTCTTGAAAAACAAACAAAACAAAACAAAAAAAAAACAAAAAAAAACAAAAACAAAAACAAAAAAAACTTGGAAACCGTCCACGAAGATGAACATATTGTAGATTTGGTCTAATGCTGCTTGTGTTGTGTTAATTTAATAAACTGCAGGAGAATCCTTGGCAAGTCTGCGAGTAAGCTTTTGAGGGACCCTGCCCCCAGTTGGTTTTGATTGGTAAATAAAGTTGTCAGTGGCCAATGGTTGGGCAGGGAGACAGAGGCAGGACTTTAGGATTCCTAGGCAAGGGACTGAGGAAGCAACAGGAAGGAACAGCTGCCATGCCAGGGAAGAGAAGAGACATCACCCCGGGAGGTTCAGAGGGCAGAGAAAACAGGTGACATGTAGGTGCTGGGGAATGCAGCCAAGGGGCTGCAGGTCTGGGTCCAGGGCAGCAAAGATGGAGTAGCGATTTTAGTAAGTAATAACTCAGGAATATCAGAGGGGAGTGTGCTAACCACATGGTTAGGAAGTGGCCCAGCCATTGAGCTATTAAAGGCGTATTAAAATATAAAGTCTGTGTGCATGTGTGTGTGTGTGTGTGTGTGTGTGTGTGTGTGTGTGTGTGTATGTGTGCATGTGTGTGTGTATATTTCATTAGGGAACCCAGAACATTGGGGCAGGTAGCAAGGAGTGCTATGTACAGGGTCAAATTGAGTAGCAATAACTGGGATCAACTACATGAATGCACATACAAAATGCAATATATTAATACAATGGAATATTATCCAACAATTATCCAGAGAAATAGAGTTTTGATACATGTTACAACAAAGATAAATCTTAAAGATAAATATTCTAAATGAAGTAAGGCACACATAAAAGAACAAACATAATGTGACTTAGTTTATATTAAACATTTAAAAGATAAAAATTAAATGAGATAGTAAATAGTCTAAAAGTTACCAGAGTCTAGAAGCAGGGTAAATGGGAAAGTTATTGTTTGATGAAAACAATGTTTTGGTTTGGAGTGGGAGAAAACATTCTTAACAATGTGGATGGCCCTCAGTGAGATTGTGAAGTTAAATAATGTCACTACATTATACTGTATTGGGAGTTTCACTTCATTGTAAACATTAATTCAACATTAATTAAACATGATCAAAATAGTACATAATAAAAAATTAAAAGAGCTGGGTGTGGTGGCACATGCCTTTAGTCCCAGAACTTGAGAAGCAGGGGCAGGTAGATCTCTGTGAGTCTGAGGCCAGCTTGCTCTACAGAGTGAGTTCCAGTACAGTCAGGGCTATGTTGAAACATGTGACTATAATGCCATCACTTGGGAAAGAAAACAGGAGGATTCAGGAAGGTCAAGCAGTCAAGCTCATCTAAAGCTACACAGGGAGTTCTAGGTGGCCTGGGCTCTATGATACCCTGTCTCAAAACACAGCGGCAGTAACAAAATCCAGAAGGGCTGGATACAACTCAGTTGGTAGAGTGCTTGTCTAGGAGGCAGAAGGCCCTGGATTTGGTCCTTAGTACTGTATAAACTGGACTTGGTCTGCTTGCAACTCACAGAACTCAAGTGGTAGAGAGAGAAGAATTGGGGTTTAGTTTATAAATTGAGCACAGGACGGGCTGGAGAGATGCCTCAGCAGTTGGGAGCACTTGTTGCTCTTGAAGAGGACCTGGGTTCAATACCCAGCACCCATATGGTAGTTCACAACCACCTGTAACTCCAGTTCCAGGGGATCTATTCTGACCTCCGAAAGCACCAAACCCTCAATAGGTACATATAGTACATGTAGGCAAAACACTCATAAAATAAAACAAATAAATCTGATTTTAGCCAGGCAGTGGTGGCACATGCCTTTAATCCCAGAACTTGGGAGGCAGAGGCAGGCGGATTTCTGAGTTCAAGGCCAGCCTGGTCTACAGAGTGAGTTCCAGGACAGCCAAGAGTACACAGAGAAACCCTGTCTTGAAAAAAACCAAAAAAAAAAAAAAAAAAAAAAAAAAAAAAAAAAAAAAAAAGTAAATAAAAATAAAAAAAATCTGATTTTAAAATTAGGCACAGGAAGAAATTATCAATGATAGCTTGTTATAGAATAGAATAATTCTGACAAACCCAATCACTGTGCCATCACATCATGGCTCTGACTACTGAGAGACTCAGCGGTAATGGTATGTGGTGTCAATACCCTGAACAGAGGAATGAGTCGCGTACTAGTCAGGACTACATTCGACAGCACAAAGTTTCTTCATACTACCCAGAACAGAGCGCAATTGAGAACTTAGGAATGATTGCTGAAATTTTCCATTAGTTGTTTCCTGACCACAACTGAACTTAGGTAACTGAAGCTATGATTAAGGAAAGACTTCTGTGTTTGATCTATGAAG
>NW_022196895.1:32745227-32747413 GCF_008632895.1 Mastomys coucha | reverse complement strand
AAAAAAAAGAAGGAGAATGAGGAACTTTAACTCCTGGGTTGGTTGCCACAGCTTTAACCCTAGCATAGAGGAGCAGCAATGCTCTGTGTAATCAGTAACTAGAAATAAAAATCTTAAGTGGAATTTAGAAATGACTAATCCAACTTACGAGGAGTTGGGTTACTTCATGTGTAGTAAAATTTAAACCTGAAGGATATCTCAGCTAACAGAGTGCCCATCTTGCAAGACAAGGTTCTGAGTTTGATTCCTAACACCATAAAAAAGCCAGGCATGATGGCATACAAGTGGAATCCCAGTGCTGTAGAGGCAAAACCAGGGCAGATCCCTGGGGCTTGCTATCCAACAAGAAAAAGCCAATTGGTGAGCTCCAAGCCAGTGAAAGACCCTGTCTCAAAAGAGATGGACACATTCCTGACCCACGGAACAGCATATAAACAAAATAAAAGCTAAGTATACAACTGCACAGTTGTTATTTGCAACGGCTAAAATGATAGGAAAAAATGAGTCATGCTATCTTTCATCTTGCGGTTTGAGCTCCAGCCTTTAGACTTCAGGTTTTACTGAACGGTGGAGCCTCTGATGCAGTTTCTTAGATGCTGGCTGCCTTAGAGCCTTTCCAAAAGGAAGCAGCATACCGAGACAACAGCAAAGATCATCCACCTGAGTCTTAAGAGGATGGGGAAAGGATAGAAGACAAGAGTCCAGGAATCCATCTTTGAGCAGTTAGAAAGGAATTGACAGCCAGATTATGGAGGCACACACCCTTGGTCTCAGTTCTCCAGAGGGCAATCTCTGGAGTACAGTAGGTAGATCTCTGAGTTCAAGGCCAGCCTGGTCTACAGAGTAAGTTCCAGAGTAACTGGGGCTATGCAGAGAAACCCTGTCTCAAAATTAAATAAAGTGGAATTGTCAGAAGCAGCAGAAAGATGCAGCCCAGCTCTGCTGTTGGTAGCTGAGGGGCCCACACCTCCACTCCGATCAAGTCAGAGATCTTTGACCATATTGCTGAAGAGAGATTTAGGATGAAGCCGAGTGAAACAGAGTTAGCGAATTTATTACATAGAGGAAAGGAAAAGGCTGCTTCAGGCTTAAGTGTAGCCTGTCAGAGGAAGGAGAGGGGCTGGAGTTAGGAAACAAATAATTATATGCCCAAAGCAAGAGTGTAGGCTTCCCAAGAGGAACTGTCTCGCTTAGATATTTTTACAATGGCTATATAGATGATTTTGTGGCTAAGTTATATTGGCTAAATGATGTGATTTATGACAAGGTTTAAATATTAAGTAAAGTTTAAGGAAGGAGGAAAAGGTGAAAAATATACAAGGTGGTTTCTCTCTCTGTTTCTCTTTCCAGTTCTCATAGACCTGCGTGTTAGATCTCAATGCCCCAAAGTAAGAGTCTGGGCTCAGCTCAGGCTGGACTCTGACCCAGTAAACTCTCAGCATTCCTCAGAAACCTTGTAAAGTGGGTTTGTGTTTGCCAGGAAATGCCTTACTTTTCTTATCTGGTTCTACAACTCCCCCCCTCCACCCCAACCCACTCCAGAAAGGAAAAGCTGTCTAGTGCTTTGCTAACTCAAGCAAGCCTCCAACAGATCCCCTGGCTAAGTTCCCAGGCTGTTCGAGCTAACTCACCTTCCTTCACACATCCCCCAACTTAACATTACCCTATAGCTGGCAGGATTCTCAGGCCATTTCGGCTATCCCCTCTGTGTCCTAGAGATAGCCCTGGCAACTGACAGCCTGCTCCTTCTTCACCTTTCCTCTCCGCTCCTCCCAGCCCCCTGAGAGGTAGCCATTGTTGGGGGTCCAGCCTCGACACAGGATCCGAGTTCTCAACTGGAAGCAGGGATATCTGGAAGGCGCATAATAAATAAACTGACAGGCAGTTTTTAAGGCTTAAAGTTCTTCTCTTCCCTCCCCTCCCTCCCTCCCTCCCTCTCTCTCTCTTCTCCTCCCCTTGCTCACTCGCTTGCAACTAGAGGCTGCAAGAACTCTGCATTCTCTTGTGCACTCTGTTTTTCTCCTGTGTGTTTCTTTTTTCGAACTCCCACACACCCAGACACCTCTGTGCGTTCCCCTTTCACTCACATACACAGTTTGCACACACCTCACACACACTGCATGTACTCTTTCACTCACACATATATTTTCCTTTCTTTTCTCTCTCTCTCTTTTTTTTTTTTTTGG
>NW_022196895.1:32742531-32743696 GCF_008632895.1 Mastomys coucha | reverse complement strand
ACCAGCATCAATAGTCCCAGTAATGCAAAGTTTTTGCTTTAGTAGTTCTGGTATCTTGTTAATCACTGATACTTCAGCCCCAGCTAACCAGAACCACAGAATCTTCAAAACATGGCCCTGATAAGAGTCTTTAATCTTCCCTCTGAAATTTCACAAGCCAGGCCTCCATCTTCTGCACTGTTCTCAACATGATCTTCCAAGCTCCTACAGACTATATCCCACAGAGTTCTTAACAATCAGTGGCTCTTCTAGCTCAAAGTTCCAAAGTCCTTCCACAGTCCTCCCCAAAACATGGTCAGGTTGTCACAGGAATACCCCACTCCTGGTACCAATTTTTCTTAGTCAGGGTTTCTATTCCTGCACAACATCATGACCAAGAAGCAAGTTGGGGAGGAAAGGGTTTATTTGGCTTACTTCCACATGGCTGTTCATCACCAAAGGAAGTCAGGACTGGAACTCAAGCAAGTCAGGAAGCAGGAGCTGATGCAGAGGCCACGGAGGGATGTTCTTTACTGGCTTGCTTCTCCTGGCTTGCTCAGCCTGCTCTCTTATAGAGCCCAAGACTGCCAGCCCAGGGATGGCACCACCCACAAGGGGCCCTACCCCCTTGATCACTAATTGAGAAAATGCCCCACAGCTGGATCTCATGGAGGCACTTCCCCAACTGAAGCTCCCTTCTGTGATAACTCCAGCCTGTGTCAAGTTGACACACAAAACTAGCCAGTACACAGGGTTTTTCTGTGTAGCCCTGGCTGTCCTGGAACTCACTCTGTAGACCAGGCTGGCCTCGAACTCAGAAATCCACCTGTCTCTGCCTCCCAAATGCTAGGATTAAAGGCATGCACCACCACCTCCCGGCCATATATTTTCTATATACACCTCCCATTTTCTCTTCATTCATTCTTTACATGCTCCCCACTCAATCTTCACATGTTCCTCTCATGTTCTCCACGTCCTCTCACTCGCTCTCTAGCCTTTCTCTTGCCCTATTGATACTCTAAAAGCAGGTAGAAAAAAAAAAGACATTGTAAAATCATTGCCAAATTAAATTCAAAAGAATAACCACATCCCACAAAGAATTAAGAATTACAATTGGCCGCCGGGCGGTGGTGGTGCACACCTTTAATCCCAGCACTTGGGAGGCAGAGGCAGGTGGATTTCTGAG
>NW_022196895.1:32732624-32742457 GCF_008632895.1 Mastomys coucha | reverse complement strand
CTAGCCTGGTCTACAGAGTGAGTTCCAGGACAGCCAGGGCTACACAGAGAAACCCTGTCTCGAAAAAGTAAAAAAAAAAAAATTACAATTGTTCCTCAAGTTTCAAGCTTTCCCTTTTCCCAGGCCTTTGGCCAAAATAATAATAATTGTAAACTTATTATTATTTAAACTTTAACTTTTGGCTTATTTATTATACTTCAGAGCTCAATGCTCCAAGGTCAGCTACTTGCACTTTCCTGTGACGCTCTAATGATAAATGACATGGGCAAAGCTGCCAGGCAGTGGCCAGAAAGAATCAAGTTAACCTTTAATTCAGTAGTTTCACTGGCTTTCTGCTTCTGTACATTGAACACAAGAGTCCCAGTGTTTTGAATTAGTTTTACTAGTATAAGACTTTGTATTTTTTATACTTTCTTATCCAGAAACCACTCTCAAATGTTGTGTAAAACATTTTATAATTTCAATAGTTTTTTTTTTCTTTCTCGGAGTTCCAATGTTGGCTCTATTTCATTTTTAAATAATTTCTTCAAACTTTGTTTGCAAGTCAAGCATTAATCTGAAACTATCATTGTGTAGTCATTGCATTGTTTTCAAGATGGGAACACACAGCATGTCCCTGGGCCATTAGGACTATGCTGTGCTGTGCCCCTATGCCTCAATCTGTAATCATTACATCAAGGACCACCTAGTTTCACAGAATCCACCAGAGTAGTAGGAGAAAGAAATAGGAAAGTCAGATATAATAGAATAATTATGCATGCCAAGGCCAACTGAAAAGCAGTCACGCACAAATGAAATCTATACAGCCATTGTCCATGGCTAAGGTTAAGAGAAATAGGAACAACTGCTTTTTACAAAGAGCTGCCATGGGCTCCTGAAATGTCTCCAGCCTAGCCTAACTCAACCTCCTCCCACCTCCTTCCACCTCAACTTAACATTACCCCTATAGCTGGCAGGACTCTTCTGCCGTTTCTGCTATCCCCTCTGTGTCCAAGAGATAGCCCTGGCGATTGACAGCCTCTTCCTTCTCCACCTTTCCTCTCTGCTCCTCCCAGTCTCCTGAGAGGTAGGTAGCCATGACAGACTTCCCAAATACCTCTAGCTTCTCTCTCTCTCTCTCTCTCTCTCTCTCTCTCTCTCTCTCTCTCTCTCTCTCTCTCTCTCATCAGCAATAAAACCTTTCCCTAATCATGGGATGGCCATTTTTGTGCTTTCTTTACTACCAGCCTCGATTACACTGTGGACCTGGCACTGCAAACACATAGCACTGCCATACCAGGCAAAATCAAATTCACCTATGCAATGGTGTTTGTAGTGCTGGATATAAAATCCAGGACCTTATGCGTGCTAGGGAAACCACAAACATACTGGCTCTAAGTAAGTTTGCTAATTTTTTTAAAAAAGATTTATTTATTTATTATATGTAAGTACACTGTAGCTGTCTTCAGACACTACAGAAGAGGGTATCAGATCTCATTACAGTTGGTTGTGAGCCACCTTGTGGTTGCTGGGATTTGAACTAAGGACCTTCAGAAAAGCAGTCAGTGCTCTTAACCTCTGAGCCATCTATCTCATCAGCCCCGCTAATTTTATTTTAAAACATTTTTGTTTGAGATGTTATAACATCCTGGCCCAATCAAAACGTTTTAAAGAGACATTTGTGGCCCCTCCCTTTGGCTTTCAGATGAATGAAATAATGGTCCCTGAATAAACGGGAATCTCTGGAGAAGTCTCCTACTGCGAAAGGGCTGAGGCCTGATGCCAGCTGGAGGACAGAGTTGCCTCTGAGGGAGTTCTCATAGTTCTGACATTTGCTGGACCCTTTGCAGGAAGTACTGGAGCACAGACTATGGGCAGTGATACAGCCAACTGCACCTCGAGCAAGACTGGTCAGAATACGGAGATGGGCTTGGCGGTGGTCACCAGGACTTGTATTTGTTCCTTTCCACAGTGCGGTTTCACTGAATATATTTTTTTTTTTAAATCTGCTTTTCCCTATTATACGTCTGTTTGACTGGCCTGTTGAAAATGGGCAACCATGCCCAGCTTCTCGGCACTGCCAAAGACCACGCTCTGTTCCTAATGACTCAGGTAACAGTGGCTTTAGGAAAACATGCTCAATCTCTGTTGGTAACTTTGGCTTTGTCAGTTATGTTACATAAGAAATATTTGTCTTGGTCCTCAGCCAGCAGAAAATAAAAGCTAAGATTTCAGGGTGAGCTGCTTTTCCTTCCCACACCCTGCCCCTTTGGTGTTTGCCGTCTTTCTACCTGCCTCAGAGTGAAGAGAACAGATAGGATATGGTGCCAGCTCTGAGAGGATAGGTGGACCAATAGGAGCCACTTATGCTCCTCTCTCAATAAGATTTATTCACCTTTGTTTGGAGAAAGTCAAGAAACCTGACCCCAATCGCCTGGGGAAAGCCCCACAACCAAATGAACACAAAGACTGATAACAAAGGGCCAGAGTCCTTCAGTTCAAACCTTTCTCTACACCTATTGCCAACACACAGGATGCGCATGAATGAGGAAAGCAGTTGTCAGGGAGTGGAGAAAAGGCATTTGGGGGATTTCCTGCTGTTGGAACCATATTCACTTCCTGACAGCATCCTCTAGTAAAGCTCTATGGGAGACCATAATAAGATCAAGACCATGCACAAAGGCAAGCAGGAGAGATCAAAGAATGGAAGTGGATTGTTTAAATAGGTTGTATATGAAATCATTGTTTCCTTTATCTGGGAAGTTTGTGGGAATAAATATTACATTTGAATAGGGAACATTTTCCTTACCTAGCATATAAAAAACCTAAAGTGTGTTGACATCCTAATGGAGGCTAAAGTTGCAAAGGTTGATGAAAGTTTGAATGAAAATTTGTTATTGCCAGGTGTGGCAAGTCATGCCTTTGATCCTAGCATTAGGGAGGCGGAGGCAATCAGATCTTTATGAGCTTGAATCCAGCCAGGTCTACATTGTAAGACTCAGGACAACTAGGACTACAGACAGACAGGGAGGCCAGTAGGCTTAGATTTTTCACAACCTGCTTTAATAAGGATTCTCCAATGCTTCGCCCCCTTTTAGCCCATCATCCAAGGGTAGGGGAGAAAAGATGGTAAATAGGACAAGGGGATGTGGACCTGTTTAGAAGTAGTTCTTTAGGGGTGATTCCAATCTCCGTTTGTCAGGAATCCAACAGTCCAGTTCAAAAAGTGTCACCAAACATGAATCAACAGTGGTGGTACAATCCAGCAGAAACAGCCAGGCCTCCACCAAATCAGCCCAAGTAAGCAGCAGCAACCAGAACCAGCAGGAAAACCAGAAGTTCTCTGCAGTGCCTTTCTTAGAGAAGTGAAGATCAAGCGAAGATGTGCAAGACCAAGGAAGCACTGCATAGGTAGCTAGCTATGCAAGCACGAGCCCTGAGCACTGCCCCCGACCCCCGCCCCGGCCCCATCATTGTTGGCTCCTATTTATCCTCTCTCTAAACATCATGTTTGGAGAACACTTGGGTCTGCTTCAGCAAAACCTCACCAGAGTCTGCATCATATGACACAAAGAAAAATTTCCACTTCAGAGACCCTATCTGAAAGTCACAAAGAATAAACCAACAAAACCCCAAGCAAACAAAAAGAGACCTACTATATTTTGCTAGATGTGGTGGCACACTTTTTAAAGATTTACTTTGTGATTGCTTGCCTGCATGTCATGTGCACTATATACACGCCTGCTGCCCCGAAGGATTCCCTAAAACTGGAGCTATAACCGATTGTGAGCTGACGCATGGAGGTTGGGAACAGAACTAGGGCCCTGTACCCGAGCAGTAAGTGCTTTTAACCACTGAACCATTTTTCTAGTCTCCATGGCCCATGCCCTTAATTTTAACACTCTGAAGGCAGAGGCAGGCTAATCTGTGTGAGTCACCCTGTAGTCCACAAAGTGAAACCTTGACAGAAAACAAACAGAACCTACCAACATTGTTGTGTTTTGGCCTGTTTTTGTGATCTCAGCACTGAGGAGATTGAATGAAGCAGGAGTATTACAAGTTCAAGACCAGACCAGCCAGGCTACGTGATATGTCTTAATCAGGTTTTCTATTGCTGTGATGAAACACCATGACCAAAAAGCAAGTAGGGAGGGAAGGCCTATTCAGTGTCTTGTTAGGGTTTTGTTGCTGTGAAGAGATACAATGTCCAAGGCAAGTCTAGAAAACATCTCATTGGGGGCTGGCTGAAAGTTTCAGGGGCCTAGTCCATTATCATCATGGTGGGAGGTAAGGCAGCATGCACACATAAATTTTTTTTTTTTAATTTATTTATAGGAAGAAAGGGAGAAGGGAAAGGAAGGAGGGAGGGAGGATGAACTAGGAATACAGATCGGTACAGCTCAGTTAGTAAAGTGCCTTTGCAGCATGTTAAAAACCCTACATTGTATCAGCATCCTCTCATATACCAAGCATGGTGGCCCTCAGCTGCAGCCCTAGCATTTGGGAGGTAAAAGTAGGAAGATCGGAAGTTCAAAGACAAGCTCAAATCTATATGGAGTTGGAGGCCAGAATAGGCTACAGGAGACTGTGAGAGAGAGAGAAAGAGAGAGAGAGGAAGAGAGAAGAAGAGAGAAGAAGAGAGAGGGAGGAGAGGCAGAGAGAAGAACCATTAAGACAAATAATAGCTGGTATGCGGCCCATGTCAGGAGGCTACAGCAGGAGCTGGCAGCTGGCACACATCACCCAGTGATGACTGCTGGGATTTTGAGCCAGAAAAAATTTTCATTTGTGGAGAAATTCCTAGTTTGCTCTCAGACACTAAGGGACACTTTCTCTAGAACTAGAAGACTTAGACATGAAATGCACATACTTTAGAAGTGTTGAGGAAACTCTCTAGAGGACAATGAAGTACTTAAAAACACTCTTGGACAAAATGCAAATGGTTTGTATACGACCACATCAGTGGGAAATTGCAAGGAGATGCTGTACTCACCATGTTCTCTAGAAAATACAAATTTCTTTTTGCATTTTTGTTCGAAAATTGAAATTGAGACTGAGACACTGCCAGATTCATTCCCCATCTGGCCACTTCCTCTGACCAGCAAAGAGCTGCTGGCTGCTGGTTTATAACAGTGCCTCCAAGGTGGCCACTCAGCATCTTTTCTGAGGAAGCCGTGCTCTGATCTAAGATGGGAAAACCCAGATCAACTCAGACTGTTGAGCGGATGCCGTTTGCTCCTACGTTTGCTTTTCACTGAATCCTGCCTAAAAAACAATGCCTACTCACAAGGCCAGACAGTGAGGAAAAACTGAAAGCTAGCTAATTAAAGGCAAATCCCTGCCAGGCACATGAGACTACATAGCAAGATTCCACTCCAAAATAAATAAATAGGAAGTGGTGGTGGCATACAGCTCTAATCCTCCATGTACTCATGAGGCAGTACTAATCCCCCCCATGTACTAATGAGGCAGAGGCAGGCAGATCTCTATGAGTTCAAGGACAGCCTGACATAGAAGGAATGCCTCTATGGAATTCACTATTTAAATTTGAAAGATTAGCGTATAGAGAGGCTGGAGAGATGGTTCAGCACTGTCCGCTTTTCCAGAGGATTTGGGTTTAATTCCAAGCACCCATATGGGAGCTTGCAACTGTCTGTAACTCCAGTTCCAAGGGATCCAACATCCTTACACAGGCACCCATGCAGGTAAAGCACCAATGCATATGAAATAAAAATAAATAAAATTTAAAGTAGAGTGAAACTCAGTAGAGCAAGTTTCTAAAACTGGGAGTAAATTTCCCAGCATGTTCATTTGGGGTGAGTAATTAGGAGCATGAAATGAGTTAGTGTACAGAGATTGGCAAGCATTGAAATAGCCCAGCGCCCTGGGGCAACTTACTTGGAAAAATGAGTGGGCTTCTTAAAGCTGCTTGGCATCCAGCGCCTCACTACCAGTGGGTAATTTAGGGTCAGGCACTTCCTGGTTGGAGAGAATAAACAAGGCTGAGAAAACACTGGGCACACAACCAACAGACTGTGGTTGTCTTCTGTTCTAAAGCAGTCTGTCCAAGGGAAACCCCTTTTGCTTGTATTGTCTCTTGTATGTATGGCCAGGTCCAAAGGAAACTTCAGTTCCTCAAACTCCAAAAGGTGGTCCAAACATCCAGAAATGAGCTCAACCTGGCTTACAGGAGGATGGGGGAGGTGTTAAAAGTCAGCATTCTGCAGGAGTCATTTGTCTTACCTCCTGCAAAAGGCATATATGGCTCTCCAATTAACCTAACTGGTGGCACCTAGCAGCAGAGTCAAGGTCCAGGCTGGCCTCCAGGCTCCCTCATGTCCTACTCACAAGTACTTGTAAGACATTTCTTTCCCTCCTTTCTCTCTCTCTCTCTCTCTCTCTCTCTCTCTCTCTCTCTCTCTCTCTCTTTGTTTTGTTTATTTGTTTTTGAGACATGGCTTCTCTATGTAGTCTTGGCTGTCCTAGAACTCCCTCTATTGACCAGGCTGGCCTCCAACTCAGAGATATGCCTACCTGGAATTAAATGTGTGTGCCACCACCGCCTGGCTACTTGTTACACATTTCAATGCGCCTGCCACTGAGTCTCACTATCTATACTCTACTTCTCTATTCTCTATCCTCCACCATTTAGAAATTAATTCTTTGGGGGTGGATCCAATCTATGTTGGAGATGAGCAATTCAGTTCACACCAATCAACAGTGGTAGCTGAGTCCACTCCAAAACACCATTCATGAATCAACAATGGCGGTTTGATCCAGAAGAAACTGGGAGGATCTGCCAATTAGCCTGAGTCCCAGGAAGTGGCCAGAAGCTGCTGGAACACTACCAGAAATTCTTTGGTGTGTTTCTATGAAGTCACAACAAATGATGATCAGAGAAGAAAGCAAAGGGAACCAATGAAGACCAGCAAAGAGCGACAAGGTGAACCAATACCACACAATGTTGTCCCCTGTCTGTTGTGCTGTATTTATACCCTTTCCAAACATCACATGTTCTCTCAAGCAAAACATCACACACCCTTTTTTTGAGGCTGCTTCCAGAAAAACACCACATGTCTGCATGTGCATGTTTAGCAAAACATCCTCTCACGTGTCTACTTCTGCAAAAACATCCCCTCATAAGACTGTTTCCAGAAAAGCATCACATAACACAACTGAGTCTCCAAAGAAACTGGGTATTTTCACTTCAGATGCCAGGAAAGACTTTTCCCTTCAGGCTTCCTAAGGAACTGAAGGAAAGTAAGATGTTCTAATACAGGTCCTGGCTCCTCAAGGGAGATTCAGAGTGAACTGTGTTAGCATTAGCCACAAATATGCTTTTGTTAGTTCTTAAGTTACATCTCAAGTGGTTGCTAGGAAACCTTTATTCTCTCTTTCCATGAGTAAGATTACAGAGTAGCTCCAGAGATGCATTGAATAGAGTTATCATAAAGTGACACCAGGACAGTAGGGTTGCAGGAGGGACTTTAAGACATGGTCTTTCCCTGTAAGTTTCTGATGAGAAATGTACATTTAGAGAAATGTTATTGTACTGCCAGCAGAGAGATACATTGTTGTTAATTGTGCTGGTGTTCTTGTACCTGTGGTGTCCTGAGGCTCCAACCTATTACTTTTGGGTTTTCCACCCAGGACTTATCTGTTCCCTGAAATAACAACTCAGAGTCTTCCCCAGGGCTCTGATGCTCATGAAAA
Organism: Mastomys coucha; assembly: GCF_008632895.1. Taxonomy (NCBI): domain Eukaryota; kingdom Metazoa; phylum Chordata; class Mammalia; order Rodentia; family Muridae; genus Mastomys; species Mastomys coucha. The sequence continues at coordinate 32,734,765 of NW_022196895.1, read as the reverse complement.
TGTTCGCTCAGAGGAACCAGACAGTGGCCTAGGCCCTGGCCCTGGCTTTGATGGACCCTCGGACACAGACAATGGGGAATTTCAGGTACCCAAGGACCTTCTGCTCTTCATTCAACTAAATGAGCTGCTGGGCTGGCCCCAGGCACTGGAGTGGAGAGAGACAGGCCGGTGAGTGAATTCTGGTTAGTTCTGTAGCATCCTTCCTATCTCAGAATAGGACTTTTCCGCTGGGCAGTGGTGGCACATGCCTTTAATCCCAGCACTTAGGAGGCAGAGGCAGGTGGATTTCCGAGGCTAGCCTGGTCTACAGAGTGAGTTCCAGGACAGCCAGGGCTACACAGAGAAACCCTGTCTCGAAAAACCAAAACCAAAACCAAACCAAAAAACAAACAAACAAACAAAAAAGGAACCAAGAAAAGAGCGTTCACTTGGGCCTGTTCCTATCCTGTGGGGTGATCTATCTGATTTTTTTTTTTTTTTTTTTTTTTTTTTTTTTTGGTTTTTCGAGACGAGACAGGGTTTCTCTGTATAGCCCTGGCTGTCCTGGCCCTGGAACGGACCAGGCTGGCTTTGAACTCAGAAATCCGCCTGCCTCTGCCTCCCAAGTGCTGGGATTAAAGGCCTGTGCCACCACCACCCGATCTATCTGATTCTTACTGTCATTTTTTTTCTTTTTTCCTTGTCTCCCCATGCACAATTCAGACCAGGCACAGTGGCCTAGACTAAGGTGTATATAGGGTAGGTTTATTCTGCCCCCTGGTTCTATACAGCCAGTGTAGGAACACAGCCTGTAGTAAGCACAAGGAGGCCTCATTTTTCTTTATTTTTATTTTTATTTAAAGATTTATTTATTATTATAGATAAGTACACTGAACTTACCTATTATTATAGATATATTATTATTATAGATAAGCACACTGTTGCTGTCTTTAAACACACCAGAAGAGGGCGTCAGATCTATTATGGATGGTTGTGAGCCACCATGTGGTTGCTAGGATTTGAACTCAGGACCTTTGAAAGAGCAGTCAGTGCTCTTACCCACTGAACCATCTTGCCTGCCCCTCTTCTGTCATTTTTTTTTAAAGATTTTATTTATTATTATACATAAGTACAGTGTAGCTGTCTTCAGACACACCAGAAGAGGGCGTCAGATCTCATTACAGATGGTTGTGAGCCACCATGTGGTTGCTGGGATTTGAACTCAGAACCTTCGGAAGAGCAGTCAGTGCTCTTACCTGCTGAGCCATCTTGCCAGCCCCTCTTCTGTCATTTTTAATGAATCTATTTTTTTATCGTTACTCAATATCTTGTCCAACTTATTGCTCAAGAAACCAACAATGTGGACGTCATATCATGGGACACCTTGAGATCCCCTCCAGCAACAGTAGGTCACTGAAGCAGCACAGACATCCATCCTTTCACCTTTTGAGGAATAAAGTGTCACCAATAACCACCGTTCTTCTTACGGGATCCTCTCCAGAGGATGAACTCTGTGTACATGGTATGACCCATACCAGAGATGACCACTTAGACCCAGTTTATAGCCAACTGAAAGTTTTTTATTTCAGACACTGGGACTACATTCAGGGATTTGGGGGACCCAAATGTAGCCCTAGGCATTTAGAGCAAGAGGCTTTTTTTTTTTTTTTTTTTTTTTTTTTTTTTTTTTTTTGGTTTTTCAAGACAGGGTTTCTCTGTGTAGCCCTGGCTGTCCTGGAACTCACTCTGTAGACCAGGCTGGCCTTGAACTCAGAAATCTGCCTGCCTCTGCCTCCCAAGTGCTGGGATTAAAGGTGTGTGCCACCACGCCCAGCTCTGCAAGAGGCTTATAAAGTAAAAACAAAACAAAACAAAACAAAACAAAACAAAACAACCATATCCTGGTATCTCACTCTGCGGCTGCAGGGGGGCATTTTTGCACAAGCAAACAGTTTAACAGAAGCTAAAATAAATTAGCTGGGCATTTTGACTTCAGGTTCCTAGAACTGTGTTGGATAATTTTCCATGGAATTCTCTACCAAAGAGATCAAACTCCAGTTAAATCTGAAATGACCTCAATAAAACATAAGAGGAGGCCAGGCAGTGGTGGTGCATGCCTTTAATCCCAGCACTTGGGAGGCAGAGGCAGGCGGATTTCTGAG
>NW_022196895.1:32731242-32732539 GCF_008632895.1 Mastomys coucha | reverse complement strand
GTGAGTTCCAGGACAGCCAGGGCTACACAGAGAAACCCTGTCTCAAAAAACCAAAACCAAAACAAAAAAACAACAACAACAAAAAGTAAAACATAAGAGGAGGGCTAGTGAGATGGCTTGGTGGTTAAGAATACTGTGTTCTGCTCTTCCAGAGAACCTGAGTTCAGTTCCCAGCAATTACATGGTGGCTCACAACTATCCATAGAGGGATCTGTTGCCCTCTTCTGGCATTTAGGTGTACACCTCAGACAGAGCATGCCTTCATTTAAATAACAAATACTTAAGCAAATAGATTTTTAAAATTTGAAAGAAAGGAAGAAAGAAAGAAGGAAGGAAAAAAAGACATAAGGAAAGAAAGAAAAAGAAACAAATACAAGGGGGACTTCTGCAGTGTCCCGCCCTGTCACATCTTAACAGGAATAGACACTTATTTTAGCTGGCTTCTACACATTCAGTTTAGAAAGAAATTCACTAGTTCTAGTACTCAAAATACCAACAAATGGTTGAAAAACAGAAGGTACCACATTGGTTTAGGTTAGCAAATTACTTTTTTTCTTTTCTTTCCTTTTCTCTTCTTTTTTTTTCTTTCTTTTTAACCAAAAACCAAAATTTACAGCACACAGTATCAAATAGTGGTCAAAGAGATAAATCTAATGGACAGACATCTCATGTTCCATATTCTCTTTAAAGTGAAGGTGTGATAGAGAACTGGAGAAGTCAAAACAGTTGTTGGGTTTGAAACTTAATGCTCTTGTAGAGGACCTGGGTTCAGTTCCCAGAACCCATATGGTGGCTCATAGCCATCTAACTATTAACTCCAGCAATAAGTATGTAACTATAACTTCTATAACGCCAGTTCTAGGGGACCTGATACCCTGTATTGGCCTTCACTGGACACACATGCTACACAGACAAACACACAAGCAAATCAATCATACACATAAAAATGAATCTTTAAAATAAGGAAACAAAGTTAACTATAAAACACTTGCCTATGTAGAACATTGCTCAGCTACAGGAAGGAAAAAGGCATGCATCCATGGCTACAGCGTAGGGAGACACTGTGAGTGCCACGGTAGCAAGGATATGTAGAGAGACTGTGGTGGTTTGCCTGCTGGTGGACAGTGGGGAAGGATTAGGAGATGTGGCCTTGTTAGAGGAGGTATGACACTGGGAGTGGGTGCTACTCCTCCAGCATCATGCCTGCCTGCATGTGGCCCTTCTCTCACCATGATAATAATGCACTAACCCTCTGACATTGTAAGCAAGCCCTATGCTTTTTTTTTTTTTTTTTTTT
>NW_022196895.1:32730305-32731151 GCF_008632895.1 Mastomys coucha | reverse complement strand
TGGAACACTAAGACATAGACCCTGTCTTAAAATAAATAAGTAAGCCAGGCATGGTGGCTTATGCCTTTAATCCCAGCCCTCAGAAGGTAGAGTCAGGCAGATCTTTGTAAATTCAAGGCCAGCCTGGTCTACATAAAGAGCTCTTCGCCGGCCAAGGTTAAATGCAATCCTGCCAATAGATAGATAGATAGATAGATAGATAGATAGATAGATAGATAGATAGATATGCTAAATAGATAATAGATAAATACGATCAATAGATGATAGAGAGTGTGATGATTTGAATATGCTTGGCCCAGGGAGTGGCACTCTTAGAAGGTGTGGCCTTGTTGGAGTAGGTGTGTCACTGTGGGCATGGGTTTTAAGACCCTTATCTTAGCTGCCTAGAAGCCAGTATTCTACTAGCAGCCTTCAGATGAAGATGTAGAACTCTCAGCTCTTCCTGCACCATGCCTACCTGGATGCTGCGATGTTCCCACCTTGATGATAATGGACTGAATCTCTGAAGCTGTAAGCCAGTCCCAATTAAATATTGTCCTTATAAGAATTGCCTTGGGAGCTGGTGAGATGGCTCAGTGGGTAAGAGCACTGACTGCTCTTCCGAAGATCCTGAGTTTGAAGAGACCCAGATTCAGGCCTCTATCAGGCCGAGGCCGTGCACTGAAGGATGACGAGACCAGGCGTTCGGATGCAAGAGCAAAGAGGCTTTTATTTAGGGCTTCGGGTACCCGGGCGGCTGCTCTCAGGAGAGTGGCGCGCCGATGTACTCAGGTGCGGAGCTTTTATAGGGTGCATGAGCTGGAAGCAGGCATACAGAAGCAGATGCATGGTTACAGGTCTCTGATT
>NW_022196895.1:32728764-32728991 GCF_008632895.1 Mastomys coucha | reverse complement strand
GGGTTGTCGATGTGTCTGGGGTGCCTCTTGAAGTGGGACCTACAGGGGCCTGGGGTTTCTGGGGGGGTAGTCAGCAACACCACGTAGGGGCCTTTCCAGCGGGGTTCTAGGTTCTCACAACGATGGCGTCGAACCCAGACGGTATCTCCAATCTGGAACCGATGCGGCACGGTCAGACGGTCAGCCTTGTCCTGGTACGCCCCGGCGAGGTGTTGCCAGATCTCTTG
>NW_022196895.1:32715893-32723614 GCF_008632895.1 Mastomys coucha | reverse complement strand
TCTTGGTAATTTTCCAGCCTTGTTTAAGCGCACATTTCGGGGAAGGGTCTCTGGGTTCGGGTCTTTCAAGTTCAAATCCCAGCAACCACATACATGGTGGCTCACAACCACCCATAATGAAATCTGACGCCTTCTTCTGGTGTGTCTGAAGACAGCTACAGTGTATTCATTTATAATAATAAATAAAGCTTAAAAAAAAAAAAGAGTTGCCTTGGTCAAGGTGACTGTTCACAGCAGTAAAACCCTAACTAAGACAGATAGACAGATGATTGTGTAAATAACTCATTGTGATAACTTTAAAAAATGTCCTGTATAGGCTCATGTACTTGAACCACTTGCTCCCTGGTCAGTGATGCTGTTTATGGAAGCTATGAAACCTTTAAGAGGTCAAGTCTTACTCAAGGAAGTATGTTACCTGGGATAAGATTTGGAGCTTTATAACCTCGCCCCACCTCCAGTTCTCTATCTCTGCTTCCTGTGTATGGAAGAAATGTGATCAGCCAGTGTCTCAGGCTTGTCCCAACCACCCACACCTCCATCCTCACCCAATGTTAAGGATTCTAGCCCTCTGCAACCAAGCTAAACTTTCTTCTTTAATTTGCTTCTTCTGGTCATGGTATTTTATCACAGTAACAGAAAAGTAACTAGCTCACTAATATAGAAGTAAATAAAGGAAAAGATGAGCAAACAATTGAGGAGGACAGTTGCCATCAGCTCCTGGCCTGCACACATCACTCCCATATACATAAGCAGAGGATAAAGTATGTCCAATGAATTATATCATATCAAAACCCCACTAAAACAAATACTGGTTATCTTTTAGATTTATGTACAGTAGCCTGCAATAGTGACACAGGCCTAGCACTTAGTAGGCAGAAGAAGTGGGATCAGAAATTCAGGGCCAGCCCTGGCTATAAAGTGAGTTTGAGGCCAGCATGGGTTATACAAGACACTGTCAGAAAAAAGGAAGAGAGAAAAGAAGAAAGAAAAGAGACAGACCAACAGAAAGGAAGGAAGAAGCAACAAGAAATATATACTGAAATAGTTATGAAATAGGGTGTTAATCCATCTCAAAGCTGGACAGTGGTGGTTCACACCTTTAATCCCAGCATTTGGGAGGCAGAAGCAGGTGGATCTCTGAGTTCGAGGCCAGGCTGGTGTACAAAGTAAGTTTCAGGACAGCCAGAGCTACACAGAGAAACCCTGTTTTAAAAATTCAAAACAAAACAAACAAAACCCCCAAAACATCAACAACAAAAACAAGCCTGCTTAATGGGCAGAAGTTGGTAATTGATGAAGCTAGTCACCTGAGGACTCATTACACTGTTTTTCTCCACCACTACATTATGTCCCAAGTTTTTCATAAAGGGCATGGGATAACCACACCAAAGAGAAGGGAGCGTCACTTCCTCTGAGAGGTAACCTGTCCACAGTCACTGACCACCCTACCCCTGGGCCCACGGGTGAGAGTCATGAATGATTAAGGGGAATTTGAGCAGCTCAGAAGCCATGGAGACTGGAGAGGTGGTGAGCCCAGGGGCTGCTGTGGGCCAGGAAGCTCCGTGCCCTCAAGGGGCTCACTCTGTCTCTTTCATCCCGCCTGCCAAACTGACTGTGGTGGTAGAAGTGGTGTCGGGTCAGGAATCAGGTAAGAGTGTTGAGGAGTGTCAGTTGTTGCTTGCCTAGAACGCATGAAACCCTGGGGTTTGATCCATAGCTCTGTATAAACCTGTCTAAAAAAGGTACAAAGATTTGCGAATATAATTGAGAGGTAGAATACTTGCCTAGTGCATGAGGGGTCCCAAGTTTAACTCCCGAAATTACATTCAAAAGAAGAAGGCCTAAGGAGGATGCGGGAGAGCCTTCTGAAAGAGGTGGGGCTCAGCTGGCTCAGGGTGAAGGTTGACTGCCAAGGCAAGGGCAGTGAGCCTGCGAGCTCATCTTATATTATGAAAACTGACATGACACCCACTCCTCTCAGGCCTCAAGGAGACCCATGGCCCCATATTTCTTTTGGAGGAACCCAAGAGCCTTCACCTACTTCAGCCAGGCACTCTGGAGCCTCAGGTAGATGGTGTGGGATGAGGGGAGCAGAGGAAGATGAATAAGCCACTACTGATCCCGCACTGTGTCCACAGGAACATGGCTTTACCTTTGACAGAGTGCTGGGCCCCGGTGCTGCTCAGGTAGGGGTTCTAAGAAAGGGATAGGATGGGGAGGAGAATGGGAGCTCACAGGGCTCTGCATCCTGGGATTCTGAGTGGTCCAGTCTCTTGCTCAGCGGTGCCTGTGTGTTTCTACAGGAAGCAGAGCAGGAGCTGTTGACACAAGTCCAACCCATGCTGGCCTCTGTGGGACAAGGGTACAGTACGAGCCTCCTGCTCCAGGGTCAGGAAGCAGAGGCACCCAGGTTTGTGCCTCGGGTAAGCACTCACCAGCACATGGGTATCCTGATGCTCCAATAGTATTTTGGGAAGTTTTTAACCTGATCACTCCGCCAGACTAGGGACAGCTTAGATGCCACTGTGGTCCTCGAAGGACATTTTACCAAGGCTGCTTCAGGTGGCCGAGAAGACAAGATGGAAAGCCGTGGCTCATGGATGAGTGAATCCGGGAGAAGTGGCACCACAGATCAGATCTCTAGGAGCTCTAACATCTACACTTTTTTGTTTGTTTTGTTTTTGTTTTTGTTTTTTTTCGAGACAGGGTCTCTCTGTGTAGCCTTGGCTGTCCTGGAACTCACTCTGTAGACCAGGCTGGCCTCGAACTCTAAAATCTGCCTGCCTCTGCCTCCCAAGTGCTGGGATTAAAGGCGAACGCCACCACCGCCTGGAATGTCTACACTTCTTGTAACACCACAGATACTGCCTTTGAGAGCTTTACTACTAAGATTTTATTAAAAAAATATCCCCAAATCAAAATGGCTACCTCAGAATCTTATCACGCCTACTACCCAGCAACAGTAAGGCCTGCTGAAGATGCCTGCTTGCTTGTCTGCCTTCAGGGCATGGGGTCTAGGGTTAGGGACTTGAACCCTTTCTCTTCTGTCTACCACGTAACCAACACCGGCCCGCACAAAACCTGTTACAAACTTCATTCTCAGGAAGTTCTGAGGGACAGAAGGGTGTTCTCTCATCCCCACTGAGCTCCTCTCCCTGCATTAGGTCCTGCAGATGCTGTTTGAGGAAGCTCTGCCTCTCTGCAGCTCTGGCCCTGTGCTTTGTACTCTCAGTCTGGTGCAGGTGAGTGAGGAGGGGCCGGGGAAAAGTCTAAGGAAAAGTCGGAAGGTGGAGCTAATTGACACCACAGGAACACACACACACACACACACACACACACACACACACACACACACACACACGCATATGCGTGTGCACACGGGAGAGATGCTTACAGAGAGCGAGAAGAGGGATGGGTCCAGACCCACTCTGCTACTCCAGCTGGGGCTTGCCTCTTTAGGATCACATTTATATGCTTTTCTTTCATTCTTTCTTTCTCTCTCTCTTCCTTCCTTCCTTCTGTCCTTCCATCCTTCCTCCCTTTCTTTCCTTCTTCCTTTTTTAGTTTTCTTTATTTTTATTTATTCACTTTACATCCCGATCGCTGCCCCTTCCCGGTTACCCCCTCCCACAATCCTTCCTCCCATTCTCCCTGCCCTTCTCCTCTGAGAGGGTGGAGGCCCCCTGGGTATCTCCCTGGCACATCAAAGTTTCTGTGTGGCTAGGTGCATCCTCTCCCACTGACAAGGCAGCCCAGCTAGAAGAACATATCCCACAGACAGGCAACAGCTTTTGGGATAGTGTCTGTTCCAGTTGTTCAGGACCACATGAAGACCGAGCTGTACACCCTGCTACATATGTGCGGGAGTCAGCAGGTTAGGTCCAGCCTCTGTATGCTCTTTGGTTGGTGGTTCAGTCTCTGAGAGCCCCAAGGGTCCAGGTTAGGTGAATCTGTTGGTCTTCCTACGGAGTTCCTATCCTCTTCTAAGCCCTCAGTCTTTCCCACAACCCTTCCAGAAGAGTCCCCAAGCTCCACCCACTGTTTGGCTGTGGGTCTCTGCACCCGTCTGAGTCAGCTGCTGGGTGGAGCCTCTTAGAGGTCAGCCATGCTCCTGTCTGCAAGCATAACAGAGCATCATTAATAGCGACAGGGATTTATGCTTGCCCACGGGATGGGTCTCACATTGGGCTGGTTATTTCTTGGCTATTCCCTCAGTCTCTGCTCCATCCCCTGTCCCTGCATTTCTCGTAGTAGACAAGATAAATTTCGGATCAAGAGTTTTGTGGGTGGGTTGGTGTTCCTATCACTCCACTGGGATTCCTGCCTGGCTACCGGAGGTGGCATCTTCAGATTCCATATTCCCAATGCTGAGATACACAGCTAATGTCATTCCCATTGATTCCTGGGTGTCTCTCCTATCCTAGGTCTCTGGCATGTCCTTGAGATGCCTCCCACCTCTCCACTCCCCCACCCCTGCCAGTTGCAGATTTCTATTCATTCTAATAGCCAAAGTTCTTGATCTCACTTAGGGACCTCAGGAGGGAAAAGGCTTAGCTTGTGACAGTTGTCATTGTGTGATCCCAGATTAGCCGCAGCGGACAGACTCGGGACCTGCTTTCCCCATGTCTGGAGGACCTGCCAGTACTGGATGTGACCCCTCTGGGCTTGTAAGTATTGAGAGCCAATGGGACAGGGGCACTTGCCTTAAAGCCACAGTGACATCTTTAGATAAGCTATTAGACAATTCTACTCTGCCATCCTAGGAAAGGAAGCCCTGAGCTTACAGTCATGCTTACCTGCGTCTGGATGGACTCCGAGAATTCTCTTTCCACCCCCTTTCTTTCATCTCATACCTATATATTTTATTGCCCCTATATCAAATAAATTTCAACTCTCATGCCCACCTTCATGGCTTGAATCAGCCCAGAATCACACTGGGTGGTTCTGAACACCTCGGTGAACAGTTTTTCCCATCTTTGAAATGGTCTCAACTAACCTGTTCCCCTTCTTGGGAAGATCAAGCTTAGGCCAGGCAGTGGTGGCGCACGCCTTTAATCCCAGCACTTGGGAGGCAGAGGCAGGTAGATTTCTGAGTTTGAGGCCAGCCTGGTCTACAAAGTGAGTTCCAGGACGGCCAGGACTACATAGAGAAACCCTGTCTCAAGAAAAAAAAAAAATCAAGCTTAGGAAGATAAGAGACATTTAAGGAGGCTTACTGAGCTCCGAGACTTTGGGGTGATCCTGTGTGCTGCAGACACTGTCATGGGCTTCACACCCAGAGACGCTAGAGGTAGCACAGGGGCTGAAAAGGCTGTGTTCGGCTTCCCCTTCCTGCAGGGTGGTGAAAGACGCCAGTGAAGTGGAAGTATGTGATGCCCGAGCTGCCTCTGAGCTGTACATAAAGGCTGCTGGGGGTGAAGACAGGTGAGGACCAGACATTTGTCATCCACCCGTCCTCAGTCCCCACACAAGTCTAGGTTTCATTCCTGAGCTGGTCATGTCCTCTGCAGGGCCTGCTGTCTGCTCACTCTTACCGTGTCCTGCCCTGGGCCTGAGACCCAGCAACTGTGGCGAGGTACCTTGAGGTTCATGCAGCTTCCAGGAGACCCGTAAGCCTCAAGGGTCTTGTTAGCTTGGGAAGTGAGGTGGAGGCCAAAGTATGGACATAAATTGAAATGTCCAAGCCGGGCGTGGTGGCGCACGCCTTTAATCCCAGCACTTGGGAGGCAGAGGCAGGTGGATTTCTGAGTTCGTTCGAGGCCAGCCTGGTCTACAGAGTGAGCTCCAGGACAGCCAGGGCTATACAGAGAAACCCTGTCTCGAAAAACCAAAAAAAAAAAAAAAAAAAAAAAAAAAAAAAAAAAAAATTGAAATGTCCAAAGCTGAGATTAGAAAATCCCCAAGTAGCCAGCCCATCTTTACGCCCTGTTCCCTCAGTGTTCAAAAATGATGAAGACTTTAAACAGTCACAGTAAATAATCCCAGGCCAATTTACAAGATGCGTAAGCATCATGGGAGTATTTCCAAATTCAGAAGTGTCTAAAAACAAAGTAGAAACTAATAAAGAGAGGGGCAAAAGTAACCTGAATACCGGGGTATTCTGAGGCATTCTTTCTTTTATTATGTAAAAGTATTTTTTAAAATATTCATTTATTTTTATTCATATGTACATGACTATTTATCTGTATGTGTATCACATATGTCCAGTGCCTATGGAGGCCAGAACAGGAATTATAGGCAGTTTTAAACCTCCTGACGTGGATGCTGGGACTTGAACCCAGGTCCTCAGCAATTCCTGTTAACCTCTGGTGGTACAAAGAAAGTTTAAAAAAAAAAAAATCTATTGTGTTGGGTACTTCTGGCCAGCGTTACTCCTCCCCATCTATCGCCTCTCTTCCCTCCCCCTGGCAGAGAGTGCCCCCTGCTGCGAGTTCTGGCTGGTGCCGCTGCTGCTGAGGAGGAGGTGGAGGGCTCTCTGCCTTGGATCATTTCCTGGCTCCTGGAGGCAAACTGCTACAGTGGAATACTTCTTCGTCTGGACCCCCGAGGTAGCTGAGAGTGGGGGTGGGTCCTTCGCAAAGTTTCAGTTTGCTTCCTGCTACAAAATCAGCCAGTTCCCGCCCACTTGTAGCCCGGTGAGAGCACCTGACTCTCTGGATGGGCCAGCATTTAGGAGAGTCCTTCATGGTCTGTCACTGTCTGAAGACTCAAGGGCAAAGCTAATAAGGAAACCAGCCTCGAACCCTTAACCTTTTTTTTTTTTTCTTTTTCGAAACAGGGTTTGTCTGTATAGCCCTGGCTGTGCTGGAAATCACTCTGTAGACCAGGCTGGCCTCGAGCTCAGAAATCCGCCTGCCTCAGCCTCCCAAGTGCTGGGATTAAAGGCCTGTGCCACCACCGCCCGGCTAACCTCAGAGATTTTCAACAATTTACCAAACTTTTTTCCTCTCCTGCCTTTTGGGGCAGTCTCCCTATGTAGCTCAGGTTGTTCATGAAGTATATATGTAGCCCAGGCTAGCTAGAACTTTTTGTCAGCTCCCTGAGTATGGGGGTTATAGTTGTTTGCGACCACAATTCGGGATTTTTTTTTTTAAGTTTTTGTTTTGTTTTGTTTTGTTTTGTTTTTTTGAGACAAGGTTTCTCTATGTAGCCCTGGCTGCCCTGGAACTCACTTCGTAGACCAGGCTGGCCTCGAACTCAGAAATCTGTCTGCCTCTGCCTCCCAAGTGCGCCACCACCGCCCGGCCACATTTGGGATTTTTATCAAACATTTTGACACCTGTTCTCTTTATCAGGGTCTCACTGTAGCCCACGATGGCCTTGAACCCCTGGAAATCTGCCCGCCTCAGCATCCTGAGGGCTGGGATTGCAAGAGTAGGCAGCCACATCCAGGAACACAGATCTGATCTACAAACGAGAGAGAGGCAGGCGTAGTTTGTCAATGAAGAAAGGACCACAGAAGCCGGGCAGTGGTGGCACACGACTTTAATCCCAGCACTTGGGAGGCAGAGGCAGGCGGATTTCTGAGTTCGAGGCCAGTCTACAGAGTGAGTTCCAGGACAACCAGGACTACACAGAGAAACCCTGTCTTGAAACAAACAAACAAACAAACAAAAAAGAAAGAAAGAAAGACCACAGAGAGGAAAGCACTTACCTGTTTTCACATGCCCATTGTGGACGAGGCCTCTGATGCTGTAATGCCTGAGATCTGGGAGGAGGGC
>NW_022196895.1:32708757-32715832 GCF_008632895.1 Mastomys coucha | reverse complement strand
GCGGGGCATAGATTAGACAGCCAGTGCAACAAAGCTGAGCACAGTGACACACACCTGCAATCCCAGCACTCCGAAGACTGGGGCAGGAGCATTGCAAGCTCAGGCCAGAATGAGTTACAGAGCCAGGTGGTCTCAGGTGTGAAGAAGGCTGGAAAACAACATCACCGTCAGTCAGTCGGTTGGAGGGCAGTTTCAGGTTAAAGCACTTGCCTTAAAGCCTTAGAGTTGATTCCTGACAGCTGACGGAGGGGAGGGGCCGTAGTTAAAGCTGGAGGTAGGTAGATGGGTGGCCTATATCGGTCTAGGTTTCAAATTTTACATTAAGTTGAAAAAAACCAGTCTGACCCTCTGTCTCCACAACCGACAAAACCACGCATTTGGCCAGCAGTTCCCAGACTTTCCCCGTCCCTAGCTTGATGGGAGAAGGTAACTTGGAGCATTTCATACCCTTGAGATCTTCATCAGAATGTAACGCTGACCCATGTCTGCAGGGAGGGCAGACCTGTGCTTATCTGCAGGTTAGTTTTATATTCTGATTAATGGCGCAGGCTTTAAGGGGCAGATGGTTTAGAGTCGCTGTGGATAAAAAGGTAAACCCAAGAGCAGCCTCAGCACAGGCCCATCAAGCGCAGCGAAAGTCAAATGGGAGCTGTTAGATGATCAGAAGATGATGATGGTGGTGGTGGTGACGATGGTGATGATGACTATGAAGACTGTTATGATTTTAGACTGGGGGTTGAACCTAGGACCCCAGTACATAGTAGGCAAGTCTACTACTGAACTACACTCCTAGCCTCTTTGACTTTTTGTTTTAAGATGGGTTCACTAAATTTCAAAACTAAGCCTTGGACTTGCTATCGTGCCCGGGGCCACCAGAGTCATTAAGGTGACAGGGCTACCAGACCTGGCAAGGGTTAGGTTGATTTTGATAAAACAGCCCATGATAGAAATTGAGAGTATTACAGCCAGTGTGCTGTGCGGCGCAGGAAGGAGTAGTCTCGTGTGGTGTCTCTTTCTAGGTAGCTCCCCAAGTTTGCTCCAGAATGCTCTATTGGGCGCCTCAAGAAAGAGGGTGCAGGTGAATGAGGTGAAACCCACCCTGTGGAATGCAGTAGAGGAGATGAGGGCCCGCAGGGCCACCCTGAGGATGCTGCGGTTAGGCCTTCTTGGAGACACCTTGACAGACGGTGGGTTGAACCGACTAGGACGGGCACTCTGGGAACTACAGGTAAGCAAGGTGAGACACGGAGGCACCTTCATCAGAGGGGGCCGGTACCCACCCGAGTCCTTACCTCCTAGGTGGTAAAAGCCTGGGGCCCAAGAAGCCGTGCACCCAAAGGGGCTGACACTGAGAGATCCCTTGACCCTCAGGTACATTTTCTCATCCAAACTCTTGGGGGCTCCATACATGTCAGCCTTCCTCTTCCTTCTTTACAGAATATTCCATTGATTGATTGATTGATTGATTTTTTTTTTTTTTTTTTTTTTTTTTTTTTTTTTTTTTTTTTTTTTTAGAAAGAAGAATAGGTATCTTGTTTGATTGCTGGCTTAGGCTCAGAGAGTTTTAAGATTTATTTATTTATTATATGTAAGTACACTGTAGCTGTCTTCAGACACTCCAGAAGAGGGCATCAGATCTCGTAACAGATGGTTGTGAGCCACCATATGGTTGCTGGAATTTGAACTCAGGACTTTCAGAAGAGTAGTTAGTGCTCTTACCCGCTGAGCCATCTCTCAGCCCCGATTGATTTATTTTTGAAAAAAGATTTATTTATTTTTTATTTATATGAGTACACTGCAGCTGTCTTCAGACATACACTAGAAGAGGGCATTGGATCCCATGACAGATGGTTGTGAGCCACCATTTGGTTGCTGGGAATTGAACTCAGGACCTCTGGCAGAACAGTCAGTGCTCTTAACTGCTGAGCTAGCTCATCAGTCTTCCATTTATTTATTGATTCCCAAATATTTATTGACCATGCACGGCATGGGTACGTGTGCCATGTTAGCCCCAGGAGTTCCCTGCTCTGGTAGAATTTAGTCTGAGAAGAAGCAAGCTGATATATTGCTGTGGTCTGGTAGAATTTAGTCTGGGAAGAGACAATTACATTGCTGTGGTCAGTGCTCTGAAAAGCCTGACAACTTGACTCTATGAGACACCAATACACCTTGAAAAAAAGAGGAAAGCAGGGGAGATGGCTCAGTGGGTAAGAGCACTGACTGCTCTTCTGAAGGTCCTGAGTTCGGATCCTAGCAACTACATGGTGGCTCACAACCATCCGTGATGAGATCTGACGCCCTCTTCTGAAGACAGCTACAGTGTATTACGCTGGAGTGGGTGGGGCTCAGAGCGAGCAGAGGTCCTGAGGTCAATTCCCAGCAGCCACATGATGGCTCACGGCCATCTGTACAGCTACAGTGTACTCATAAATAAATAAATCTTAAAAAAAGAGGAAAGCAAGATCTCTTACTGAAGTGAGTTCTGATGGAATTTATAAAGAACATTCTAGGCAGAAACAAACCAGCAGATACTTGATATCTCTGGGGAACTGCAAGCAACTTAATTTCCTGGAGAAAGGAGACAGAGGAAAAGTCAGGGCTGGAGCTGGAGGCAGCCAGGGCACACAGGGGTCATTCAGCCTGTCTCTTAAAGGTTTACAGCGAGCCACCGACCTACTATAAGCAGGGAAGACACTCCGCTCATTTGTCAGGTAAGCAAACTGAGGACGTGAGCAGCCAGGGTCACAGACATCTCACTGCAGGGATGGGATGGGATGCTTTGATTCCCCATGCTGCGACCTTTGAGACAATTCCTCCCCCAACCATAAAATGATGTTCATTGCTATGGTCCTAACTGTAACGTTGTTGCTGTTATGAATCATAATGGAAACATCTGTGTTTTCCCTGATGGTCTAGACAACTCTGCAAACTTTCCCTTGACTCACCACGGGCGGCGACCACAGGTTGAGAATCAGTGCTTTAGACAAAGCCTTTCTTGTCCACAAGGGGGCACTGTCTTCCAGGACTTGCTTCAGGGTGGTTGAACCCAGCCCCTTTCTGTCTTTTGGGTCTCCCCCCTTCTTCTCCTTCCCTTCCCTTCTATTTCCTTCCCTTTTCTTTTCTTTTCTTTTCTTTTCTTTTTGAGACAGAGTCTCACTATGTAGCCCTGGCTGGTCTTTTGTTTTTTGTTTTTTTCGAGACAGGGTTTCTCTGTATAGCCCTGGCTGTCCTGGAACTCACTCTGTAGACCAGGTTGGCCTCAAACTCAGAAATCCACCTGCCTCTGCCTCCCAAGTGCTGGGATTAAAGGCGTGTGCCACCACTGCCCGGCTGCCCTGGCTGGTCTTGAACTCAGAGATCCCACTACTTGTGCCTCCTGAGTGCTGGGGTTATGGACATGTGCCACCATGCCTGTCATCTCCCCCGCATCCCCCCAAATTGTACATTCACAACCTACTTTTATAGACCTGGGATAGGAAATTAGGCTTGTTCCACCACCACCTGTCCCCGTGCCCTTTGGCAAGTGTTTTACTGCCCTGGGCTTTATTTGCATTGCTGTTCATTCCCTCTACAGAGTGTGTGTGTGTGTGTGTGTGTGTGTGTGTGTGTGTGTGCACTTTTAAGTGACTAATGACATTTTCCTCTAGAGGCAGGAAGAAGAGGATTTCTAGGGTCGGGACTCCGTCTAAAGCATCCTCTGGGGCACTGTGAGGAACAGGTAGTAACACTTCACACACACCCCAAAACAACGGAAAAGCTGGGGGAGTAAGGGGTCCTCAAGCCCTGGCTGACATCAGGGAGGAATGGAGCTTCTGTGGACAAGGACCTAAAGGTTCCTTGGACCTCGTAGGGAGGATCATGGGGAGGAGCTGCTGACCTACTGGGATGGATTATAGTGGTGGGGTCTTATACTACTACAGTACCCATCAGCAGAGAGGCTATCTCCTCTCTCCACTGGCAGCTTCTCGAGTCTCATCTCAGTTTATCAACTCTCCTAGGCCAGTTAGCTTCTGGGATCAGCTGCAGCACTGAAGTTCTGTTGGAAAGGTTGGTGTTTGTTCCAGATGTATGCATGCCCTGCATTCTAAGTCTGAAATGATGCCACTTAGGTCCATCAGGCCCCAGATGTGGCCCTGCAGTTTTTTCTGGCCCAGGCCCGGAGGCAAAGACTTCGAGAGGAGCACCGGATTAGGATCCAAGAAGAGCTGAAACACTTGGAACACCGGAAGGAAGTGGCCTGTGAACAGATCAAAGGCACGGTGGCAGAAGAGGTGAGGAGGGAGAAGTATGGGACCGGAGGCTCCTTGTTCCTAGGCCAGACACTGTGGCAAGGACTAGACGGAATCATAACCGGCTGGTCCACATATACGCCACACCCCTATCAGCCTTGTGGCCATACTCAGTGCTGTTTGCTATGATGGGTAGCCACAGGCAGGTGGGAACAATGAGGTCTGCTTTATGCAGGCTGGACTGGGTAGTCAGAGGACACTGGGCCTACAGAGAGACACAGAGGTCAACTAGAATCAGCTCAGGAATTCACTGTAGTTATTTCCTCGAGGGGTGCTCAGTAAAACAACTGTTTAAGAGATAAAACATGTGGCCATGTACCACTACCATGGTACAGGCCTCTCAGCACCCAGCAGGCAGAGGCAGGAGAGTTCAAGGTCAGTTTGGCATATAAAGAAGACCCTGTCTCATTCCCATCCTCTCCCTGCAAACACACACACACACACACACACACACACACACACACACACACACTAAAATTTCAAAAAGCAAACTTGTGTATGTGGTGGGTGGGAACGTGTTCTTAAGTAAGGCAAAATCGTAAGCAAAGCAGAGGGAAACAGCAGCAAAATTTAGCCCACGGATTATTCTGTCTAGCTAGAGCCTTGCAAGTGTAGTCAGAGAGAAGGTTACCGAGACGCGTGTGCCACATCTCTGAGTCTGGATTTAACTCTAGTGAGGATAGGGAACTCTTGAAAGCATATGTCATTTCAGCTCTGTCCAGCGGGAGCCATGGGAATTTGGTCAACTAGATTATGTCCTTGATAAACTGTTTGCAAATCTGCAAAAGGGAAACTTTGTCATAAGACTCTTAGGGATAAAATGAGATCATATGCATGAAATATTTAGCACAGAGCCTCACACAGAGGTGGCACTCACCGAAAAATACAACTTAACTTTGCAGGCTTGCATGGAGAGAGAAAGTCAATGGAAGGAGCAGGCAGTGCTGAAACTTCAGGTGGAAGCCCTGCAGGCAGAACGGGACGTGGCAGAGCAAGACCTGATGGTCCTATATGACATGTATGTACGGGCCACCCGTGCTCGGACATGCCACTTGCTGCAGGTCAGTGGAGACAAAGGGCAGGCCTTAAGTTGGTGTCAAGGCTGATGGACCAACAAGCACCTCTGAATCTGCACACAGGTATTCCAAGCATGGCAGGGGATGTGGGAGGAAAAGGCCATGGCCACAGAACATCGCCACTGCAGTCTGCTGGCTGGCATCCTCCAAGACACCATTGATCTGGCCTTGAAGAACCAGGAACTCCAGACCCAGAACCAGCGGCTTGAGCAGAGTGCAGATGGGGCCAGTCATGCTGGAGTCCTGCCTGGAGAGAAATTCGATCCAGAACACTCTGGGGCTGCTTTCCTTTGAAATCCTCATTCATGAAGGCCCAGAAGGGGGAGGAAGGTGGGGCATACCAAGATGGCTGTCATTACAGAAACCTACCAACACCACCACTAACCGTGTCGCCTTGGACCAATCTCTGCTAAATGCCCAATACCTAGAAGGATTTTTTTTTTCAGCTCCCCTGTGTTTGTGCCATTTGACCCTCATTCAGAGAAAACCTGTCTTAGTAACTGCCCAAGGACAGTCAGCTAAGTAGCAGAGGGACCATTCTCCTCCTCCTGTGCTGGGGACAGACCCTGAGGCTTCTGCATGCCAAGCATCTTCTCTACCTTTGAACTACAGCTCTAACTAACCCTACCACGTTTTTTCTTTTGAGACGTGGTGTCAGATAGTCCAGGCTGACCTGGCACTTGCTATATAACTAAGATTGATCTTTACTTACTGGCTTTCCTGTCCCCAACTTCAGTCGGGTCTTGTTTTGAAAAGCCCACCCAGTGTTCTATCACAAGACCTTTCCCTGGCCAGGATTTCTAAGGAAAGATGATTACAGGCATCAGAACCAGGTGAAGAGTAAAAACAGTGGCTGGGTGCTGGGTGTTGGTGGCACACGCCAGCTCCATCTGCACTCTTGGTCCTTCTGCCTCTATCTCCCAAGCAGAGTCACAAGTTTGCATCATCACACCCTCTCAACGGTTCCTATTGAGACAGGGTCTCATCAAGCAGCTCAGCCTGACCTTAAACCTGAGGCCTTCCCGCTCTACCTCAGAGCTGGGATCACACGCATATCCTGCCATATCTGGACAAAACCATCTCAGATCCACAGAGCTCCAAAAAGGAACTGTGCCACTGCTGACAGCAGGGAGGGTCATTTTCTTCCACTCTAGATGTTCCTCCAAGTCTGAGATGAGGGGAGCCATGAAACACAGAAGACAGGACGACTGCAAATGGTGGTAGGGAGTACCCTACACCCTAGAACACTTTATTAAGACCTTATTGCTTAAGGAGTTAGACACTGATTGGCTATACACGTTTTCTGGACCTGGTCCCTGGCTGCTCTGCAGAGCCCTCCCAAGCTGTTGGAAGTGAGGACACCCTGGGTGCTTCAGAGGTAAGGTGGCTGCAACGGGGCTCTCGAGTTAGCACAGGGGTCAGGCTTAAGCCAGGGCCCAGGGGCAATGTTCCCTGAGATGAGTCAAGCCCCAGCTCCCTCTGCCCTTTCCAAAATAATGGGTGGGTAAGGGGACCAGCACTGTGGAGGGGCAGACTGAGCATCTCTTATGTGAAAGTCATGCTGGCTGGAGCAGCCAGCACCAAACTTCGGGACAGAGAGACTTCAGGAGTGACCACAGCAGGTAAGAAGACCGACGAGCCGGGTGGTGGTGGTGGTGGTGGCGGCGGCGGCGGCGGCGGCGGCGGCGGCGGCGGCGGCGGCGGCGGCGG
>NW_022196895.1:32695317-32708512 GCF_008632895.1 Mastomys coucha | reverse complement strand
AAAAAAAAAAAAAAAAAAAAAGAAGAAGAAGACTGACGAGTCACTTGAAGCAGCCATGTACATGCAGGACAAGGCAGGGTTCTTCAAGGACAGGCCGCCCAGGCCTGGGTTTGGGGCTCCCACCTCTTGAGTATGAAGGAATACAGGAGTGCAGTTAGGTGTTCCTTAACCAAGCTCACTCTTTATGCCTCCTAGAGGTAACTCTCCCACCTGAACATGCAGAGGCTAACCTGGACACCTTAGCCTTCCTTTCAAGGCACTTGTTACAGGGCTGCTGGGGATTGCAGGGGGGATGGGAGGTGACTCTGGTGGTTGCATCCAATTTACACAGTCACAAGTGAGTGGAGGTGGTCAAGGACCTAGGGGCTACCATAGTACAAACATACAGCCAGACCAATGAGCACTGCGGCCAGGAAGAAGATGGCTGTGAGCTGCAGCTGTAGCAGCACTGCTGACAGCACAGCATTGACCACGAGTGAGCAGGACACGATGAAGAGGCGCGTGATGCTGCTGCCATGCTTCATGACGGCTGACATGAGCAGCCCATTGACAGCCTGGTTCAGCACCACAAGCACTGCCCATCCAGAGAAACCCTCCAGGAAGCCTGGACCTGGGCCACTGCCAGCATACAGTCCAAGGTTCAGGATCACCCCAAAAGTGTAGAGGAAGAGGTTCTGAAGAGCCAAGGGCAACCGCTGCCGCTTCATGATCAGCTCTGTGTACACGGAGGACAAGCCGGAGATGAGGCAGTATAGGAGGAGGAGCAGAAGTCCCAGCGGAGTGATATGCAAGGGCATGGGACGGGCTCCGGCTGCTGATGGGGGCCCAGGAAGGTTGTTCACAGGTTCCTGAAAGCCACCTGATGCATAGCAGGCTCCTGCAGCCATCAGCAGCAGCAGTGCCAACCCCTGCCGTGCAGAGAGACGATGTCCAAGGCAGAGGCAGTACAGCAGAGCTGTGCTTCCAATCTTGAGATTGCTCAGCACCTGATAGGTGCTGGGGTCCATGTAGCGCTGCAGATAAATCACCAGGTTGTTGTTGGCGCCATAGAGCAGGGCTGACAGTGCAAAGGGTGCAGCCTGGCGCCAGGGTGGCTTGCCCTGGGGCCATGTCTGCCAGCCTACCAGGAGGGAGAAGGCGCACAACAGGAGCTTGGTCAGCTCAGTGAGTAACACAGCTGAGGAGGGCCGGAAGGGCACTCGGCCATCCACATGGCACAGTGCTAAGAATGGCGCGTGGGCACCATACATGGCAGTGGACAGGAACAGCAACAGGGTCCAGCGAGCCTGTCTCGGGCGAGCTAGGCCTGGCACACCCCCATCTTCTACACTCATGGCCCACACCAGACCCTGGGGTGGCTTGGGTAGCTAGCAAGGGAAAGAAGGGCTGGGACACATTTGTAGGAAACTGAGTATGGAACTGTGGTACGTCACCAGAGAGAATACTGAGGATCAGAGACAGCGGCACGTTCCAGTTAGGTCTTGAAGAGGGGGCTCATGAACCCGTAGTTCTGGGGTCAGTCCCATGGAACTAGGGAGGGAAGGAGTCTAGGTGGGTGCAGGCCGACAAAGCACTGTCCACTCTCTGCAGGAAGAAAGGCAAGGATGAGAGAGGCAGAATGGGCGGAGTTAGCACACGAGCAATAGCGGGGGAAGCCAGATAGAGTGTCTGCGATCGGAAGGCCTCTACCTGCAGGCCCAGCACGCTCATCGTGCTTTCCCCAAAGGCTCTAGTCGGGCCCCTTTCGTAGTGACCTAAAGTAGTTCTTCAGAGTCTTCTCCACGTTGGGCACAGCGTATGCCTGAGCCGCATAGATGCCAGTGCAAGTGCCCACTGCGAAGCCCAATACTGCCGATGCCCTCAGTTTGGCCACCACGTATCCTGCCAGGAATCCCTTGAAGAATGGGGAGGACAAGAGTGAACCATCCTGCAGGGAAAAAAAAAAAAAAAAAAAAACAAGAAGGAAATCAGGTGTGCTCTCCTTTTCCCTGCCTAGGGGCTGAGCTGGGCTTAGAGCATTCGGCCGCCTGCTCCTCACTGCCGACAGCTGTGTTCTTTTCTCCAGAGATTATCTAAAAATTCTGGAGCTTGCAAAAAAGAACGTAGGAGTCCCAACCCCATAATAGGTTCAGAGGACTCTAACCAGAACTCCACTCAGCCAGCCAGAATGCCAAAGGAACCTGAGCCCCTCCGTTTCTCCTGCTTCACTTCCTAGTGTTGTGGTCTCTGATAACTACGAACTAACCATCTGACTCCAGCTTTACCACCTAGGCTCTATCTATGTGGTACCTGGAATGTTCACACACACACCCCCTTCATCTACTTAAAACCCATGTAAGATCTCAGCTCAGGTACTATTCCCCTCTTCCCACTTTCTGGTTTGGCGACAAGGTCTCCTGTATGGAGCACTGGCCTTGTGTATAGGTTGGCCTACGGCTTTCTAGGTAGGCCAGCCTGGCCTTCAACCTGTGTGGACCACAATAACCAGCTCAAATGCTATTTTCTCAGGGAGACTTGGCTTGGGCCCTCAATGTCCACTGCAAAAATTAAAAAAAAAAAAAGAAAGAAAAAAAAGAAAAAGAAAAAGAAAAAAAAATCTCTTTTCAACATTTCCAAGAGCAATTGGACCCTTACCTGACCTACACCACTGTTGACTTCATCTTCCACACGCTGCTGTAGGCGCTCCAGCTGGTTCTTGAGAAATGTCAGGTCCTTAAGCTTGGGCAGAGAATCCTAGGACAAGGGAGAGGCTGGCTCCAGCAGACTTGACCCAGTCCCATGCCCTGCTCAATTTTATCAGAGGCTAGGAACTAGGTGAGCTGTGGGAGGGATGACGGGAAGAACCAAATAAATCTCTTCCTACAAAACCTTCCTGAGACGGCAGTGATATAGGAAGACAGACATTGAAAAAAAAGCATGTGCGTGGGGAACAGGGAGGTGAAAGGTGGAATGTGCACCAGGAATTTATAATGACTGTTACAGAATCATATAGCAAGTAGAGGAACTTCCACTTTAGCTTTATGCAGGAATCACTATGACTAAAGCACAAGCTTGCTGAAAATGCTCATTGGTCTTCTTTCTCTGCTGTGTTCCAGTAGCTGAGAAACTGGCAGGGTATTAGGAAATCTATGGGCGACAATGGGCTTCCAGACCAACTATGGATAATGGACTGAAGCAGTTCCATGTACAATTCGAGGCTAACCTGATATACGCTTAGGCCATTCCGAACTGAACATGATACAAGGCTATGTGAGAGAATAACTGCCAGCAAGAGTATGACTAAAAGAACACGGTATGACTAAAAGTCTGGTAGCATGTGTGTATGAAATTCAACGAGTGAGCAAGGCGTGTTTGAATGAGGGTGGTGGTAAGAGTGGACTGGAAACGCTGTATTTGTAAGGCAGACTTCAGGGGCTAGAGAATGGACCCGAGAGAGGAATTTTACAGAGTGAATATATTTGAATATGTTCTCATAGTAAGGTACCGTGTCCATCCCCAGAAGGGTAACCCTTCACCTAATGCCCCCTACTGTTGAGGCAGTTGACACAGGAACTCAGAAAAAAAAAGAGTTATCTCTGAGTCTCTGTTCAAAACTGAAATGGTTAAGGAACGTGAATACCACGCCGAATGAAGCAGCCCTCGCTTTCAACTCACCTTGTCATCCGCCATCTTCCCCCGCCGAACTTGTTGCGCACGCGCAGCCCCGCCTCCTCATGTCAAAGGCTACTTCCAATTTTAGAGGCACTTCCGGGGCATTTCGGGGGTTGGGGAGGGGAAGGCGGGGCGTTTTGGGTGAAGGCTGTGGCAGATAAGGCCCTTGTAGTGCTCCTGTCTAGTCTTGTGCTGAGTGCGCGCATGGGTAAAGGTCGGGGCGTGATGATCTCATGCTCCACGCGATGATCTCATTCGCGCCCTGGTGCGCAGTGTGCACTATCTCCTCGCCGGTCTTCCGCCGTCCGAGGGACGGAGCGGTGTGGAGCTCGTAGTGTCAAACGTACAGAAACACGCGAGGACTCGGGAAACCAGGCGCGCAAGCAGCTCAGGCCCGCCTCTGCCCTCCCCCAAGGCCATCCCTATCCCGCCCAGCGTTTGTTTGCGCGGTGCCAGTTGGCCCGGCGGTCTCCGGCGCAGAGAGGCTGGGCTTGTGGCCCCTGCAGCTCCGGAGGTCGCCTTGGGCTGAGAGCGCAGGCCGGCAGAGACTATGCTGGGCAAGGATTATATGCTGGCCATCATTCTGGTCAACTGCGATGGTGTGCACTGAGGGTCCGGTTTGGGGGCACCAAAAGCCGAGGGGAGATAAGGGATGAAGGAAGGCTACCCGAGATTCAAACACGGGGGGAGGGGGTACTGGGGTGGGGTGGCTCTCGGGGATGAGAACCAGGCGATAATTGAACTTTGATCTTTGCATGTGCTATCTCTAAGATGGGAATTGATACCTACTTAGGGCTGTCTCCTATGGGATGGAGCGAGGGTTATGACAGAAGTGTTGGAAGCTCACGAATAACATGTGCCCTTGCTTTTTAACCCCTTGTTCCTGTAGATGACTTGTGGGGGGACCAAAATCTGGAAGGGGAAACAGGCCTACCCCCTGGCTGGAGAAAGATCCGTGATGCTGCAGGAACTTATTACTGGCATGTACCCAGCGGTAGCACTCAGTGGCAGCGCCCAACCTGGGAGCTAGCAGGTGCAGAGGACCCAGGAAGGGTAGGTAGAACAAGAGGAGGGAGCCTGAGCTTATGAGTGGACCTAGGCCTGCTGCTGTACTGACTAATCTCTACTCCATAGGGAACAGAGGGCATTTGGGAACTACGACCCCCCAAGGGGAGATCTTTCTCCAGCTTGGACAGTTCACTGAACCGGAGGTAACAGGGGTGGTCCCGGCCCAATGAAATCCTTGAGGTTATTGTAGCACTCAAAGGAATGCAGCTGGATCCCCAAATTGTTTTTTTTTTTTTTTTTACTTTTTCTGAGACAGGGTCTCAGGTCAGTGTCACTGTATATGAATGCCCTAACTGGCCTGGAACTCACTGTGTATACTGGGCTGCCCTGGAACTCATAGAGATGATCCCATGCCTGTCTCCACAGTTTGCTTTTAAGCTGTGCTCCTGGGGACTCTTGTCTGTTTGGGGGCTCTGTTTGTACTTGGCTTTGTCTCATATTCTTTTTTGTTTGTTTGTTTGTTTGTTTTTCGAGACAGGGTTTCTCTGTGTAGCCCTGGCTGTCCTGGAACTCACTCTATAGACCAGGCTGGCCTCGAACTCAGAAATCCACCTGCCTCTGCCTCCCAAGTGCTGGGATTAAGGGCGTGTGCCACCACCACCCGGCTTGTCTCATATTCTTGACTTTGAGTATTCTGAATTTTGTCTGTTGCAAGTTCTTATTAGATCTGTGTTCTGTATTCTCTGTCCTGACCTAATAGATCCCATCCATTGGCTTAATTTCTTTTGGGGTTCCTATTCTATGTTGTAGGCTATCTTCTGGTTTGAAGATTTTTGTCCACATTTTTAGTTCATATCCATGTTTGTCTTTTAGTTTATGTCTGTGTCCTGAATTGCTTCAAATTTTAAACACTCATTGTTGATTTACTATATTCCGTGCCCTATTTTTTTCTGGGTTTGCATTTGTGGGGCTATATTTTGGGTCTTGTCCCAAATATATTTTGGTCTGTGCTCAGTCAGGTAGGCTAGGTTTCACCATTGCCTCTAATGTAGGAATCCTAATCCTTTTACTGTCTCTAATCTCTCTGTTCCAGTAACTCTCTGACATGGTATAGTGAAGATTCCTATGTCCGGAGCCTGGAGCCAGGAGCTAAGGTAGTGATTGGACATAGTAACCAGTTAAGACATTGGAAGATCTCAAGAGAAAGATTAGGGGTAGAATAGTAAAGAGTGGGGCTGGCTAAGTGTAAAGAGTAGGACTGCCTGAGTTTATATGTGTGGATCCTGTATGATCCACCACTCCACTCGACATCCTCGTCACTTCTTTTTCCCTATCTTGTCAGTGCTTTGCAGTCCGGTCTCTGGGCTGGGTAGAGGTCCCTGAGGAGGACCTGGCACCAGGGAAGAGCAGTATTGCTGTCAATAACTGTATCCAGCAGCTGGCCCAGACCCGAAACCGGAGCCAGCCTCACGATGGTGCCTGGGGTGAGGTGAGCTGTCTGATTGATTTCCCCAGGGGGTCAGCCTATGCCTCAGCAGAGGTCGGTTTTTCCTGAATTGCTTGTTTGCCACATTAGCCACCTTTATCTGTCAACTCCCTGTCCTTGGCAGGGCCAGAACATGCTGATGATCCTGAAAAAAGATGCCATGAGCCTGCTGAATCCCCTGGACCACAGTCTGATCCATTGTCAGCCTCTGGTTCACATCCGTGTATGGGGTGTGGGCAGCTCCAAGGGCCGGTGAGGACTTCTGCATTCCCCCAAGCGAGAGTTGCTTCCCCCTTCCCCCTTGCAGGCTGTGATCCCCACTGATGCTGAACCCTTGGACACAGATCCTCTGATGTGGACCCAGCACGGCCTTCCCTGCCTGGTTCATCCCTGGTTGGGGTGGGTGGGCCCAGCTCAGCAGGGACAGATAGGGGAGAGTCTGAGAGACTGAGCTGACTTTCTCCTGTGCTCCCACATGCTTCTGGAACAGTGACAGGTATGCGATAACTAGGTCCTCTTAAGCCCTACCCCTGACTTCCCCATTCCAACTGTGCCATATCTTAACCCTAACTTTAGAAGCCTCTTACAGGCACTTGGAAGCCCCTGCCCCTAACTAGCTTCATCTCTGCTCCCGCCAGGGACTTTGCTTTTGTTGCGGGTGACAAAGACAGCTGTATGCTCAAATGTCATGTGTTTCGCTGTGATGTGCCCGCAAAAGCCATAGCAAGTGCTCTACAGGGGCTCTGTGCACAGGTGAAGGCCAGTGGTGGGCAGGGAATGTGGAGTTGGGATAGGGTGAGCTTGGCCCCTTACCCTGATGTCTCTCCTGTGTACCTCATGCTGCCTGCTTTGTATTTTAGATCTTGTCAGAGAGGGTGGGAGTCAGTGGAGAAGCTGCTTGCTGTTCCCCAGATCCTATTTCCCCTGAAGACTTACCAAGGCAAGGTATGAGGAAGGGCATGCTGCACTGCAACATCGGGATGCTTTTGTGAAAGATGGAGGTGCTAAGGGCACTGGGGTTCATGGTTATTTAGCTCCTCCCAGGAGAGTCCAGACCCAAGGACCCAAAACAGTGAATTGGAGGTGCATCTATAGGTTTTTCCTGTACTAGCAACAGTTCTAGCTCAAGTCCTAGCATATTCATTAGTGTGGGGAAGCTGGGAATGGTAAGGCATACCTGTAATCCCAGCACTAAGGCAGAAATAGAAAGACCGTCATACACTTAAGGTCAGTCTGTTCTTCATAGAAAGTTTCAGGCCAGTTCCAGGTTACATAGTGAAACCCTGTCTTCAAACTACACAAAGGAAGAGTTGGGAAAGGGGTAATTGAGTTTCTATACTAGCTTAGTGTGTGATGTGTATATTTCAGTGGAGTTGCTGGATGCAGTGAGCCAGGCTGCTCAGAAGTATGAGGCACTGTACATGGGGATCCTACCAGTCACCAAAGCTATGGGTGAGGACTGAGGGGGCCGGATGGATGTGGGTATGTTAGGAAAGGGGAAATGGGTGAAGTAAGGTCTATGCTGTAGCTAATCTTGAGAGTTCTTGCATGGCCTCCTTATATAGCCTGAAATATATCCCTTCTTCCAACTCAGAATTCCAAGCTCAGCTCCATCTATTCTCTTCCCATCTTTTTGAATCCTAAATTAATGAAAGAGTCCTAGAAACTCCCAGGAGACCCTTTCTATCCAAGCCAGACAACACAGTAGGGATGTCTCCTCAGGTATGAACGTGCTGAATGAGGCCATTGGTACCCTCGCTGCCCGGGGAGACCGGAAAACCTGGGTCCCTGCTATACTCAGTGTGTCTGACTCTCTGATGACTGCACATCCTATTCAGGTACCACTAACGGGTGAAGTTCAGGGCCTTGGAGGGTGAACAGGCATGTTGAGGTAGGGGGGGTGTGTCTTTACTTGGTTCTGGAAGTTTGGGGTCTGGCCATTGTTTAGTTTATAGTGATGAGGCTTTATGTGGGCAGGCAGAGGCTGGTGCAGAGGAAGAGCCACTGTGGCAGTGCCCTGTTCGCCTTGTAACCTTTATTGGTGTTGGCCGTGATCCACATACCTTTGGCCTCATCGCTGATCTTGGTTGTCAGAGCTTCCAGTGTGCAGCTTTCTGGTGCCAGCCTCATGCTGGGGGACTCTCTGAAGCTGTGCAAGCTGCCTGCATGGTGAGTTAGGGATGGAATGGGCATGGGAGAGGTTTTTACCTGTGGTCACTCTGTACCATGCAATGGGCTCAAGATGGGCAGCTCTTCTTAAACCAAACCCAGTGATCCCAGGGCCAAATCTGGTTCACAAATATATCTGGCTTTTTAATGCTGTTTTTGCTAAGTTTTGTGTTGGTTACTACTATTTGAAGTCTAGGGCATTCCACATAATAATTGCTATTTCTGCTTATCTTAAAGCGTGGGGAATGCTAATACAAGGTACACACACACATGCACACACTTATGGACACATATAATACATAACACATTTCAGCATTTGGATGAAGTTGTGCTGTATAGAGTGGGCCCCATTTTACTGATTCAACATACTTCTTGATGTATGTGGCCATTAAAATGTAGGATGCAGGCTGGAGAGATGGCTCAGTGGTTAAGCACTGTCTGCTCTTCCAGAGGTCCTGAGTTTAATTCCGAGCAACCACATGATAGCTCAGAACCATCTATAATGGGACCTGATGCCTTCTTCTGGCATACATATGTGCATGCAGATAGAGCACTCATACATTAAATAAGTAAATCTTTTTTAAAAGAATGTAGGATGCTTAAACTACACTATTTAGTTCACTTAATTCAATTCACTTATTAATTCAACAAAT
Source organism: Mastomys coucha (assembly GCF_008632895.1). Taxonomy (NCBI): domain Eukaryota; kingdom Metazoa; phylum Chordata; class Mammalia; order Rodentia; family Muridae; genus Mastomys; species Mastomys coucha. The sequence goes on along the minus strand of NW_022196895.1, from coordinate 32,699,545 downwards.
GAGTGTCTGTAGGGTCCAACTACTATAATTAATCCTGAGAATTCATCTGTATAGAAGGTCCGCACAGCCTTTGCCATTGCAGAATACTCGAGTAGAACATAAACACATCAGAAAGAAGATACATACCATGTGACAATGGAGATGGTTCCTCAAGAGGCAGAAAGGCTACCAGTAGGGGAGAAAAAGGCAACCAAAGAAGTATGCCAGGGGAAGAGACATGGGCAGGTATACCAGATAGCCTCAGGAGCGGATGCGAAAGAGTGTTAGTGGACTAGAGTGCCAAGGGAAGAGACATAAGGCAGGTATACCAGAGAACCTCAGGGGTGGATGTGAGAGAGGTGTTAGTGAACTAGAGTGCCTCAAAGAACATGGTATGCCTGGCCTGCAAGAGGATAGATGAGAACAAAAAGAATGGCAGAAGCCAGGTCATGAGAACCATAAAGATTAGCCTGGAGCACTAAGGACCCTTTAAGGGTTTTAAGTAGGGCAGTAAAGTGAGATTTGTGGATTTTACCTACTTGAGCGACTGCAGATAAACAAGAGGAAGTTGAGGGGGGCTAAGTAGAATCTGCTCTGAATAATTTAAATAAGAGTTTGATTGAGATAGTTATTTTGGGAATGGGTTGAGTTTGTAGATTTTTTCCTCACCAGAGAATCTGTTTTGCAGAGACTGGAGGAGAATCTCTTAGTGGTAGGTATAGTTAAGAGTGCATGTTTTGACCAGGCACTAGTAGTGAATGAATTCCAGCATTCACAAGGCAGGTGGGTCTCTGCAATTTTGAGGCCAGCTTTGTCTATAGATTGAGTTCTAGGACAGCCAGGCTGCACAGAGAAACTCTGTCTCAAAAAAAGAAAACAACAACAAAAAGAGTGCAAATTTTGCAGCTGGACAGACTTAGGTGTCAATGTCAGTTCTAATGTTTTCTATTTGTGAGACCTTAGACCAGTGTTTCTTAGCCTAATGCTGTGGTCCTTTAATATACTTCCTCATGTTGTGGTGACCCCCAGACATAAAATTATCTTGTTCCTACTTTATAACTTTAATTTTGCTACTGTTATGAATTGTAATGTAAATATCTGATATGTGACCCCTGTGGGAGGTTTCAATCCACAGGTTGAGAACCACACTGCCTTAGACAAATCATTTATTAATCTCAGGACTGTGGTTATCTTCATTTGCAAAATGAGTTTAGCAACACTTCATAAATAACTGGGTTAAATTAAATTATCATACAAAGCACTTAACACAGTGTCTAGCTTTCCTTAAGTGCTCACTAAATGTCAAGCTTTATTTTTTGTTGCTGAGAGGCACCTGGTAATGCTAAAGATACTGGAGACATGACTGTGGCATTGTGTCAGACAGGATTCTTGGCCAGTTACCTGCCCTATGGAAGCTTTTAGGTGTGCAGGGGCAGAAAGCTGGATGTTCATCTTCCCATTCTTCCTAGGTTCAGTACCAGAAGTGTCTAGTGGCCTCAGCAGCTCGGGGTAAGGCCTGGGGTGCTCAGGCTCGTGCTCGCCTGCGGCTCAAGCGGACCAGCTCCATGGACTCCCCAGGCAGCCCCCTTCCTCCCCCTCTACTCAAAGGAGGGGTTGGGGGTGCTGGAGCAGCTCCTCGAAAGCGGGGTGTCTTCTCATTTCTTGATGCCTTCAGGCTAAAACCTTCTCTTCTCCATATGTCCTAAATTGATCTTAGAGGGCTGGGGAAAGAGGCTCTATACTCTTCCAGTCCCTAGGGTTCTGGAGCCTCACACCTTCCTGCCCATCCCCGATCCTTGCCTACTCTGTATTTATTACCAAGTTCATTGTTTATATGGATGACTGAGAGGCCCTGCACTATAACTTAGGCCCGTGGCACCCCTTTCCTTGGGTCCTTTTGCTCCTTGCCCCTGTCCAGCCCTGGACAATTGGCTCTACCTCAGCAACTTTATAGCAGAATCAGTGCAAATAAAAATCCCTCAGTGACCTCACTAGTTATGAGTATATTGACCTGGGCTAAGATTGGGGGCCATCCGCCTGTGTGAGGTGGGTATGTATGCTTGGTGTTGGTGACTGCCAGTAGTCATTATTAGGGCATGGTTCATAATGGAAATCTGACTCATTCATTCATCAAACAATTTCTAAGAGCTTTTCTATATCAGATATTAAAGTAGGCCTACTTGTAAGGGGTTCCTTCTGAGACTTTCAGAGGAGAAACAACCAAATCAGAGAAGACAGAAGATACCATGGAGTCTAACCAGGAGTTAACAGAGGGTTGTTGGAGCTCAGATGACACTTGTCCAAGGCATGTCAGAAGACTTCTGAAGAGTTAACGTATCTAAGTACTGAAGATGAGCTCTTGTTAGCAAGCCTAGAGAAAATGAATGAATGTAAAGATTGTGCAGGGCAGTCTACTAATATGTGACCTTCCAGAGGTGGACGTATGTGGTTAGAGCAGGAACTTAGGGTGTTTGAATTTGCTTCTGAGAACAAACTAGGAGACATTAGAAAAAACTACCTATTTGGTATCCCGTGATAAGGTCCCCAGATTAGTCAGTTGTCCTTTAAAGAACTGGTGCTGGGCTCTCTAGGCAGCTCCTCCTGTACCACCAGGCAGCTTGAGTGAGTGAGCGAGCTACCGCCCCGGAAATGACGTGATGCCCCGCTGGCGGTGCGGAAGTGGAGATGGCGGAGCTGTACGTGAAGCCCGGTGAGCACGGCCGGCGGGCTGGTGGTACTCGCCCTCTCCCGTACCCTCAACCCCAGTGTATCCTCTGTTGGTCTCTTGGGTTCCTGGTCTCGTTTCACACACTTCCTCGCCTTCGCAGGCAACAAGGAGCGCGGCTGGAACGACCCGCCACAATTCTCCTACGGGCTGCAGACTCAGACTGGTGGACCCAAACGCACTCCACTGACTAAGAGGATCGCGGCCCCACAAGATGGATCCCCTAGAGGTGGGTGAGGGCTGTGGGCAGAATCCTGTACAAAAAAGAATAGATGGTGTGTGGGGTAAGCCTGTCCCATCGACCTGTTTTCCTCAAGGACTCTGTAAGAAGGGCTGGGAATCCAAGGCTCAGCGAAGGCGCTTTTTGAGCCCGATCTTTTTAGCAAACGGTATGTTGGATAAAAAGGACTCCATACTTTTTTTTTTAAAAGATTTATTTTATTATATTTAGGTACACTGTAGCTGTACTTCAGATACCCTAGAAGAGGGCATCTGACCTCATTACAGATGGTTGTGAGCCTTCATGTGGTTGCTGGGATTTGAACTCAGGACCTTCGGAAGAGCAGTCAGTGCTCTTAACCACTGAGCCATCTCTCCAGCCCCCATACTCTCATTTAGACGGTTTTCAATTTTTCTTGCCTAGATCTCTTCCCAGGATCCTATAGTCTTAGTGTTATAAACATCTTAGATTTTGCTATTTACTCGTTTGTTTAATCGGTGTTTACTGAACACCTGTCAGGAAGCTGTCAAGAGCCAGGAACTGTTTGAATGCTACTAAAAAACGGTGAACAAACTAACAGTATTTTTGATCCCACGCTATCAAGATAAAATGACACGTGAAATATTGGCCTAGTTCAGAGACTTTAGAGTGCTCCAAAATATATGCATATATTTTCCTAAATGGAGGGTTGGAAGGTGGTGGTATGCTTTATTTGATTTGGTTTGGTCCTCTCCCAAAGGAGAGGGTGTGGGTAGAGAGGCCTAAAGATGAACCTAAGACAGCCTTAGGGATCTCTAGCACCTAAAGAATGCATAGAGAATACTGGTTAGAATTAAATCTTAAATCAATAGTAAAGACTAAATAAGGTAGAGATAAGAGAGATTTAACATTTCTGTAATTAATTTTCAGAAGTAGTTGGATCTCTCTTGAGTCTGAGTTGAGCTTGATCTAAAAAACATTAAACTCAAGTTTCAGGACAGCCAAGGCTATGTAGAGCAGTTCTTTAAAAGAAGGAAGAGAAAATAGAATATGAAGGGGTTTTTGATAGCAAATACTTTAGAGCCTATTTGTACGTTCATAGCATGATGATAATTTGTATTTGAGTCAATTCTATGAACAAAGTTAAGTGAAATGAGAAGATAGGAATAAAATGAGAATTGCAGAGGACTAAGCCTTGTTGCTTGATGCAAACATTTCAGCCCCAGAAACTTCTGGACCACCTCCAGTGGATCATCTACCTCCTTCAAGTAAGGCTTCCAGACCTCCACCCATGGGGAGCTCTCCTGCTACTGGTGTGGAGCCTC
>NW_022196895.1:32685573-32694407 GCF_008632895.1 Mastomys coucha | reverse complement strand
ATCCTGTCTAGGCCACTGCAAGATCACTTGTTACTCATGTACATTTCAATAAACATCTTAATGGTGGGAAGTGGGCAGGAAAGGTGAGCCATTCTGATGCCAGACTGGTTCTTTCCCTGCTCCATGGATACTACTGCTTGTCCTATTCATTAAGAAGGGCCTTGATAGGGATAGCCAGATGCTACTTGCTCTTCTCAAAACTAGACTGAAAAGTATTTATATTGTGGCATGGTATCTTTTGGATAATATAATTTTCAGCCTGAGAACAGATTCAAACAACTGGAAACCTCCTGTCAGAAGAAACCATCATTTTGCTGTATCTCTGGTGTATTGCTATAGAGAATAGTAGTTGGGTTTTCTGCTATTTAAACTGAAGGAGAAAAACACGAGGTTTCTGCATTTCTGTTGAATGTAGTAGCATACACCCAAGGTCCTAACAGTTAAGACATGGAGGCAGGGAGAGGAGTTCAAGGTTAAGCTCTATTATTACTACATAGTGACTTTGAGGCCAGTCTAAACTACGTTGCTATCCTCTTTCAACATGTTGACTACTGATACTTGAGGTCAAGATAATCTGATTTACTGAACAAGGTGATGCCCAATTTTGGGTTTCAGTGTAGGCCCTAAATTTAAAGAAAGATTTATGTTCATTGAGTGTTCTGTCTGCTTGTATGCGTACACAACTGAAGAGGGCATCAAGTCCCCATTGTGAGATATGGTTTTGTTGCTGGGACTTGAACTCAGGACTTCTGGAAGAGATACCAGTGCTCTTAACTACTGAGCCATCTCTCTAGCACAATTCCCAAGGTCATTTCTGACACTTAAAAAAAAAAAAAAAAGAAAAGAAAGAAATAGCTGGGACCAGAAATACACTGGTGGTTATGCTGAGAAGAGGATAAGAGGCTTCTAGCACTGGACTGGGGATTGGTATTTAGGAGTAGTAAGCAGAAAAGGCATGGCAAGGAATTGGTGATAACTGTTAGGTGAAACAGCATCTCTTCCAGGAGTCTAGTTTACAAATGAATGGGGAAGGGCTGCTAGAATGGTCCAATTCCGGGAAGGCTGCTGCCTGGAAAGACAGGAACTGCCAGACCTTGGCAAGGCTCAGGCTGTTGTTGCTTGTGGCTGGCAATTCTAGTAGCTTTCCCTCAAGCCCTGCTTGCTGCTGAAAGTGGGCCAGTGGGAGCTGGAAACAGACTTCCAGTCTCTTAACCAAGGTTGCTGTGTCCCTCAGATGTACAGCTGTGAACTTAGCACTGAGGATGACAATAGAGCCAAGACATTTTTTTGAAAGTTTACTAAGCAGCCAGAAGGTGACATACTCTGTCCCCAGTGCCAGCCCTGAGGGGAAGAGGTTTGGGAGGAATATGTATAGACCAGAGAAAGCTAAAGGCTTGGCAAGTTGCCCACTGCTATCCCTGGTCTAGCTGCCTCAGAACTAAAGGAAGCCCAGAACCAACAAGTCACTCTTTTCCCGGATTAGACGAGGCCAGCTGGCCCTTGGATACCCAGGAAGAGGTGATGGCAATAGTGGGATGAGAGCTCCTTCCATTACTCCACACAGGTCATTCTGCACTAGATTACATGTCCATTTCAAATTGTTCGTCATCTGGGGAGAGAAGGCAAGAGAACACAGTTAACCCGTCTAAAGGTGTAAGCCCAGCTAGTACAGGAATCCCTGTTAGAACTGAATCCCAACTCTACTTAACAAACGCAGTTAATAGTTGATCCTATTTTCTTACCGGTTATCTCTTCCTCTGTCTGCTTCTGTTCCTTCAGCAACTCCAGCTTGGAGGGTGGTACTGTTGGAAGAGTTGTGACCCCTGGAATCTGAGGGAGGCAGCAGGGAGGTGTCCGGGCAATGGGTGAGTTCTTGCACTCCAGCAGGAACTTTCTGTCGTAGATGATCCTGGTGCCTGTGCCGGGGTAAGGATTGAGGTTAAGAGTCAGGAATTTAGAGATTATCACTCAGCTAGGATTCAGCTGGCAAACCATCAAACTACAAAGGACTCGCGCATCCAACCAAGTTCAGTGTAAGCATTATTAAAGCAGGTTGAACATTCTAGTTAGTCCATGTAGGGTGCTTTAGGCTAGGATGATGGTGGTGGTAGTTACAGCCTTGAGAAGGAACACCACACTTTAAACTTTGGTCCTTGAAGCTGTTAGTCTACAGTTCAGATCTCATTGCTTTGATGTACGTATAAAGTAGGGCCTAGCTCACCTCTTGCAAAGGAAGCTGAATTCCTTGGTAAACATGATGGCCCACCCACCCATCCAAAGTCCTTCAGGGCTAGCCTCACCCACGGGAATATATGGCCAGCAAAGTGTCCTCAAAGAGCCCTGCCCTGTTCTTTCTGTTCCCTTCTGCTTCTACATAGTAGAAACCTGTTTGCCAGCCCAGGAGCTTATGATCCAAGTGTTATAGCCACTACATACATAATACTTGCTGCTTTCTGTTGAGGCCACCTTCTATTGCAGTGGTTCTCAATGTGTGGGTTGCTATATGGGGGGTGGGATAGGGGTGGGGGTGTCAAAGGACCTTTTCACAGGAGTCCCCTAAGACCATCAGAAAAAAAAGATGTTTCCATTCTGATTCATAACAGTAGCAACAAAAGTAATTTCATGGTTGGGGTTCATTATAACATGTATTTAAAGGGTTACAGCATTAAGAGGGTTGAGAACCACTGTTTTAGGAGCTAGCACTAGTGATTCTCGTGCAGCATAGGCATGGAGCACAACAGAATTATTCCCCTGAATCACCAGAAAGTCAGGTATAAGGCAATATTCCACTGCTTTGGGTTTTTAGGAAAACAAGTTTCAAATAATTTCTTCCCTCAACAGTTTAATTTGAAGAGAAGTCTGAGAAAGCAATGCCAAGGTCGACCCACCTCACCCTCATACCGTCCCACAGAGCACAGACCCCTGCCCTGCCTGCTGACCTCCCGGGGTAGTGGCGTATAGTGTGCCACCAGGTGTGGTGCTGTAGCCATCTGGCAACCGGTCCTGGCACCCTGGAATTGGGCAACTCGTGGACGTGGACATAATGAGCAGCAGGAAGGCAAGAGCTGGTGCCTTGAAAGCGTGGAAAACAGCTCTGAGGTGTAGGCAGGCACTTGCAGGCAGCACTAGGATCTGTCACACCCGAGGCGGGCCACTGGCTAGTCAACTCGAGGGCTCCGCCCACCCGCCCAGGGAACTCTCAGGATCTGTACTGCCTGACCTGAGAGATGTTGAAAAGTTTATTTATTCACTAGTTAGACCTGGATGTTGGGAGGAGTAATATAGTATTATTAACCAGTTTTAGGATGGTGTCACTGCAGATGAGTCCACTGGGTAGTGACAATGGAGACAAGAGAAATGAATGATATTTAGATACACACAAGAAGGACAAAGTGGGGGTCAGTGACATGGCCCAGCAGATTAAGGCACTTGCTGTCAAGCCTGAAGATCTAACTTCAATCCCCAGGACTTTGTAAATTGGAAGGAGAGAACCAATTCCTGTAAACAGTCAGAGGAATCTCTGCACAGGCATAGTGATACACACATGTCCCTCCCCCAATAAGTATAAAAAACTTAAAGGTAGAATATAAAGTGAATTGATCAAGGGCAGGCTGAGGAAAATGGAGATAAGCTAGGGTAACGCCCAGTCTCCTGGCTTGGGAGTCTTGTAGCTAGGACTATAAAAGGGAAAACAAAAGGGGGTGTGGCTTATATTAAGGAGTGAACACTGTGTGCAGAGGTCAATGAGACAGAGCACTGTAGGGAGCTGTAATAAACTCATCAGAAGCCCAAGGGGAAAACTGTGTCTAATTATTCATATATGAATGGAATGAAATACAAGAGTATGAGATGTGATCATCTGAGAGGATGCAGTGCAAGAAAAAGTTTATTTAGCACACCAGATTCACCAAAACAGACTGAGAAAAAGCAGAAATAGGGCTGGCTGTATGTGATACACTCCTTTAGGGAAGGCAGAAGCAGGCAGATCCCCAAGTTTGAGGCCAGCCTGGTTTACATAGTGAGACAACACAAAAACTATAGGGGCTGAAGAAGTAGCTCAGCTGGTCGAATGCTTCTGTAGGTTTGATTCCCAGCATAACCAAAATGAGAACAAAGCCCCAACAAGTCCCAGAGGCTTTCAAGGAGTGAAGTGAAGTGAGGTCTTCCTTCTTTGAATCTCTATTATATAATAGTAGCCAGGAGGATCACTACTACTGCTTCTTAGGTTAGCTTTTCTACTGTGGCTGCCAGGGCTAGGAAACTAGAGAGAAAGCCAAAGTCCACACCAACACAAATAAACCATCAGAAACTTAAGTCACAGGGTTAACATGAATTACTAGTTGATAGAGAAACAAAACAACCAAACAAAAATCAAAACAGAAACTGCCTAGGAGATACAATTAAACCTATAAGGCTAATACCAGGCAACAACCATTTAAGCAAATAGCTTTGAATTCCCAATAGTACCACCAAAATAAAGCAAAAGAAGTTGGGTATGGTGGCACTGTGTCTAATTATTCATATATGAATGGAATGAAATACAAGAGTATGAGATGTGATCATCTGAGAGGATGCAGTGCAAGAAAAGGTTTAGACAAATGGGGAGGCTGAGGCAGATGGAGGCAGACGGCAGATCTTGTCTCTTAAGTGAAAAGTACCCACAGACAGTTTGAAATCAGCTAATGTCTTCACAATCTTGTCCTCTAATTTAGGTCTTGAGGCGCAGGCTTATGTTCTCTTTTAAAACCACCTTTCCAAGCCGGGTCGTGGTGGCGCACGCCTTTAATCCCAGCACTTGGGAGGCAGAGGCAGGCGGATTTCTGAGTTCGAGGCCAGCCTGGTCTACAGACTGAGTTCCAGGACAGCCAGAGCTACTCAGAGAAACCCTGTCTCAAAAAAAAAAAAAACGAAAAGAAAAAAAAACCACCTTTCCATATTCATTTACAAAGTAGAGTGTGAAGGTGAAAGACCTAGCCTGTGTTCAACTGCCAAACCACTGAGGGTAAATAGAAAATGCAACATCGTCACAGTCCTCATCCCATGACAGGGTCCTCTAGGAAGATATTGTTTGTTAGAAGTACTTCTTGCTAGTCATAGAACAAGATGTTCAGAAGCTGTTTTCCTACAGGCTTGTTTGCCTCTTCTGGGTTTACAACATGGTCCAAAGGTCTTCAACACTAGGACAGAACCATGCATAACAAGCCCTCCCTTTCTGCCTTTTGCTGGGGAGGTGTTGTTGAGGTAAGTGTCTCATGGAGCTGAGGCTGATGTTAAAACCCTACCTCCACTTTGTAACTTCCGGGCACACAGGGGTGCACTATGATGTGAAACTCATATGCTAACTCAAACTGAGGACAGACCTTTTGTGTAGTTGTATTTCAGTTGGGAGAGGATAGACAAAAACCATAAGACTGAAGACTTCTTACCTCTGGTTGGAAGAGGCTGTCATTGGCTGTCCAACTCTCTTCTTTGGTCTGGTTAGCTGAGGTGATGGAATTTCCCCCTTGAGAGCAGGGACTGAAGAAAGCATACTGGCCTATAAAAGGGCAAGTCAGCAAACTGTAGCCACAACGGTTTTAAAGAGTTCTAAAACAACAATCATTTTATTATTGAACTGGACACTATTTGAAAGAAGTGGATCTAGAAACCTTGAAGATACAATTTTATTCCTTGAAAGATCTTTTATTCTAATGGGGTTAGACATGTGCCTTACTTAGCAGGATATTTCTTAAAAACTTAAGGGATCACTATGGATGTGTAACATTTTCTTCTGCTTTCACTAATCAAAACTGGCCTCTAAAATAGGTTTTTGATTCCACTTATCAGAACCAAACCTCAGAACTCTAAACATTCCTGTATTCCCAATGCCATTCAACCATTTTCATTGACAAGAAAAAGAAGAAATTCTGTGTTAGAACTACAAGACTCCTCTGGGTTAATTTAAGTTTGATTTCATGTTTAGATGGGAAGTGCGAAGCCCAGAAAAATGAGATGATTTGCCTATGAGTCGAGAAGTTGTCAGTGACAGAAATGAAAACAGGGTTTGGTCCTTTAACTTTCACTCTGCTGCACCCACACTGCCTCCCTCCATCCCTTGTATGGTTGGAAAAGAATCAAGTTCTTACCTGAGCTAGGTTTTATCCAATGTTCAAGTTGGTAAAATAGCAGTAAAGTAATGGCAGGAAGAGGCAGGAAGAGGAAGAAGAGATTATAGCAGGTAAAATAGGGCTGGGATTAGGCTACCAAGATTCAAATAGAGAGGAGGACGATGTTAGTGAAAGGGAAGGGAGGAGGGTCTTCCCAGGACCTCCTTCTACCACACAATTCCTTTCTTCCTAATTCTCTAGGGGTTTCTCCGTCCTTTCTCTTTATGGGTTCTAGTTCCTGACCTGAGACAAAATTTCTTCTTCTGTTGTATTGAAGGCTTAGACATAGATTTAAGGGGCTGGAGAGATGTCTCAGCAGTTAAGAGCACTGACTGCTCTTCTGATATTCCTGAGTTCAAATCCCAGCAACCACATGGTGGCTCACAACCATCTGTAATGAGATCTGATGCCCTCTTTTGGTGTGTCTGAAGACAACTACAGTATACTTGGATATATAAATAGATCTTAGGCTGGAGCGAGCAACCTTCATTTCCAGCAACCACATGATGGTTCATAATCATCAGTATAGCTAAAGTATACCCATACACATAAAATAAATAAATAAATAAATATTAAAAAAAAAAAGAAATAGATTTAAGGGTTCCTCCAGATTATTTGAATACTTTTTAGAAAAATTAATATAGAATAAAACTCACCTTTTTGTTCTATTGGGTAATTTACTTAAGACTACACTTTTCTATTTTATCAAGAGTAGTCTCATTTATTTCACTAATTCTAGGTGATTATTTGTGTTATCAACAGGAGGAAGCAGCAAGATATATGTGATCAAAGGGATCATCTACCCTAGAGTGAGATGGCCTCAAGAAGACAATAAACTTCCCATGAGTGATACTTTCAAAATTCATCAAAATAGAAGATAAGAAATGAGCTTAAGGAAGCTTTCTCATATGTAAAGTGGTATAGAAGACTGAAGAAACCAGTTACATATTACAAAGAACTAACATGGTATTTTTGACCTAGTGATGGCTTAGGACACAGGCAAAGATGATTAAGAATTCTTCACTGCTGTTAGAGTAGAAAAGTGCTGCTTGCATAACTCTCTGCTTGGTTGTAAAGCACGCTCGCAAATACATATGTGTGTGTTGGTATGTGTGTGCATGTACACACAGGTGCATTCTCTTTTGCTTTTTCTCAGTCCACAAAATAGTTTTCTTTTAAATACAGTTTATAAAGCTGAGATACATTAAAACAGAATTGATGATCATGTTTCAGGAGAATCCTTTCTTTGTTGTGTCAGATTCCTGGCACACAATATTGTTTAGCCAATCTATTCCTGTGTTTTTGTGATTGATTTGTTAAGCATACCTCGCTCTTCATTTTTGAGGCCATTGAACTAAACCCAGCACTAGTCATCTATTTATAAATATTACTCAGAGATTCACCACAAGTTAACAGAAGTCATCCCTTCCCCAACTTTTTATGTCCCAACTCAAAAGCCAGGAAGCACAAAAGGAACACAAAGTGAATGATTTGGGTATTCCTAACTCTGTTCAATGTAAAGCCTAAGGTACTTACTGACACAGTCATGATCCATAAAGAGCAAAACCTGTAAGTGGACTATTTGCTAATGTTAGCTAAGATAAACGGTGGCTTCAATGTTCTCGTATTAATAAGGTAAAAGATTGGAGAATAAGAAATAGCTAACAAGCATGAGCAGTGCTTTTATGGCTGTCCAAGACACTACGGTGTTATATGTGAAAAACATGTTACAAATAAATACAGCATTAGCAATCTAATTCAGTATGACAGTGGATTGGCTAGTATTTTCATGACCACTGAAAGGATCACACCCCACTTCTAAACACTGTTCATTTTTTTATTGAATATTCTGGTAAATATTTCACATTAATACAGGCTACATTAAGTAGAGCCGCTATATGACAAGAAATTTACTCATATTTTTTCCTTTTAAGTATGTAAACAATTATACAAGTATTTACCACCCTAAAAAGCTGAAACATGTAATTATCTAATTCTCTTCTGCACACAAGTAGCATTCATATGATTAGCCAAAAGCACTAGGTTCATCTGATCTCAAGTCAAAAATGGCTTAACTAACCAGAGAACATATTCAGGTGGATAGGAAATAATTTGTTCTTACACAATGGGCAATCAATTTTCCATTGCTAAAGCCTCAGAGAGTATTTTAGATAGGCACATTAAAAAACAAAATAAAAAAAAAACAAAACAAAACAAAACAAAACAAAAGGAAAAAACCCAGAGTTCTTCCATAGTCATAGGTTTCTCAAACAAGACTAAAAGAGGAAAGACCTTCTAACTTAGTTGACATATTTGAGATGCATGTTTCCAATATGAGGTGCCCACGTGCCAGGCCAAATCTGAAAAGGGGGAGGAAAAATTGGAATTTCTAATTAGGAATCTTTACATATCTGTGAAATGAATATATAAATTCAATGGCAATGTAGTGTTTCTGCCTAGAAAGAATACACATACAAGAAATAGAATGTTTAGTAGCATCATCTTGATAATGAAAAACTTAATTCAGATTCATAGTCATTATTTAGATCTTACATTTCCCATCAAATTCAAAGAGTCACATGACAAATCTGAAAACTGGTAGAGTTTTCAGCTTGTTTTACCTGCTGGGCTTCAGTGCATTCAGCTGAATTCTGGATAACTTTTATCACAGGGTTCCAAGCAGGATCT
>NW_022196895.1:32684446-32685562 GCF_008632895.1 Mastomys coucha | reverse complement strand
CTGCTGGGCTTCAGTGCATTCAGCTGAATTCTGGATAACTTTTATCACAGGGTTCCAAGCAGGATCTGGGTTGTGAAGCCCATTGAACAGTGGGCCCCCTGGAACATCAGCGAGCTGAGGGTGAGAGGGTATGATGGTGCCTCCATACATGGAAATCGGCAGACCCTAAAACAGCAGAAAAAAATGTCTTAATTATGAAATGATGACAATAATGATTCCATTAATACTGTGACCTCTCTAACTCTTTTTTTCAAATAACTTTAGAGGATTCTATTAGTATATCATGGTACAGGATGGAGAAATCAAGTGTTCATCCACATTTGCAGTATTTTTCAATAAGAGGATAAAAACAAAACAAAACAAAGAAACAAACAAAAACAAAAAAAATAAAACCAAAAGTATTCTAATACAAAACTACCAGGAACTTTCCCCACACTGGATGAAAATATAATACACTATATTTTCTTCCAAGTTCAGTTCCACTAATAAGTTTATACTAATAAGAAAAGAAGAGAGGGAGATGGTGGTGCACACAGGTGGATCTCTGATTTCAAGGCTAGCCTGGTCTACAAAGTGAGTTCCTGGATAGCCAATGCTACACACAGAAACCCTGTCTCAATCCCTTACCCCAACCCACCGCAAAAAAACAACAAAAAAGTAATTCTTCAGTGTTTACAACTATAATCTGGCTGTTAGGCAGCCAGGAAACCAAAAGAGCACAAAAGAGAACCAAATTCAATAGCCAGTTCTTTAGAAGGTAGAGGCCTCCTTCACATGTGTGGCACAGAAAGCAAAGCAGAACCCAAATCTCTCTTTAGAAGTATGGACACATCTTCAGGGCAAAAGAGGGCAAAGTACTGTAAGACAGCAGTACCCACTCTTAAAACTGAACAAAAGACCTGACAATACTAGAAAAAAGGGTGATTTCCATACAAACTATTCCTTAACAAGTGACCATATTGGCTGGCAGTGTATCAAAGTTACCATGACACATGTCGACTCACTGTAGAAAAATCTACAAAGCCACTTACCATCGGCTGGTGAAAAATGTTAGTGGGAGCTACCATTCCTGAATCATCTCTCTCCATTGGCTGATGCTGGGAGAATGTGCTTGGG
>NW_022196895.1:32675627-32684435 GCF_008632895.1 Mastomys coucha | reverse complement strand
GGTCTGATAACTGTTGATGCATTGGATGGTTTCCTATAACAGATTGTGACCAACCTGATAAGCCTTCTAGAAAAGAGAATTGAAAATAGTGTTTGGTATTTATTTAAGTGAAACAATAAAATATTACTTTCTTTATATCAAATTTTATCAAAATAATTCTTCTCAAGAGTTCCAGCCGGGCGGTGGTGGCACACGTCTTTAATCCCAGCACTTGGGAGGCAGAGGCAGGCAGATTTCTGAGTTCGAGGCCAGCCTGGTCTACAGAGTGAGTTCCAGGACAGCCAGGACTACACAGAGAAACCCTGTCTCGAAAAAAACAAGAAACAAAACAAAACAAAAAGTTCCAAGAACATTTATCACAGTCTGGCAAGCCACAACCAATCAATCAAACAAACAAAAACAAGTTCCTAGGAAGACAGGTGAATACCTCTGCTCATTCCTAATTCCTTATCTGAAAGAACTCAAATAATCATCCTATTCTGCACTGGAATCCTTAAGATAGAGAGGAATTATGCTCTGAGTCATATTCCACTTCAGAAAAGAAGCCACTCTGGTAGCCCAGGCTGGCCTGGAACTCATGTCAATACTCTTACCTCAGCTTCCTGAGCTACCATGTCTAGCTGAATCTTTTACTCCTGATAAATTCGATATACTGCCTCAAAAAACATTCTAGACATGAATCCTTCAGAAATATAAATACCTATCTCTCACTGAATGTTAAGTGTAGAAAAAGGAATATTCTTCTTTTGTGTGCCATAAAGAACTAAACTTTTTTGCTTCTATGTGCTATTAGAGAGGCAACCCATGGCTTTATGTAGTCAAGGCAAGTGTTCTACTTTGGAGCTGTATCTTTAGTCTTTGGTTTTGTGAGAGAAGGCCTCACTGTGTAAACAGCACAGACTGGGACATAATACTCTATGTGTGTACCAATATACACATGCTTAAGGAGTTAATAACTTGTGCATGCCTGAGTATATGTGTATGTATACCAGCTGCATGCAGGAGGACTTGGAGGTCTGAAGAGGGATCAGATGCCATGGAATTAGGGTTACAGGTGACTGTGAGCTGCTATTTACTCTGAAAGAGCAACAAATGCTCTGAACCACTGAGTCATCTCTTAGCCCTTCTTTCCCATCCCTGTGAATTAAGTTTCAATGGCAAACTCTAATAACTTACTCACAATGTCTTGACAGAGAGGGGAGGGTAATTTGTACCTGACATAGCATTGACACCAAATGACCAGATCCCACTGTGTCCAACAGGAGCAACAAAACTGGTCCCTACAGGGGCTTGTGCAACAGATCCTCCTTGCCGAATCCTGGCCAGCCTCTCTGTTCCAATAGGAGGAGGTATCTTTCGATCCTGACTGGCACTGTTTCCTTTTGGTTGTTGGCCCAACGTTGGAGGTGCTGAAGTGGCTGAAAGAGGTGAAGATGATCCCGAAGAAACAGATGGAATAGGAGAGTCACCTGGTGGCAAAATATTTCTCTATTGTTTTATTACATATAAAAACTAAAGGAATATGAGAAGCCTTGTAAAGACTTATTCCAACAACATAGGTTCTGTAAAGAAAAGTTCATTTAAAATTCTATAACCACGGTTTAGACTACTTCTGCCTGAAGTTAAGTATAATGAACTTGTAAGAGTTTATTCCAGTGGAATTGGACAAAGCTAGAAAAGAATTTACTATTTTACTAAATAATTACATACTCTTTAATTATAATTAAAGAGTAGTTAGATTACTGTTTGGAAAACACCTGTGTATTTCGAGACAGGGTTTCTCTGTGTAGCCCTGGCTGTCCTGGAACTCACTCTGTAGACCAGGCTGGCCTCGAACTTAGAAATCCGCCCGTCTCTGCCTCCCAAGTGCTGGGATTAAAGGCGTGCGCCACCACCGCCCGGCAAATTCTCTCCCATTTCTATAGTCCCCCTTTCCATATGGAAGAGAAGCTAAATGTTAAAATCATTCTAGAATTTAAGTGACAGAAATTAAGTGATTTGTCAATGGACTTAGGTAATATGTGTAGTTTTCTTTGTCACAAAGGCTAATGCAGACCAGATACGGTGCTGCATGCCTTTAAAAACATGGTACTCTGGAAGTAGACCAATCTCTGCTGAGTCTGAGGCCAGTCTGGTCTAATTAGTAAGTTCTAGGATAGCCAGGGTTACATAGAGAAACCTTGTCTCAAAAACACCAAGGGAATAAACAGCTAATAAGAACTACTTTGGTGTTGGAGAGATGGCTGAGCAGTTAAGAGCACTGACTGCTCTTCCAGAGGTCCTGAGTTCAAATCCCAGCAATCACATGGTGGCTCACAACCATCTGTAATGGGATCTGATGCCTTCTTCTGGTATTCTGGTGTGTCTGTATACTCACACACATAAAATAAGTAAATCGTTAAAAAAAAAAAAAGAACTACTTCACTACAAAACAAACAAACAAACAAACAAAGCAGTAGCTGTAGCTTAGTGCTAAAGAATTTGCCTAATTATGTGCAAGGCCCAGAGTTCAATTCCTAGAACAAGGGTGGGGTGGAATATCATATTTATATGTGTGTGTGTGTATGAGACACCAAATAATTTACATGTTTTAAATACTGAAATAAGTGAAAATAAAGGACAATAATACATTCATAAAATACAAAAATAAGTGTGAAATCATACCAGAATGACCACCTACAATCAGCTTCTTTTCAAAGTTGAGAAATTTCAGAACACTGCCCTTACAGGGGCCTTTTGTAAACTACGAAGTATGTTACCAATTCTTGATCCAAAGTCCCAAGGGAAACATTTTTGGTTTGATCATATACAAAACTTGGGAATCTGTATATTGCTTATTTTACTAAAACCACTACATTGTACCCTGAAACAAATGTCTTAACAACTTATTCAAGACTCTTTGGAAGAGTTTCTCTAGTATTCCTACATGTGTTTGAGGCGCTTGTCCAAGGGTGGGGAGAAAAATGTTGTCTGCTGAAACTAGGCGTGCCGACAGGTGCTGGCCCTTGCAGAAAAACCCTTGTCCCTGGTATGCCAGAGAAACTTGTCAGAGGAGCAGCAGTAGATGGGGAGTTGCCTGATGGGTCAATGGATGGCAACCCTGAAAGAAAGGTCCAAGATATCCAATTAGTGAAGGCTTTAAAATAGAAAGTAGAAACATTTACTTAATATTTATTTTCAAGATAAAAAAGCATATATTTTATTTTTCATAAATCAAAGAAAATTTATATGTGATACTTTATTGCCAAAACCAATCCTTTAAAATCAGAAAGAATACCACCCAATAACTCTATAGGAAAGTGAGCACAATGTTTAAAAATAGAAGTCATCTGAAGTATGTTCTAGATAAATCTTCAAGCTTTTGTTACTGAATGGAACATAAAATAAGACCATATTATATATGTCTACCTGCTATTTGCCCAGTAAGGTCTGCATTTTCTTTTGAGGAAAATCTTCAAGTATAGCTAGTAATTTACAAAGCTATAGTAATTTCCAATGAAGGTAAACAACAAAATTTACCAATATTTCTTTCTTCACAAAAAAGAAAAAAGCCTACTAGAATAACATTAATTTCAGTATTTTCATAAATAAAAACTGCAAACTATATCAAGCTTCTATTAGTTTGTATAAACCTAAATTTAGCACTTTTCTTAAATTCCACTGATTTCCCTAAGAAGTGTATTAGGAATGAGACAATGTTTCAGAAAAATATTATGGGTAAGTACTCATTTCCAGTCCACAATAAGTACTTTTTGTTTTTAAGTTATTTTTATGTGCATACCACATAAATATAAGAAGATCATGCATTCGCAAGTTGGTTCTCATGGTCTACCATGTGTTTTCTGGGGATTAAATTTAGGCATGGTGGTGATGGGCCATCTGCCAGCAAAGAAGTAGGTATACCTATACCAACTTTATATTTAATAGTTTATTTTTTTTAATTTATTTTATTTACATGTATTAATATTTTGCCTGTATGTATGCATGCCTAGTGCCCTCAGAGGTCAGAAGAGGGTGACTGGGTGTGGTGGCACACACTTTAGTTCTGGCACTAGGGAGTCTGAGGCAGGTGGATCCCTGTGAGTGGATGTGAGACATAGTCTCCATCCCGTCTCTGCCTTCCCGGGATGTTACACTTACAGATATATGCTCCCATGCCCAGCCAAAAATACTGTTACCGTCAAAGTAGAAACTTATCAAAAATTATCTTGCCAGGCAGTGGTGGTGCACACCTTTAATCCTAGCATTCAGGAGGCAGGGGCAGGTGGATCTCTGAGTTCAAGGCCAGCCTGTCTACAGAGTAAAGCACCAGGACAGCCAGAGCTGCAGAAAACCCTGTCTTGAAAAACACAAAACCAAACCAAAACAAACAAACACAAACCTTAAGAAGATACTTTTAAGAAGATACTTAAACACTGGCATGTTTAAGAAGAAACAATTTGATTTCTCCATCATTAAGGAAAATACCCTTGGTATGTAATGCATATGTCCATTTAAACAGTATAAAATTGGAGGTGGATTAATGGCTCAATTGGTAAAACACCTGCTGTATGATCAAGAGTATTTGAACTTGATCCCAAGTACCCAGGCTCAGTAGTATGCACACAATAACCTTACTGGGAATAATAACTGGGAAGGCATAATTAGAACGAGCCTAGGGGTTGCTGGCTAGCCAGACTAGCTAAGTTGGTGACATCAAGGTTCAGTCAGAGGTCCTGTCTCAAAAAATAAGGTGAAGAAGGATTGGTGATATGGGTCAGCAGTCAAAGACCTTGCCATCAAGCCTAATGATCTGAGTTTTTAATCTCAGGAACCTATGTTGGGGAAAGAAACCTAACTCCTGCAAGTTGTCTTCTAACCTCCACATTGTGCTCTGGTGAGTGTTTGCATGTAGACATACATCACACACATAGACAAAGTCAATACAGACACAGACACAGACACAAATTGTAAGATATATGTAAGGTGGAGAAGGACAGGAGAGATGAGTCAGAAGTTAAGAACACTCTGCTGGGGCTAGGGAAATGGCTCAGCAGTTAAGAGCACCGACTGCTCTTCTAAAGGTCCTGAGTTCAAATCCCAGCAACAACATGGTGGCTCACAACCATCTGTAATGAGATCTGATGCCATCTTCTGGGGTATCTGAAGACAGCTACAGTGTACTTACATATAATAAATAAATAAATCTTTTAAAAAAAGTCATGTTTAAGAACACTCTGTTGTTCTTTCAGGACCCGAGTTTGGTGGCTCATAACTGAATGTAACTCTAGCACCAGGGAATCTGACACTCTTTTCTTAGGTGAGAACACTGGCATGCAGGCACATATGTATACATGCAGACATAAATAAAAAATAAAAAGAATAGCTGAAGAATCACTGGTGAGGATATCTGACATTTATCCCCAGCCTCCAGGTTTATGTGCATAAACTGCTTCCCAATCTTCTCCCCATAAGGAAAGTCAAAGAAAAATATTTTCTATCACTAACAGTGAGTTTTTCTTTCACACTGGGGGTTCTGAAAATTTCTACTAGTTTCCCAAAATGAAGTCATAATAGATGCTTACCTCAGAAAATAAAAAAAAAAAAAATGTAAACAATAGTTTGGACAATAGCCTTACAAGACTATATTTCTATTTGAAAAATAATAGTTATGCTTTGCTAAAAAGA
Organism: Mastomys coucha; assembly: GCF_008632895.1. Classification (NCBI taxonomy): domain Eukaryota; kingdom Metazoa; phylum Chordata; class Mammalia; order Rodentia; family Muridae; genus Mastomys; species Mastomys coucha. Next base: position 32,678,768 of record NW_022196895.1, on the reverse strand, counting down.
TAAGTAAATCTTGCCACGGGCCGGCCAGTCTGGGCCTCCCTCAACCCATGGAGGAAACAGGGTTCCAGTACAGGTCAGCTAGGTGTTGGTGGAGAAATAATGGCAGACACAACACATGAAAGTGCAGGATCTGAATGTATTTCTCAAAAATGGCATCAGACTTTTACAGTCATTACAAAAGAGAAAAGAAAAATCTGGTAGCTCAAAGTACATCTGAGTCCATCTAAAACAGCTTGGGCCTGCGCAGGCCAGATGGGGGTGGGGGTGGGCTGCGGGTGAGCCAGCCAGGATGGTAGAGACTCAAATCTCGGATATTCTCTGCTGCATACTGCCTGTTTGCCTCTGTCTCTGTCTCTGTCTCTGCCTCTGCCTCCCTCCTTCCCTCTCTCTCAAGGTCCCGCCCATCTTTAGTAAGCTTCAATGCCCTTTGCCCTTCATTATTTCCCTAACAATGCCAGAGGCAATTAGTCTGAATGTGTAGTAACACTGCCTGTGAGAAATTCCAAGCCAAGGTTTGGCTAAGATGTTGGAACATTGGTGGAGGTCAGAGAGCAATGTTTAATTTTGTCTAGCTATTAGTAACTCATATCTTGGGGGACACCTAGCATGCAAGACTATAGCAAGGACATATCTGGGATACCTCTGAGTTAGGGGTTGCAGGAGAAGCTTTTGCTTCATAAACTGCTGACATGCAAAGTGTGTGTGGCAAAATCTAAACTTATCTTAAATAAAAGGTAAGGCTATACCATATCTAGAACAACATAAATTAATATTGTACAACTAGCAAAAGGGTGTCATGGGCTAAAGAGCAGTTTTACAATAAGAAGAGAAATATTAAGCAGCAGCAATGTTTCTTTCTTTACAATTATTTTTTATTATGTGTTTTTGTGTATCTGTAAATGTGCACCTGAATTCAGAAGAGCATCTCAGATCTTTTGGAGCTGGAATTATTATAGGCAGTTGTGATGTGGGTGCTGGGGATTTATACCAGGTCCTCTGGAAGAGCAGAAATTGCTTTTAACAGCTGATTCATCTCTCAAGGCCCCAACAGTGTTTCTTTTCTTTTTAAAATAATTTACTTATTTTAATTTTGATTTTTAAAATTAGTTATATTTATTTATTTTAGGTTTATGGGTATTCTATCTGTATGCATACATATGCATGCCTAGTGTCAGTAGAAGCCAGAAGAGAGTGTTAGATCCACTGACACTGGAGTTATAGACAGTTGTGAGCTGCTACCACTTAGGAGGTTAAAATTGAACCCTGGATCCTCCCTCTATAAGAACAACCAGTGCTTTTAACCGCTCTCTCTAGCACCCATATTTTCAGTTGAGACAGATCTTGCTATGTAGTTCAGATTAGCCTGGAGCTTGTGATCCCCCTATCTCAGCCTCCAAAGTACTGCAATTATAGATGTATGCTACTCTACTCAGCTCTCAAATGATGTTATTTCCCTCCAAATTTTGAATTTCAGACACATAAGAATTTCTCATTTTTCAGTACATATTGGACTAAAATTTTGCTCTTACTCTCTGCAAAACAGATTTTCTCCTTCAAATATCTTCAAGCCAAAACTGGTTTCCAGTTTATATTTTTTCCAATGTATCAGCAGATAATTGTTATTTTTTTGACAATTTTATACATATATATATAATACGTTCCGATTACTTTCTTCTGTGACAATCATTTATTTCACTCTTACCTCTGACAGTCCTCCTTCTGTACAAATCTTTCCCATATTCACAGGGTTTTGTTTAGTGTCCTAAAGAATTTTACTAGTGCCATCTGTGTGACTGCATTTGAAACCATCTAAGCCTGGTAGGCTACCAGTGGGTACAACTGGATACTATGCCTACCCCTCTCTTAGAATCTGTTGGTTGCCAATAGAGAGAACTAAGCTCTGAGAGCTTCTTCTCCACCCATTGGACTACCTAATTTCTAAGTTAAGAAGTCAAAGTCAGCGAGGAAGCGGTGGCACATGCCTTTAATCCCAGCACTTGGGAGGCAGAGGCAGGCGGATTTCTGAGTTTGAGACCAGCCTGGTCTACAGAGTGAGTTCCAGGACAGCCAGGGCTACACAGAGAAACCCTGTCTCTAAAAACCAAAAATCAAAGCCAGACACAGTGGTTAATGCCTATAATCCCAGCACTCTACAGCTGATATAGTAATACTGCTATAAGTTTAAGGCCAGTGTGATTACAGAATGAGACTATTTCTCAAAAAAAGAAAAAAAAAATCTATTAAGAGTCAGCACATGGGCTGGAGAGATGGCTCAGTGGTAAAGAACACTGACTGCTCTTCCAGAGGTCCTGAGTTCAATTCCCAGCAACCACACGGTGGCTCACAACCATCTGTAATAGCCCTCTTCTGGTGTGTCCAAACAAATAAATAAATATTAAAAAAAATTATTTCATGGAAAAAATAAAAAGAAAGTAATATGAACGATGGAGCAGTACCTAAAGTATATAGTTCTAATGTTTTCAATCAGCGAAACAAGTAATCACTATATTTTTTAAAAGTCTATAGGAATTTGTACTTGAGGAATAGTTATAGGCAAAAATGTAACTTGTCCACTAGTGGTAGATGTGGAAGACATGGAACTACTAGTGCTTGTCACAGAAGAAATCACTGTTGCTGGAAGACTGGTCTTAGGCACTCAAACAACTGCTTTCTGACTGATGAAGGAGTCCGGGAATTAGTCATACACAGTTGCTGACTGGCAGTAACTACAGAAGAGACTGTGATAGGACAACCGGCAGTAGCCAGTCCAGAAATACATCATGAATCCTTTTTATTATGACACCAACTTACAAAAACCTGGACCAATATAAGGTATAAATGCCTTACTGTTAGGTACAGAAACAAGTAGCTTGATTTTATGTGATTTACATACAGCAAATTTTGTATTTAAGCAGCGTTAATTAAAAGGCATCATTTCTCTAAGGTTAGATAGTATTAGGTACAAAATAAGTGCCCATTAGCTTGGAAGGTGAGTTTTGACAGCCTCATATTTAGCTACAATAATACTTAATGACTTACCAACTGGACTAGTAGAAACTCTCTGTGACGGTGCTCTGAAGCCAGGTGCTTTGGAGTTGTCAGGGTGCACATTTTCCAAGTGTCCAAGTACAGAGTTACTCA
>NW_022196895.1:32663857-32674315 GCF_008632895.1 Mastomys coucha | reverse complement strand
TAAGTTGAACTGCGTATCTTGTTGATTCTGTACCACCCCTGGAAAATAAATGACATGAGACCAACAATATAAACAACAATGACACACTTTTTTTAATCACTGAAAAAAAATTTTTCATTCAATACATTTTTGATTTGGTTTTATCTTTAAAATTTTATGAGTCATGTAAATTTTTTTTCTAGAGTTGAACCTAGGGCTTAATATACGCTAAGCAAGTTATTTACCATTGAACTATATCATAAATTTCAAATAAAATTCCTACTTAAGGCATTCCTCTTGTAAAATTTTGATCCAGAACTAGTAACATGTTATTTTTATAGTTACCTTATTGTGATCATTCTCTCTCCATTCTTATCTTTTTGTTTATCCACGTCAATGTGGGCACCAGTAACATCTTGTATTGCTGTGATGTTGCATCCTCCTCTTCCCATTATTCTGGATACCACTGAGGCTGGAACAGATAACTTCTTTGACCTATAAAATGAAGCCTACCTATGAGTTTATGAAATCAAATGTCTTTAAATTCTTACTTTAGAAATTATTATATTAAATTTATTTAAGGAAGATTAGATAAAAAATTAGATTGCCATTTAAAACAAAAATCCTAAGCAGGATGTGGTGTACATGCTTCTTTCCAAACTAAAAACAAAAACCATACTATTGGGTGAGAAATGGTGGTAGCATATACCTGTAGTCCCAACAATGGGAGACAGAGACATTTGGATCTCAATGAAAGCCAACCTGGTCTACATAGTTAGTGCCAGGCCAGGCAGGGCCACACAGTGAAACCCTGTCTTAAAAACAAAACACCGAGTAATATGTTAGCTTATAATTTTAAACCATGAACAGTTCATATTTAGCGATATTTAAACAGTCTCAAGTTTGGCCTATATAAAATGCCATTCATGCCAGACAGCAGTGGTGCACGCCTTTAATCCTAGCACTTGGGAGGTAGAAGCAGGCAGATTTCTGAGTTCGAGGCTAGCCTGGTCTACAGAGTGAGTTCCAGGACAGCCAGAGCTACATGGAGAAACCCTGTCTTGAAAAACCAACCAACCAACCAAAAAAAAAAAAAAGAGCGATTCATTACTTTGTTATGTAAATTCTATATATTGTTTCTAATCTTATATCAAATTCTGTATTTAAGTATGGTGTTATACTTTTTAAAATTAATTGTGTATAGCCGGGTGGTGGTGACACACGCCTTTAATCCCAGAACTTGGGAGGCAGAGGCAGGAGGATTTCTGAGTTCGAGGCCAGCCTGGTCTACAGAGTGAGTTCCAGAACAGCCAAGGCTACACAGAGAAACCCTATCTTGAAAAAAACCAAAAGTGTATATATGTATGTATAAATATATGTATATATGTACATACACACACACAAACACAAACGAGTACACACTGTTGCTGTCTTCAGATACACTAGAAGAGGGCATCATATCCCAATACAGATGACTGTGAGCCACCATGTGGTTGCTGGGAATTGAACTCAGGACCTCTGGAAGAGCAGTCAGTGCTCTTAACCGCAGAGCCATCTCTCCAGCCTCCAGTGTTGTGCTTTATAATAATGGTTACATTCAAATTATTAAACAGGAAACCATATCATAAAAGATATAGAATTTTAAGCCAAGTGTGGTAGTCTGTATGTGTAATCCTAGTATTTGGGCAGTGGAGACAAGTAGATCAGGAATTTAAGGTTAGCGTTGGCTGTCTATCAAATTTAAGGTCAGCCTGGGCTGGATCAACTCTAAATAAACAAAACAAAGAAAAACAAAAAGCCATTGTGGTGGCATACTACTATAATCCCAACACCTGGGAGACAGAGGAGGAGGTCTACCAGGCATTTTAGGACATCTTGATTTATTTAATTCTAGCCAGGTCAGGTCTGCCTCATGAGACCCAGTTTGGAAAAAAGAAAAAAGTAACAATTCTACTTACCTTCTAACAACTTCTTTCCACCCTTCTTCTCTTTTTTGACCCCTTTTAGGACTAGTGAGATTCAGTTTCATGGTTGGAGAACTTAATGGCAATGACTTGTAACTTGTTGACATGGAATTTGCATTTACTTCACCGTCAAGGCTGAGAAAATGGAATTATGGAGTTCAACAAATAATACATTTTAAGATAAAAATTCAAGAGATTACATAGATTAGGTTATAATGAAATATTTTTTGAAGTTTAGTACATTAAATAATCAAGACAGGAAAACAAACAAAATAAGCAGCCATCTATTTTAATTATCAAAATGGGTTATTTAACTAAAATCAAACTTGGTGATTATTTTTAAATTTTAAACTAAGAATCTTATAAAACATCTAGTAATCTTTACAATGAAAACATGGTTAAGAAGACAGAGACAAATTTTAGTTCTGAAGACTAGAGACAAGATAATATTAAGGAACTGTTTGATACAACTTGTACTTAGATAACATACTGTAAAATTTTACGCCAGGCATGAAATAAGAACAGTGAATAGAGTTAACGAAATAGAAAAAGTTACCGTGTCTGAGTCTTAGAAGTGGCAGTAACTGCCTTTTCCTCCTGAGAATTGACAACCGTGGAGCACTTCCTGTCACTGGTGGGATTCACATCCACAGGGAAAGTGAACTCTTGGCTTTTCCCACCACTGCTGCTCTCACTGTTGCAGTCTGTGCTGTCTATGTTATCCGAATCACTATTACCACCCGCACCACCACCTCTAGGTTCTCCATTTATTTTATTTTTATCTGCTTTTTGTTGTGCTAAAGATATATGTGGCTCAGGTAAAATTAAATGCGCTGAGGGAGGGGACTCTTTTGTCTTATTCTTCTTATTTTTCCGATTGGTGCTGGGGGTTGTCACTACATTGGCTCTTTTTTTGCCAAATGCATTTGTAAATGTGGTAGATGTAGCAGAGATTCCAATTGTAGTAGTGGTGGTTGCACTCGGAGGTTCTATGGGAATTTCTTGCTCCACTGAAATTATAAAACAAAACAAAACAAAAACCACAATGAGGGTCAAAGATGTCAAAACAAATCATGACAGAATATATGTAATAATTCATAATCAATCATTTGGGTCATATTTTCCTTTTCACTAATAAAGAAATCCTTATTGTTGTTAGATAATTCTGCTATATAAATTTGTGTAAAATATATACCATTAATATTCTTTTTATAAAAATGGTTTATTTTATATGCAATGGTGTTTTGTCTGCAAGTATGTCTATGTGAGGGTGTTGGATCCCCTGGAACTGGAGTTACAGACAGTTGTGAGCTGCCATGTGTGTGCTGGGAATTGAACAGGAGTTCTCTGGAAGAGCAGCCAGAGCTCTTAAACACAAAGATCTCTCTTCGCCAGGCAGTGGTGGCGTACGCCTATAATCCTAGCACTTGGGAGGCAGAGGCAGGCGGATTTCTGAGTTCGAGGACAGCCTGGTCTCCAGAGTGAGTTCCAGGACAGCCAGGCCTACTCAGAGAAACCCTGTCTCGAAAAACAAACAAACAAACCAAAAACCAAAAAAAAAAAAAAAACACCAAAAAAAGAGAGATGCACAATTATTTGTCTACTAAAAATACCTCTACTGACAAGTCTACCCTTCGTGGTTTTAAGCCTTAACCTTAGCTAAGAATTCACTGAAGAATTACTCTATCAGGGAAGTTAGAAGTAGAGAAGAACATGAAGAAAAACTGGTAAACCTTTTACTGTGCTTGTTTAATATATACAAGGCGTTTTACAGGAAAAATTAAGTCACATTCCACAAAGCTGGGCAGTGGTGTCACACACACACACACACCTTTAATCCCAGAAGCTGAGGCAGGAGGATCTCTCTGAGTTCCAGGACACACACACACACACACACACACACACACACACACACACACACACCCCTTTAATCCCAGAAGCTGAGGCAAGAGAATCTCTCTGAGTTCCAGGACAGCCAGGGCTACACAGAGAAACCCTGTCTTGAAACAAAGAAACAAAAAATAAAACACTCCATGTTTTTAAATCATGCTTATCTTCCTGTTTCCTCTATTAGTTTATACTGTAAAGCACTTAGCATTTTTTTACTATAAAAGCCAACTATCAATTTCAGATTAAAGTAATAAAATCTTTAACAGGAATGTCCCCCAAAGGTTAATAATATAAATTTTACTACATATTATTTAATTTAGAAATAGGTTCTTTCTATATAGCTAGCCTGGTCTTGAATTCATGGCAATTCTCTTGTCTCAGCACCCTACATGATAGATTACAGGTTTACTCTACCATGCTAACTAACTGAGAATAATTTTATAGATAATTCATGAGTCATTTTTTTTTTTTTTACCATCTTCATCATTCTCTTCATCTTCACCCTCTGGTTGTTCGGAATTCTCTTTAGGTTTGTTCTCCTCATCTTCCTGTTTCCTTTTCTGTTCTTCTTTTTTCTTTTTTCTCTTCTCTTTTCTCTTCTCTCTTTTAGCTGCTAGAGCTTGCTTTCTGCTCTCTTCTCTTGACTGTAAATAAAATATATTATTTAATTTAATAATGTGAAAACATTTTTTATATTTGTTTTGTGTATGAGTGTTTGGGTTGAGTGTGCACCATTTGGCATGCTTGATGCCTGAGGAAGTCAAAAGCAGGCATGGAATCCTCTAGAATTAAGAGTTATAAATGATTGTAAGTCACCAATGTGAAGGCTGGGAACTGAACCCCAGTTCTCTGCACATGCAACACAAGTGCTCTTAAAGCTGAGCCATTTCTCCAGTCCCAATAATGTAGTAATTTAAAACATTAAATGAAATGACATTTTTGTCCTCCATGGATGCCAGTCTCAAATAAAAATTTAAAAGCAACAAAAGAAAAAAACAAATTTGGTGTCAAAATTGAATGTCTTTATAATTCAAATGATCATCAACAATGTAGAAAAACAACATATAGGATACCAAACAATAGATATACGTTATCTGATAAGGTACATGTGTACCTAAAATATAGAGTATCTCTTATTATTCACAATGATCAAATAACCTAATTGAAAAATGAACTATCAGGCTAGGGTTACAGCACAGTGGTAGAATGCTTGCTAAGCATGGGGTAGTGGAAGACAAGACATTAAGCCAGAGTAGATGGGATGATATATACCTATAATTCCAAAGCTCAAGGCCAACCCAAATAACACAGTGAAATCCTACCTTCAACTAAACTACTAAATAAAAACTAAATTGCTAAATTAAATTTTAAAATAAAACCATATAATAATTTGTAAATTTTTTCAGTTATTCCTTAATAGAGCTTTTTAAAATAAATAGGAGGCCGGGTGGTGGTGCAGGGCTTTAATCCCAGCACTTGGGAGGCAGAGGCAGAGGCAGTCGAATTTCTGAGTTCGAGGTCAGCCTGGTCTACAGAGTGAGTTCCAGGATAGCCAGGGCTACATGGAGAAACCCTGTCTCAGAAAAACCAAAAAATAAATAAATAAAAATAAATAAATAAATAAATAAATAAATAAATAAATAGGAAGGGCTAGAGGTGACTCAGCGTTAAGAGTATGTAATGTTCTACAGAGGACACAAGCTTGGCTCCAGCACCCACATTAGGGAAGCTCACAGAAGTCTGTAACTCGATGGGGGATCTGATGCCTCCAGGTAGTATATGTATAATTAAAAAGAAAACAAAAAAAAACAAATAAAAAAACCAGGGTGGGCATGGTGGCACACGGCTTTAATCCCAGTACTTGGGAGGCAGAAGCAGGTGGATTTCTGAGTTCGAGGCCAGCCTGGTCTACAGAGTGAGTTCCAGGACAGCCAGGGCTATACAGAGGAATCCTGTCTCAAAAATAAAACCCTGTCTTAAATAAATAGTGGGGGAGGGGAAATGACATAAACAGATTGTGGAGATTAATGAATGCACAAGTTGGTGAATATACTACAGTGATTTGTAAAACTATGACATATGAATTTAACTTCAGTTAAAAAAAAAAAAACAAATATACAATTCTGAGGTACATTTCTGCCTAAACCACAACTATCATGATGTTTATAAGCAAGCTCCAGGACAGCTTGCTCCAGACAAACCCTAATCATTTTCCTAATGACAAGACATGATTTTTACTTTTTTTTAAAAAAAGATTTATTTATTTATTATATGTAAGTACACTGTAGCTGTCTTCAGACGCACCAGAAGAGGGCATCAGATCTCATTACGGGTGGTTGTGAGCCACCATGTGGTTGCTGGGATTTGAACTCATGACCTTCTGAAGAGCAATCAGTGCTCTTCCCCACTGAGCCATCCATCTCACCAGTCCAATTTTTACTTTTGTTCCTTATAAGCAATACAACAATGAATGTACATGAGCACTCCTATCTTTTTATCTTAAATTTTTTATGAGACTGGTCTTTAACTCTCAAGAGTTCTGCCTCTGCCTTCTGTACTAATGGTGTATACTACTATGCCTGGCCCTGATTGATATTTTTAGATAGAATGTCTCATAGATCTCAGGTAGCTTTAAACTAATGATCACTATTTAATCCTCCAAGTGCTGGGATTGTAGGTGTGTGCCACCATACGCAGCTTAAGCATTCACTAGATAGTTCTTTGTGTATGAGTAAGTTGAACATTTTCACTTATTTACTGGACATTTCTATTTCTTTCTGAGTAAGAGTCTCAAAAAGGCAATCTGGGTTTTTATATTTTAAAACTTTTCTCATTGTCTTACACATCCTAGACAGTACTGTGGAACAAAACAAGGGTTTCCCTAAATACCTAGACAAGAATACAAAACTTTACAAAGAAACTCTAACAATTACCTTTAAATCATATTTTGATAAAGACTACTATTTATACAGACAACAAATTACTCTAGTTTTATTTCTAACTGGGAGTTCATTCTACCCCCTCACCTTTTCTAGATCCAGCTCTTTTAGGAGAATGCTTGCATTTTTATTTGCTTCTGCAGCCTGCTGGTCTTTAGCCTTCACAATCGTCTCAACACATTGGTGACACTTCTTCAGCAGTTCCTGCAGAGCGGGCAAAGCACAATTAGATAAGTGCAAGAAAAGTTATTATAAAGGGTCCAATATAAGTAGAGCTGAATAGAAAGGTCCACAAGTCAAACCTCCAACGACTAGAAACTGACCAAATTAAATTAAACTTCGAGTTCAGTTCTGTATCAATCATTCATAAGAATGAAACACCTGGGCTGATGAGATGGCTCAGCAGGGAAGAGCATTGACTGCTTTTAAAAAAACAGAAGTTCCTTCTCTTCTGGAGTTTAAATTCTAGTTGGATATGGGTGCTATGAATTAAATAGTTGTGTCTTGTTGGGATATGTTCCATAGCTTATTTGGTAGAGTGCTTGCCTAGTATGCATAGAGCCTTGAGTTCAATAACAAGTGTTACATAAACCCTATAATCCCAACATTCAAGGACAGAGGTGAGAGAATAAAGTTTAAGGTTGGGGCTGGTGAGATGGCTCAGTGGGTAAGAGCACTGACTGCTCTTCCGAAGGTCCTGAGTTCAAATCCCAGCAATCACACAGTGGCTCACAACCACCCATAATAAGATCTGACACACTGGGGGCTGGAGAGATGGCTCAGTGGTTAAGAGCACTGACTGCTCTTCCAGAGATCCTGAGTTCAATTCCCAGCAACCACATGGTGGCTCACAACCACCCGTAAAGAGATCTGATGCCCTCTTCTGGTGCGTCTGAAGACAGCTACTTACACATACTTCCATATAATAATAAATAAATCTTTAAAAAAAAAAAAATCTGACACATTCTTCTGGTGTGTCTGAAAATAGCTAAAGTATACTTATGTATAATAATAAATAAATCTTTGGGCCAGAGCAAGCTGACCAGAGCGAGCAGAGGTCCTAAAATTTAATTCCCAACAACCACATGAAGGCTCACAACCATCTGTACAGCTACAGTGTACTCATATACACAAAATAAAATACATAAATCTAGAAACACCTTTAAAAAGAAAAAAGATTTTTTTGAGGCAGCAGCTCAGCTAAAACTAGCTTTCAACCCACTAAACTGTTGAAATGGGTCTTAAGTTAGTTGAGTTTTTGAACCTTCCCCCCTCTAACATCCAAGTGCTGGAAATACAGGTATGAAACTACAATGTGGCAAAAATAAAGCTTTTTATTTTTGAGGCAACATCTCCTAATGTGGCTCTGGCTGTCCTCAAACTTCTAGAAATCCTGCCTCTGCCTCTGCCTCTGAAGTACTGGGATGGTAAGTGTGCATCATCATGTAAGATAAAGGCATCTTTATTTTTTCTGAGACAGGGTTTCTCTGTGTAGTCCTGGCTGTCCTGGAACTCACTTTGTAGACCAGGCTGGCCTTGAACTCACATAATCTACCTGCCTCTGCCTCCTGAGTGCTGGGATTAAAGGCATGTACTATACTTGGCTTGTCATCTTTCTTTGTTTTAAAAGGTATTCTTAGAAAGCTAATCAGGCTAACAAAATCTAGTAATAAACTTTAGCTATAGTCACTACCATTATGATGTATAGGAGGAAGGTAATTTCAAATATGTTACCAATAGTATCATATCTATTTACTTTGCAAATGGATAAGCCAAAAGGTCAATGTTCATTCTTTCTCTCCTTCCTTTTCCTAACCCCTTCTTTCTTTCCACGACAGGGTTTCTTTGTGTATGCCTGCCTAGATGGTTGTCCTGGAACTGACTCTATAGTCCAGGATGGCTCTGAACCTGCCTACTCCTCCCCAGTGATAAAGGCATGATGCAGCACCCCCCAGCAAGATCCATGTTCTTAATCTGTTGATGACAAAAAGAACGAACGAGTTCTTTGTTTGATGCTGGGACTGAACTCATGGCCTTCTTGCCAACTAATCATACTCTTACCACTGAATGCATGCCCAGTAGAAACAAGTACTTCTTGACATAGAATGATATAAAGAATAAAAATGTGCTTCAATAACATAGTAAACTTACCTTATCTGTAATTGTTGCTATGTATCTCATGCATTCTATATCAGATGGAAACTGATTGACTTCCTTCACCAAATACTGAACAACTTTTACATGACCCTAAAAAAAAAGCACAACAAAAACAACAAAAGTGGTTTTTTGAATTGTATCCATGTTTTAACAACTTAATGTCATAATGTTCATAATTAAAATTATGAAAATATGGACACTGTTCAGTTTTAAACAGAAAAAGATAAGTAGAGCATGCTCAAGGATATATATATGGTAGTAGGCTGGTCACAGTGGTACATGAGGCAGAGACAGATGGGTGGACCTTTGTGACTGTGAAGCCAGCCTGGTCTACATAGTGAGTTTCAGGACAGAAGGGCTACATAAAGATACCCTGTTTCAGAAACAAAAGCCAGCTGGGAGGCGGTGGCATACGCCTTTAATCCCAGCACTTGGGAGGCAGAGGCAGGTGGACTTCTGAGTTCCAGGTCAGCCTGGTCTACAAAGTGAGTTCCAGGACAGCCAGGACTACACAGAGAAACCCTGTAACCAAAACAAAAAACAAAAAACAAAAAACAAAAACAAAAGCCAGCAGGCAAGTAAGCAAACAAACAAACAAAATATCATAAGCAAGACATAATTTCCCCATGTCCCACAGAAACTAAGTCATTTTCAGTAGCTTTTTATATAATAAAGCAAACAATAAGGACAAATGGAAACTGTGAAATAAATCTCAGTATAAAGGGGGTCTAAGTCTGAAAACACCACTATTTTTAGATTTCAAAGCATTATTTAAATTTTATCTTACTATTACACAAAGTGGTCTATTACTACATTTTCTTAGCTTTATGACTTAAAAAGCTAAAACACCTTTTTTGGTTTTTGAGACAGGGTTTCTCTGTGTAAGCCTGGCTGTCCTGAAACTACTAGCTCTGTAGACCAGGCTGGCCTTGAACTCAGAGATCATACCGCCTCTGCCTCCAGAGTGCTGGGAAAGGTGTGTACGACCACTGCACAGCTGATAAAACATTTTCTAAATGCCCTTACTGGGAACTGAATGATAAGTAATAAAGTCTAAGCACATCTACTTTATATAACAAGCTTGTGAATTTTCTCTTCCTATTAAGGTCCTGAAACATCCTCAAGACTGTGGGATTCAGGTTGGTATGATGACTCAGCTGGTGAAGGCACTTGCCAGAGCCGGACAACTTCAGAGTGATCCCCAGAACTCACATGGTAGGAGAGAACTGACTCCTATAGGCTGTATTCTGGCTTCTATTCGCACACCATGACACACACAGTAATACACCCACACATGCCCTATACAAATATGCTCTTTTAAAAAAAACAGATTTATTTTTTGTATATGAATATACTGTAACTGTTTCTAGACATCCCAGAAGAGGGCATTAGATCCCTTTACAGATGGTTGTGAGCCACCATGTGGTTGCTGGGAATTGAACTCAGGATCTTTGGAAGAGCAGTCAATGATCTTAACCACTGAGCCATCTCTCCAGCTCACAACTGCCCTTCTTTTTTTTTTTTTTTTT
>NW_022196895.1:32658794-32663836 GCF_008632895.1 Mastomys coucha | reverse complement strand
GTCCTGGAACTCACTCTGGAGACCAGGCTGGTCTCAAACTCAGAAATCCGCCTGCCTCTGCCTCCCAACTAGTGGAATTAAAGGCATGCACCACCACTGCCTGGCTAGAATTGTTTTAATTATTAAATTTAATCTTTTACCCACATGTCATATTACCTTGCGAAATGCTGACATAAGAGGTGTGATTTTTCGGTTGTCTGCTGCATCCACATCAGCACCTGCTTGCACTAGCAATTGCACTACATCAAAATGACCACCATTGGATGCCAGCCAAAGTGGTGTATTTCCCTTCTTGTTACGAACATCAATATGTGCACCCCTACAAACAAAAAAATATCAATAGTCTGTTTGCTATAAGAGGCTGACATTTTTATCGTATTCTTTACCATGCAACAATTGTTTTTTGAATGTTAAAGTTACTTTTAAGAAGAGTGAAAGAGACTATTGGAGATCTACATAAATCAACAGAAATTTACCTACCTGTTAATCAGGAGCTCACAGAATTTGTAGTGGCCTTTGTCTGCTGCTATTGTCAAAGCAGTGTCTCTTGAGGAAGGCACAGGAGGTGCATTGACATCTGCCCCTTTATCAAGGAGCACTCTTCCAACCTCTGCATACCCTCCAGAGGCAGCTTCCATCAAGGGGGTCAGACCAGTCTAGTTAAACCAGTTAAGATGCAATGAAGTTATGTGATTCCTTAAAAAGATTAACTAATTCATATTTAGGCAGTTTATAGTTCTGATTTTCTCTCATAAAAAAACCCTAAATAGGCCAGGCGGTGGTGGCGCACGCCTATAATCCTAGCACTTGGGAGGCAGAGGCAGGCGGATTTCTGAGTTCCAGGCCAGCCTGGTCTACAGAGTGAGTACCAGGACAGCCAGGGCTACGCAGAAGAACCCTGTCTCGAAAAACCAAAAAAAAAAAAAAAAAAAACCTAAATAACACTGTTTTCAACTGTACTAAATTAACTACTACTTTTTCTTTTTTTTTTTGGTTTTTCAAGACAGGGTTTCTCTGTATATCCCTGGCTGTCCTGGAACTCACTCTGTAGACTAGGCTGTCCTCGAACTCAGAAATCCACCTGCCTCTGTCTCCCAAGTGCTGGGATTAAAGGTGTGGGCTACCAAGATATTTCTTAAGCCAGACATGGTACCTTCAATCCATGTACAAGGGAAGTAGAATCAGAAGGTTGAATGGAAGTCTAGCCTAGGTTACTGTCTCAAAACAACAACAACAACAACAACAACAACAAAAACCTAACATCAACAACAAAACCCAAGCCAAATGAAACAAATAAACAAATACTACCACTGGTACTAGTCCCCAGACAGTGTGCATCATTCCAGGTCTTTTAATAGGTGAACAGACCACAACTAATATTTGAAACTGAAAAGTACCAGATTATCTTCTAGATGTCATTTGGCCACTGCACCCATAAAATCACAACAGCAGTGGCCACCAATATAAGACTAAACACTCAACAGTCCATCATGGATGGCACAGGAGATCCCCATCCACCTCTTCAGGGGGCTATTTGCAGTTAACAGTTGCTAGAAGAGAGAAAATCCTTTTCCTGTGACGTAACTACTTATAGGAAAAGTGTCCTTGCTCAAGTAAATAAACCATCCATCCATGCTCATGAAAACACATGTTTGTGTGTGTGTGTGTGTGTGTGTGTGTGTGTGTGTGGGTGGGTGGGTGGGTGGGTGAGGGTGCTTAGCAGATAAAGGCACACGATGCCAAGCCTGGCACCCTCAGGTTATCCTCGGACTTCCGCACATTGTTTTGGCATGTACTTGTATACAGAGGAACATACACACAAAAATCAACAAGACAAATGTAATAAAAAATATTAAAAAAAAATTAGGTAAGGAGCTTGTTGGGCAGAAGGTATCAGGGAAACGAATACAGTCAAGGTGTGTGTGTGTGTGTGTGTGTGCATGAAAGTACAAAAGAATTAGCCCTCAATTTCTTTGTAATTATTAATGCTGGGCTTTTGTTTTTAGGGAAATGTTTGTTGATGTAACTTCCTACAAACTGTTGGTAGTTAGCATTTAGTTATAGTTATTATATACATGTGTTGGGGGAGATGCACATGCCATGGCACACATGTAGAAGTCAGAGGACTTTCCTTACACTATGTGGGTTCTAGGGATCTCAGGTTATCAGGCTAAGAGATAAATACCTCTACCCACTAAGCCATCTCTCTTGCCACCAACCTTTTTGTTTGAACCAGTTTCATGGTATTGCGATACATTTTAAGAATAATTACCTGAGGGATTGAAAAGGCAGCTCAGCAGTTAGGAGCTCTAGCTCATCTTGTAAATGATCGAAATTTAGTTCCTAGCAACCACATCACGGTTCACAACCACCTGTAACTCCAGTTCCAGGGAATCTGACATGCTCTTCTAGCCTCTGCAGCCCCCAGATATGTATATAGTATACATACATGTAGACAAACATTCATTCACATAATTTTTTAAAAACACTAAAAGGCTGGGAGTGGTGGTACACACCTTTAATAGTAATACTGAAGAGGCAGGGCAGAGGCAGGATGATTTCTGTAGCCAGCCTGGTCTACAAAAAGAGCAAGTTCTAAGATAGCTACATAAAGAGACCCCATCTCAAAAAGAAAAGAAAAGAGAGAAGAAGAGAAAAAAGAAAAAGATTAACTGTTAGAATTCAGAGAGGGATGAAATTTCCATTCAACTTTTGCAATCTAAAATAAT
Source organism: Mastomys coucha (assembly GCF_008632895.1). NCBI lineage: Eukaryota > Metazoa > Chordata > Mammalia > Rodentia > Muridae > Mastomys > Mastomys coucha. The sequence goes on along the minus strand of NW_022196895.1, from coordinate 32,661,107 downwards.
TTAGGGGCTGGTGAGATGGCTCAGTGGGTAAGAGCACCAATTGCTCTTCCGAAGGTCATGAGTTCAAATCCCAGCGACCACATGATGCCTCACAACCACCCATAATGAGATCTGATGCCCTCTTCTGGTGAGTCTGAAGACAGCTACAGTGTACTTATAATAAATACATAACAAATAAATCTTTAAAAAAAATAATAATAATTTAAGATTTCATCTGTCATCTCATGTAAAGAATTACCTCCTACAAGCCTGGTGGCACCCGCCTTTAATCCTAGCACTTAGGAGGTAGAAGCAGGTGAGTTTAAGGCCAGCCTGATCTACAAGGTGAGTCCAAGCTCTGTTACACAGAAAACCCTGTCTCAAAACAAAACAACAACAAAAAACCCAACCAAACCAAACCAAACCAAACCAAAACCCCCAAATCTTCCACCTACCTATATGTAAATACCTAGTAATTCAAGGTAAAGAAATTCAAAGTACTGATGTACTAACTACTATTTCTAAATTGCAAATAGTCCTGAATCTCTCAGAATTTGTCATGATTAACCAGATTTTAGTTGTCAAAAATTTTATAACCCATGAGCTTTTTTGTTGTTGTTGTTGTTTAGGGCTTTTACCAATGGTAAGTATATGTCTCACTAAAGAAAAATTTTAGTGCTGGTAAGATGGCTCAGTGGTTAAGAACACCAACTGCTCTTCTGGAGGTTATGAGTTCAAATCCCAGCAAACACATGGTGGCTCACAGCCATCCATAACAAGGAGAGAGCAGGGCCCGGAGCAAGAGGGAGAAAGGGAAGGTGGGGGGAGAAAATTTTTTTAAAATGTTAATAGTTTGCATCACCGGGAATATTTGGTTTCCTAAACCTGCACTGGAGATGAGTTGAAATGCCATATTTGTCTCTATAAAACTAAAACTGAAAAAGTTGACAAATTATAAAATTCTTACCTTTGCCCTATGTTCAACATTAGCTTTGCGGTCCAAAAGCAAACTCACTACTTCTGCTCGTCCCTGGAAACAGGCCAGGGTGAGAGCTGTGTTCCGGTTGGTCTCTATTTGTGCATTAATGTCTGAACCCATATCAAGCAGCAATTTCACTGCAGGAACATGTCCATTCATTGCAGCCAACATCAATGGAGAAATACCTAGTTTACTTCCAGTCCTAAGGAAGAAATGTGCTCAGAAAATTAGTATGTTGCCTTGTTTTTGTTTTTGTTTTTTTTTAAAAAAAGCAAAAGCATGACAGATGAAAATGTTAGTAAAGAAAGATTTCTAACGTTTCTAAATCAGGAATGGCAAAAATCTCATGATTTAAAATATGATTCCTACTAAAGGCACTTAACTAAAAACTCTGCAGTCATGAATGATAAGTGAACAGGTGATACCTTGAATTAATTTCTGCCCCAGCATTAAGTAAAATCTTAATAATATTCACGTATCCTCCAGATGCAGCCAGACTCAGGGGTGTATAGTCAGACACATTCCTATGTTCTTTATTGGCTCCTCGGGCCAGTAGCAAATCTACTACCTACAAAGGAAAATATGGGTAGAGAAACCAAGTTTAAATAAATGGACTCAATTTATTTTTTTGCAGTCATATTTGTTTTCAAATATGGTCTTGTTATACAGCCAAGGCTGGCCTAGAACTTACAATTCTCCTGTCTCAGCCTCCTAAGTGTTAGAATTATAAATATACAAATCCACTATGTCCAGCTGAATTTCATATCAAGAGACTATGAGCTTGTGTGGCAGCTCATCCCGGTTCTCTGGAGGGTAAGTCAGAAGACTGTCTCAACTTTGAGGCTACCCTCAGCTATATAGGAGACCCCAACTTAAATAAACAGAGAAATTCAGTGTTGTGCTCTGTATGGTGACACACAACTGTAATTCCTGTGCTTGTAAGGTAAAAGAAGGAAGATGAGGAATTTGAAACTAGCCTTAGCTATAATGAGTTGAAGGCCAGCCTGGACATAGACCTTGTACTAAACCCATGAACAGGCAGGGAAAAGAAATTCAGAGCTTCAAAATACCAGTTATATTGAAATAAGACACTTTCCACTTGTTAATTAATGAGCATTGAATTTGTATTTATACATGTTAGAACTGTACGACTGAATGCTAATAAATGTAGAAATAAAGACAATTGGTATTTGTCTTTATGGGTAAAACCATTCCTTTAAAAGGTGTGTGTTATTATTTCCATTATACTTAAACATCTGAATCTTCAGAAAGTCTACAGCAGCAGTTCCCAACATATAGGTTTGCAACCCTTTGGGGGTTAAAAAACCGTTTCATAAGAATCACTATCAGAAAAA
>NW_022196895.1:32652506-32658518 GCF_008632895.1 Mastomys coucha | reverse complement strand
AAAAAAAAAAAAAAAAAAAAGAATCGCTATCAGACAAGATTCATAGCAGTAGCAAAAGTATGGTTATGAAGTAGCAATAAAATAATTTTATGGATGGGGTCACTACAGTAATAGGAACTGCATTCAAGGGTTACAGCATTAGGAAGATTAAGAACCACTGGTTTATGAAGCTTTGTAAAACACATGTGGTTTACATGTAGTTAAAATGTAAGCACATGGCTCAGCAGTTAAGAGAACCCACTGCATGAGCACAAGACCCAACTTCAGTCATTCCCGGCGCCCAAATCAGGCAGCTTAAAACTATCTATGACTTTAGCTTTAGATCTGAACTCTTTGGGCTCCATAAGCTTCCACGTGCATGTGTGTGTGTGTGTGTATGTATATATGTATACACACACACACGCATATATACATATATATGTGTATATATATATATAAAATCTTGAAAAATACAAAGCACATACATATTAAAAATATATAAGCAAACTAACGTTAACATACCTCCTGCCGTCCACCAGAACATGCCAAAGAAAGTGGAGTATCTTTAGTTCGTTCAGATTGTGCCTCTATATCTCCACCTTTATCCAAAAGGATTTCAACAACTCCAACATGCCCTGCTGTTGCCGCCAGGATCAGTGGAGTAAAACCTAAATTAGAAAATAAAAAATTCTAACAAATTTGTGGTTTTTACTTACCTTACTGTCACTGTTTTCAATTCCTTTTTATTTTAATTTAACAGTTCAGGGCAGATGAACAGTTTAGCATCAGAATGCTCTAAATTCTAATTTGTTAATGATAAAAACACAAACACCTGGCAAAAGAAAATGCTAAATCAACAAAAGCTATTAAAGTTTATACTCACAAACTACATGAGGATTAAAGACAAAGACATTCACAATTTGGTTTTTGAGCCTAGGGCTTGAAGCATGCAAGGTAAGAGTGCAGCCCTATTACTCTATCATCTTCATTAATAATTTAGTTTACTTTTGTCTTTTTAGAGAAGTATTTGGTTCAATAGATGAATGAGCCTGGAAACTGCCAATCTATTTTGTCACCAACAATATAACAGCCAGGTGGTAGTAGTGGCACTGCACAGGCAGAGGCACAGATCTCTCAGTTCAAGGCCAGCCTGGTCTACACAATGAGTTCCAGGACAGCCAGGGCTACACAGAGAAACTGTCTTAAAAAAATTTATTTTTCCCAGGGCTATACAGAGAAACCCTGTCTTGAAAAACCAAAAAAAAAAAAAAAAATTTTTTTTCACACACATAAACACATATATGAAATACTTATTCATAGTAAAAATTCTACAATTTTGAAGGGTGTAAATACTTAGATTTCATTTGTGAGTGATATTTCCTACCTTTTTTGTCTCTATGCTCAATTTTAGCATCTCGAGCAATGAGAACAGATACGAGTTCTTCATGGCCACCTGCACAGGCCAGTGTTAAAGCTGTGTCATGATTGCTTTCCGTCTAAGGAGGAAAAAAAAAATTATTTACATATTTATAAAAAGAGTTCTCAATAAAAAGTATTTCTTTCCATCAAAAATGTACAATGACAATTTTCCCTTTCATAATAAATTAGAACATGTAAAATAAGTTTATAGAATCCACTCACATGTGCATCAATGTCAACCGAAGGATACACAGGGGGAATGGGTGGGGTAACCATATTGCTAGGAGTCTGACAACAGGATTCAGGTGTAGGACACTCTGTGGTCTGAGAGGGATTGTTCGACCCAATAGGCACTCTGGTACTCACGGCTGAAAAATAATATTTATATCGCTAAATTCCACTTTAATGAATAATATTGTTTGTACATAGAAAAACATGTAAAACAAATGTCCATTTGAGCAATATACTATAGTGAAATCACAAGCTTTGGAGTTAGAAGAACTTATATTGAATGACTTCCTAAACTCATGCAATTTATTTAACTTATTTGAGCCTCTATTCATATGTACAATAAGGATAATAACAATACCTGCCTTGAAAAGTTTTTGGGAAGATCACTTGAGATAACAGATGCAACTGAGTACAGAGCCTGTTGTTAGTGGACAGATAATAAATAGATGGTGGTATTTTATACTACCAATAAGGAAGTATATCCTTTCACAATTTAAGTTTTTAGCCAGATACAGTGATCCGTACTTGTAATCTCAGGACTCAAAAGTCTAAGGCAAGAGGATCACAAGGTTAAGGCTAGGGTGGAACACCCCTCAAAAAACAAACAACAGCCAAAAAAGAATGTTCATCTTAATTTGCAAAAATTAGACAAAAATATTCTGTAAATAGTGACAAGGGGTGGGACAACAAGTTAGATAATTTCTCAGATAAACAAACAGCAAGGAATGTGTTTTTAAAATTTAGCCTTTACCTTTTTTTTGAGTCAGAGTCTCACTGTATAGCCCTGGCTTTTCTGGGACTCACTATGCATCCATGCTGGCCTCAAGCTCAAGCACCCCTTGATATTAAAGGCATGCACTACTATGCCCAGCTATTATTTACTTTTAAATTAGGTAAAAATATATTTCTGAAAATCAAACTACTTTAAAAATGAAATTTAGATTTGAGATTTCAAAAACTTGTAGTTTGCAGTTTAGAATGGTGATACATGCCTGTAATTCCAATACTTGGAAGGTAGAGGCGGGAAAGACAGGAGTTCAAGGTCATCCCCAGCTACCAAGGAAATTAAAGGCCAAACCCAAAATGCGGTGTTTGAAAGCAGAGTTGAACGTTATTTTATGTCTGTTATATCTTTGTTTCACGGAGGATGGAGCTTTGGCTCACAGAGGGTTAAGTAGAACTAATCTTAAAAAGATGTAAGTAATTTGTGAGATAATGTATTTAAAGGAATTAACAGTAGCTGGCACAACATAAATGCTCAATAAATATAAAATGGTACATTCTACAATACTTTGAGTATTATTATTCACTGTATTGGAAAATAAAACCATTACTGTTCAAAAAATAAAAACTCAGAAAACATATAGCCAATAGTATAGGAAAAAAAATAATCTTCCATGATGGCAATAAACTTATAAAGGACTTAACTTAGTAATTTATTAGTTTTTTTAAAGTTTTATTTATTTATTTTTTGAGACAAAGTCTCCTCTAGTCGAGGCTGGCCTCCAACTTGAAGTGTAGCTAAAGCTGGCCTTGAACTATTATTATTCATCCTCGCTCTTCCACCTTTTAAGTGTTGGGTATGTGCCACTCCAGTTTAATTTAGAAGCTAAAATAACTCAGCAAAATTTTAGATACTGGGCTAGAGAGATGGCTCAGTGGTTAAGAGCACTGACTGCTCTTCCAAAGGTCCTGAGTTCAAATCCCAACAACCACAAAGTAGCTCACAACCATCTGTTATGAGATCTGATGCCCTCTTCTGGTGTCTGAAGACAGCTACAGTGTACTTACATATAATAAATAAATCTTAAAAAAAAAATTTAAGATGTCTGGATTTGCTTCTACATAAGCCATCCCTTCTTCTTCTCCCTACCAATATATAAAACATATCGGCAACATAAATTCCAACAACTTCATTCACCACAAAAAAAAAAAATTTTGATTATCCGACTACAAATAGGAATAATTATTTAAAGCTTTAAAACTTTTTGTCATTCAATGAAAGTGGCAGATAATGTTGCTACATCCCAAAATATCTATGTTTGGAAGACAGCTCCAAAGACCAACACCCTTGCCCCCAAATACTAGATTATATAATACCTTAATGTCTTATTTTTTTCAGTGGTGGGTCTTATATTTATTAACATATACCTTAGAAAAGAATTATATGTCTATCACTTTATTCCTGTTATTTCCTTCAATAATTGTGAAAAGCAAGTTATTTTAAACTTTTTTAAAGTATTTGACTAGAGTAGAAAGCTAAAATGTGATGTTCTAAAAGACTCCCTTATAGGACTTACTTAAAATATACACATTTCCTGTGTATTTAACAGCTCTATTACCCAAAACATGGTATGCTACATTATTCTAAGATATTTTCTCTGTAATAATGACAATCAGAACCATTCCATGGAAAGTGACTTTAATAGGATTAATTACAAATGAAAGTTATAAAGGTTGTATTATAGGAACATTATACTTTAGAACCATGACATTTTCATAAATTTTTAAAACATTTTCTATCTCTGAACAAAATGTCTCTTAAAATGACAGAAGCAGAAAACTACAATAAAAAAAAAATCAATGTACAATTCAAATTAAAAATTTTACACTGTACCAAAAAAAGTAGGGCAGTAGAAGAACCAGAAGACCTAACTTTTTATGAAACCAAGCAAAATTTTGTATATAGTATGGAATATTAACAAATTTTAACATAAAATTTTATTGCTACTAGAGAGATAAAATATGTTGTAAGGTTTTAATCACTGAATGGATATGGTGCTACTCACCTGTAAATCATAGTACTTGGGAGATAGAATATGGACTATTGGAATTTAAGGCTAGCCTAGACTAAAGAATACCCTGTTCCCCCGACCCCTACAAAAAAACAGTCCCAGACCTGGTTGGTGGTACGAGTTTATAACCTAGCTGCTCCACAGGCCAAGGCAGGAAGATCACAAGTTCAAGGCCTGCCTAGTTACAGGCTGAATTCAAGGACTGAACAACTGAGTGAAACCCTATCTCAAAACAACAAAAAACAAATGGGGCTGTGCTAAGAACATAGAGAACTTCCCTAACATTTGTGACAAAATATAAATGTTATGGCTATCATTTGGTATATGTCATAGTAATGATAAAACACCTAAGCTGGGTGGTGGTGGCACACTTTTAGCCCCAGTACTTAAGCAGGGTAGACCTCAGAGATTTATCTGCCTCTGCTTCTGTGGAAGAGGCCAGCCTGGTTTACAGAACAAGTTCTAGTACAGCCAGGGTTACACAGATAAACTCTGACTTGAAAAATAAAACAAAACAAAAATTAAAGCCTAAAAGTAAAGTATTAACATTAGAGGTAACTATTATTTAAAATAGCTTATAAATCCCTCCTCCCCAAATAAGAGGATCTCCAAATTCTTTAAAAACAAACAAACAAACAAATACTTATTTTTAATTACTGTATGTATGTTGTATATGTGTGTGTCACATGTATGCTAGATACTCATAGTTAAAATTCCAATTCCATAAAACTCGAGTGGTTGATCTTTGTAGATTTATATATGTGAGAAACAGGGTCACACTATGTAGCTCTGGCTGGCCTGAAACTATGTAGACAAGGTTGGCCTTAAATTCATATAGGCATCTGCTGTTGTGTCCTGAAAGCTAGGATTAAAGGCATATGCCACCATGCCAAGTGATTATGAGCTACCTGACATGTGTGCTGGGAACTGAACTTGGGTCCTCTGGAAGGACAGTACATGCTCTTACTCTCTAAGACATCTCTCCAGCCCTAATTTTTTATTTTCAAACTTCACAATGATCACTGCAGTTTCACTTAAAACATATATTAAAACTAATTTTTTTAAAGATGTATTTATTTTATTTATGTGTTGCTCTCTTCAGATACACCAGAAAAGGGCATCAAATCTCATTAGCCACCATGCGGTTGCTGGGAATTGAACTAAGGACCTCTGGAAGAACAGTCAGTGCTCTTAACTGCTGAGCCATCTCTCCAGCCCCCTTAAAAGTGTAATGTAGGCCAGACGGTGGTGGCGCACGCCTTTAATCCCAGCACTTGGGAGGCAGAGGCAGGCGGATTTCTGAGTCCAGCCTGGTCTACAGAGTGAGTTCCAGGACAGCCAGGGCTATACAGAGAAACCCTGTCTCAACGCCCCCCCCTAAAAGTGTAATATAAACAAGTGCTCAAAGTGCCAATAGCAATACTGTATCAGACGCAAAACCACACTAACTCACATACATATCAAATTTTAATATAAAAACAAAACTGACTTATTTTAATAGGATTTACAAGTATAATAGTATTTTTAAGATAAATGCAGAACTTTTATTAAAATCAAATGCATAATATAACAACTAAGGTTCTTTTCC
>NW_022196895.1:32634048-32652496 GCF_008632895.1 Mastomys coucha | reverse complement strand
TGGTTTTTTTGTTTTTCTTCTTTACAGACAGGGTCTCACTATGTAGCTCTGTAGCTCTGGCTGTACTGGAACTCAGGGGATCTGTCCTCCCTCTGCTTCGTGAGTTCCCAAACTTAAGGCCTGCACCACCATGCCCAGTTTCAACTAAGGCTCATAAATAAGGCTGAACTGGGTTAAATTTTCATACTAACTAGCAGGTCCCTATATTACTCCTCTTGCAGATGGATGTAGACTTTAATTAAAGAAAAGTGAGAAGGAACTCCTGAGTCAGCAAAATGTACAGGGCGCTATCCTCTACTTCCCTTCTCAGAGCTTTAGTTTCCAACACAACTGGAGGTAGGAAACTCTTTTGTGGGAAGAGTTTACACAGTCTAAGATGGTTTAAATAAAGTAACTAACACTAAGCTTTTTTTTCAGTTTGTTTTTAAATCTAAGTATATTTCCTTGTTATTTAATTGAGATAGTATGGCCCAGAATGACCTTGAACTTGACATGTAGTGAGGATGACTCTGATCTGAATTCCTGATCCTCCTGTGTCTACTTCCCAGGTACTAGGATTACAGGTGTCAACCAATAAGAAAATTTTTTAAAAAATTCAAAGAAGTATATAAATGGCTACTAAAACTAAAGAAAATTAACAAAATACAAATAGTATTAGAAATAAAAGTTATAATAACTGCTTCCATGAGCATATCATATACAACTTCATATAAATTTGATAAACATTTTAACTTTTAAGATCACTTTGCTATTATGATAACTGATAAAAGCCTAATGTTTTCAGAAGAGAGAGATTTGAGGTAGCATATTCCTAATCAAGATTAAATATTCTGTTTAGGACCGCATAGAATTTGACATATCTAAGATTACATGCTATAGGCTGAGAAAATGACATGAGTTATGATATTAAGTTTGTGTATAAACTTAATGACTTAAGTTATGTATATAAGCAATTCATTAATTATCATGAAAATATTTTGAGAGTAGAACAGCAATAATGAGAAAACATTCTTAAAGAGGGAAATTTATATTCTCTATGGAGGGACATTACATATAAATTATATATAATATGTTATATATAAATATATATATTCCTAAGTGAAACTTTTAAAATATTTTCTCTTTCAGTAATGAGAATAAATCGATACAGAATTATTTGTGCCTATGGCTTGCTCTATAACCCTGCTGATATGCTTGAATGTTTTACAGCTACAGTTAGCTATGAAACTTGTGTGATTTTTGTCATCATGAATTAAGAAAATTAGACTTGGGAAAAATAATTTTAAGTGAGACATGTCATCATCTTGAACAAAGAATACAATTAGCACCATGCATTCAAAACTGATAAACTTCATAAAATAGAACTTTTTATTTGGCATTTAATTTATTTAGAATGTGATGAGTATTTAAAGTCTAAGTTTTATTATGTCAATTAACATATAATACTAAAAAATGTTTTCTAAGGTGATTTTTAAGCTTCATGTGAACTCTGTAAAAGATCTTTTCTATTTAAAAACAGTTTAGTATAATAAACACTTTCAAGAACCATCTGTAAAAATTACCATAAAGTTAACTACAAGTTTCCTTTAAAACTGTTTTGGCTAAAATAAAGTTTACTTAAGAAGAACTACAGGCCAAAAAATATAAAAATTCAAATTAAAGAATAATAATCCTAACTCCTTAAAATATTTCCCAGCATTTGAATTTTAAGAAAAATAGACATTTTTTCTTTTTCACAATACTATCTATTACACGGCAGAGAAGCCTCAATGGCAAAATTACATCTACAACCAATGGAAATAACACATATACTCAACAAAAATTCCTGATTTAATCATACTCCACATTTTAAAGGATTTAGTAAAGATAAGGAAGACCAAAGGCTCACAAAAGAAGAAAGGAAACTGGGATAGTATAATTGGGGTGGGAAGGGGAGGAGAATATGACAAGAGGAAACAGACAACAATAAGGAAAAAATGTTGCAATCAAGAGACAGAGGACTGGCCTGCCTTTGAATATCACTCCAGCTACATCTTAGTTCTTGGTCTTCATCCACTGTCAACAGCCATTCTGGCTGCAATTCTGAACTGGGCTCTCATGGAGGTGATACATTCACCAGCCATCTTTAGGAAGGTAAATGATTAATTGCACTGTTTTCCCACTGCTGCAAGGACAATGAAAGGGAAAGTAAACTTGTGCACCTCATTTCATAACTAGTTGTAATTTTCCACACAACAATAAACAGAAACATAAACTCTAAGATTTAATCAGTCCTTTTTCTTTTTGTGTGTATATGCACAAATGTGCCATGTATGCATGCACACTTTTAAGTGTGTCTGTATGCTTGTTCATCAAGAGTTAACAAAAAATTCCAATCTCCAAACATCAAGTACAATAGTTTAAATGTACCTTAATCTTCTGAACACAAACTCTATACCACTTAATGTTCAGCTTTTCCCATTTAATTAGAGATGATTAAATTGGTCTAATAACACAAAGCAGTGTCATTTTTAAATTCTGATGTCCAAACATGGAATTCATTGGCAAGAAAAGTAGATGGGTTGTCTTATCTCCATACTTTTAAGTCCTAATAAGAGATTCAACTGAGTGCTCCTACCAAGGAAGTAACAGAATGGCTTTGATATCAAATTTCCAAAGGATTATAAAGTTATTTCTTTGTCTTTCAAATGTGTTTTGTTTTGTTTTTTAAGTACAAAAGGGAAACACTCATAGCGTGCTAGTGCTATTGGGCTTACTTAAATTCACTCCTGAAATTTCTAAGGAAATCAGCGTAATTTTACAAATTAAAATAGAGAAGTACAAATGCTTGTGTTTTTGAAGGAGCATTAAAGAAGTTGAGCACACAGATTAAAGAGAAAGTATTTTAGATATATTTCTTAACCCACCTGCTATCAGGTCATCAAGAGTGTCGGTAAGCGTCTGGGCTGGAGTTGCAACCATGAGTCCATCTGGCTCTTGAACTAATAGCCCCTGCTCATGTCCAGCAATCGCAATCTGAGGCTGTCCTACCATCTGCTGGTTACCTGATACTTTTTGAAGCACAAGAGAATTTGTCCCATTAGAACCTAAGTCACCAGAAAAGTTACATTGTGGAGATGATAGGGGCTGGACTGGGACAAAGTCAATTTGTTCTGCCGATGGTGGAGACTGTTGCTTATCATCAGTGCCATGATCTTTAAATAAGACTGTATCAACTTGGGGTGATTCTGAAGTGTGATCCTGTGGGAGACTGCCATCTTCTTCCTCTGCCATGAAGACTCCTCTATGAGAACATTGCTGGTGTGGAGACTCTGTGTCTCTCTGACCTTTGGTTTCCAAGTATTCTTTGGTAAATTGCTGCTGTGTTTTCATCTGTAACTGCCTTTCCACTTTCTGTAGTTCTTTCAGTATTTTCTTCTTCTTCTGGACTTGTTCTTCTCTGTTCTTTTTAAGTTCTTCTATCTTATCCTTGTTTAGAGGCTCACCTTGAATTAACTCCAATGACTTAAGCTGTGCTTTTTCAATAGCACTAATTCTTTGCCCCAGTTCATTCAGCTTGCCTTCAGTCTCTTCTACTATGCACTCCAAAGGCTGGTATGGGTGAAAAGGTTGCAGTAGGTCCTGATCTGCTACCTGCAGAGAACTGGACTTCTGCTTGGATGCACCTAAGCACACGAAAAATGTTTGAAAATGTGCCATGCTAAGAGAGAGAGAAGAGAGAGAGAAGAAAGAAGAGAGAGAGAAAGAGAGAGAAAGAGAGAGAGAGAGAAAGAGAGAGAGAGAGAAGGAAAGAGGGAAAGAGAGAGATACATAGAGACAGAAAGAAGGAAATAAAACACACAAAAAACCCCAAACCCCCAAAGGTTCCCCAAAACAAAAACACACAAAAAACCCATATCCCTCCCCTCTCCCAGACTTCCTTCCCCAATTAAAAAGTAATGCTATAGAACGGTTCAAAAGTCACATCAGTGTGAAACACATTACACCTATACTATTTCATCTCTTTTCACACAGCATAGACTAGAATGTTATCAACTTGAAAATTGAAAACTATACTTTTAAGTGTAGGAAGATTTTGGAAATTATGATAGTACAAAGAGAAAAGTAGGAATAAAAGAACCTCAGGATTTTGCTGACCATTGGACTGCTTAAATCTAGTTGAGTGTGCTAGTACATGCCTTTGATTGCAGCACTCAGAGGCAAAGGCAGACAGAGAGATCTCTCTCTGAGTCCCAGGACAGCTTGGTTTAGAGTAAATTCTATAAAATTTATAATATTATAACTTAAATTTATAAAATACAAAATTCTGTATTATCCAAGATCTGTGAATATCTTGGTTCAAGAAAACAACAAAAGAAAAAAAGTATCAAATGTAAACCAGAATTAAAATGACATTCGGAATATTAATATTACATTAATTGCTCCTTTAGAACAATTCTTTTTTTTTGAGACAGGGTTTCTCTGTGTAGCCCTGACTGTCCTGGAATTCACTCTGTAGAACAGGCTGGCCTCAAACTCAGAAATCCACCTGCCTCTGCCTCCCAAGTGCTGGGATTAAAGGCGTGCGCCACCGCCGCCAGGCCAGAACAATTCTTTTAGGAATGATTATACAAGTATATTTTACTCCAAGAGAACAAAACGGGGCAAATATTTTTTTTATGTTGGCAAAATAGTTGTATTCTTATATTAAAATACAATGTGAACTCAGTTTAAGATACTGTCTTCTTTAGCGAGGTATGTAGCATATATGCTTGTAAAGTCAGCATTCAAGTACAGGGTAGAAGAATCAGGGATTAAGGGTTATACTCAGTTATGTAGCTGAGTTTGAGGCTAGACTAAGCTACCTGGAACCTTGTTCTCAATAAGACAAAAGATATATCTTTATCAAATTCTGTATTAAAAATCCTAGTATCTTTGTAACTAAACACTATATTAAACTTATACCACAAAGGATAATTTAAACTAACTTTAAATAAGCCTTACAAATAACATCCACCCAAGAGAGAAACGATGAGTGTTATTAATAGGGATATTCTACATAGAAATATTCATTATGATAATCCATTTTAAAAAGGAAAATTACTTCAAGTTATTAAATATATTTATGCCTCCCTTATAACGAGTCTGCTGAAAGGTAAGTGTTAATAGTCCAAACCAGAGGGAATAAATAAAAATTTTTATATGCTTGATTTGTTTGAGCAAATGCAAGGCTGAATCTTACTCAGGAAGAACTAGGCCTACTTGTGGGGTAGGGGAGAGAAATTACTAATGCATCTAACAATGTAGATGAACTTCAGAACCCTGCTAAATGAAAGGATCCAGATATAAATTATATATTGCAAAATTTCACTTACTATAAAATTTACAGAGAAAAGGCAAATATAGAGAGAGAAAAGGAAGAAGTAGTGGCCTTCGGCGAGGCAATGAGAATAAGGTTCAAATGCCAATAGGCAAACAGATCTTTTGTGGTAGTAAAACTATTAAAACTAAGTGAGAACTGTATGGAGCAGTGGATGCCTGAAATCCTAGCAACCAGGAGGCTGAGGCAACAGAAACAGGACTCTGAGACCAGTCTGTTTCAATGTCTAAAGAGTAACAATAATGAGGACACCAGGGAACTTGATGGTGGCAACTGTGATAGAAATTGGCCAGTTTACCAAAGCACACAGTACTGCATATTTTAAAATGAGTGAATTTGCCGGGGAGTGGTGGCACACGCCTTTAATCCCAGCACTTGGGAGGCAGAGGCGGGTGGATTTCTGAGTTCAAGGCCAGCCTGGTCTACAAAGTGAGTTCCAGGACAGCCAAGGCTACACAGAGAAACCCTGTCTTGGAAAACCAGAAAAAAAAAGAGTGAACTTGACAGGTAAGTTTAAACTATTTTTTAAAAATTTTATTTACTTATCTTATGAATATGGATGTTTTGCCTGTAAGTGTATCTATACGTGCCTGGAACCCATATCGGCCAGAACTGGGTGTCTAATCCATTGAGATTAAGTTATCAGAACTTGTGAGTAGCTATATGGATACTGGAGTTGAACCAAAAATTACTCTATACCACAGAGCCATCTCTCCAGTCCCCAATGAAGCTATTCAAAAACAAAACAAAACAAAAACCTGGGTAAAGTAGCTGATTATTTCTCTGAATTGTAGTTAGCATATACAAAACATAGATCATCATTTTAAGATATTTGTTTGTTTTGTGTGAGACTGAATCTCAGTTGGCCGGCCTTAAACTCACAATCCCAGGGCTCCAGTATCTTGAGTGCTGGAGTTACAAGGATTTTTTTTTTCCTAACAGTTTGTTTGTTTAGGAAGTGGGGGAAGAGAGATTGGATGTATGTGTGCTCACATGTCACATAATATTGTGAAGTCAGAGGACAACTTGCAGAAGTCAATTTTCTTCCTTCTACCATGTGGGACCCAGAGATTAAATTTAGGTCATCAGGCTAGGACACAAATGCCTTTTCCCATTGAGCCATTTTGCCAGCCCCAACATAAGAAATTTTAAAAGAAAAATCATTTTCAAGTTTAAGTTATTCTCATGCTTAAAAGACTTACACAGTAAAAGAAAATAAATCAGAGATCTTAGAACTACATGTGAGACATAGTGGCACACATCTACAACACTAGTTCCTTAGCAAATTGAAGGAAGAGGAATTCAGGGCCAACACCATGAATTAACCATTAACCATTAACCAATTAAGACCATGTCTCTAAAAAAATTAAATTAAAAGCTTTAGGCAGTTTAAACATATACACATATATGTTAACTATGAAAACTATCCTGGTTTCCCCTAGATACTGTTTTTAGCAAAGTCAGAAGACCAGTTTCAGAACAACAATGCAATTACTTTCAGAGGCCTACTTATTCCCTAATGTAAAATTGAAAAGCATGTCATATTTAATTTCATATTCCTTCTTGAGCAAAGTGGTGGGAAAAGACTTTTTTCAGAGCAAAAGCATTAAATTTGAGAGATTATTTGATTATTACTTCCATAAGACTTTAAAGAAGCCAAACATTTTAACAATTAACAGGAAAAAGAAGGTAAAATTGTCACAAAGAGCAACATACAATACAAGTAAGAATTTCAGCTCCATGAATAAATGCAATGACATAAGCAAAGTAAGTATATTCAGGCTTTGCAAAGACTGAATTCTCCTTGAAACTTTCCTAATGTAGCTGCTCTTATGCTAGGATTAAGGTTGCCCAGATGATGATCCACAATAAGAGAAGATTGCTAAAGACAGAAAGGTATAGAATGACAAGCTCAGCCATATTAAACATAGTACATGGAACTACAAGTGACATTTCATAGAACAGAGAGGTACATATAGAGCATCAAAAGGGTAGGATGTGGCTGCTCTTCAGAGGACCACGATTCAGTTCCCAGCACTCATTTTGGGTACCTCACAATTGTCTGTAACTCTGGTCCCAGCGATCCAACACCTCTTCGGGTATTCATGGGCACTGCATGCACATGGTACACATAAGTATACTCAGTGCATGTGAATACACATTAAATTTAAGAAGAATTTTTTTTAATGTATAACAATGGGCCAGCAAAATGACACTGCTGCACACCTGACAACCTGAGTTGAATCTTGGGGCCTACGTGTTGGAAAAAAGAGAATCAACTTCCTCAAATTGTCCTTTGATTTCCACGCATGTCATGAAGTGTGCATGTGCATACATAAAAAATAAAAAATAAAATCATTAACGGTTAAAATGTAATGCATCGAAAGTTTTTTCCTTCAAATAGTCAATAGTTGAACTATGCACAGTTAGACACTTAGAACTGTCTAGATAGGGGCACATCAAAACATTAACATAACTTATATCTCAATAAACCAAGGGTGGTAAAAACAGAATGTCACCTGAAGCCGTAGAAATACCAGTTAGTTGGTAGAAATGTTGATATTCACTGACAATAAAATTTTAATATGAAATAAGTACTAAAATATGCCAGAAAATAAGATTTCCAGATCCTTCAAACATTTCCCACTGTCAGATATATATTTTTCTGATATATATCAGATATATAAGTGAAATATATATTAGATATATATATCAGAAATATATAGCTGATAGTGGAACACATACACACACATACACAAAAAAAGACAGAAGAATCTGTATATGGATAACAAGCAGTTGACATGTCAAGTACAATTTAGAGTAGTCACCATCTCTTTCGGTTTGGCTTCTATCTTACATTTTTTTCCCTCTAAGCTTTCCCTCCTTCCTAATAACAAAACTGAAAAAAGTATATACTAAAAACTGTAGTCTATAACAGTTTAAAATCACCTTTATTGTTGTTTTGTTGCTGGAGATTAACTGAGGGTTTTGTACATGTCGGGTGAGCATTCTATCATTGAGTTATATCCCCAGATCTTTTCCTTTTGTTGCAGTGTTAAGAGAGGGAATTCAGGGTCTTGTGCATGGTAGATATTTACCACTGAGCTACATTTCCCCATTACTGATGTACATTAACTTATTTATTTTTATGAATAATAGGTAAGTGAGGTATACATCTGCTAAATATTTAGCTCTCTACTGAATGAACTTAACCCAATTATTTTCAAGTCTGTATCAATTAATTAGTATAATGTGCAATAAAAAGATACGATCAAAGGAAAATATTCATGATCTACAGTTTTAACACGGAAATCTCTTAACCAAAATAACCAAAGATAGACCATCTGTGTTACACAGTAACAGATTCATCCAACCTATCTCTTTTTACTAAAAGCAAATTATATGTAAAAGTACATTATTAGGTTTGGGCATGCATAAACTTACATAAGCATGATTACATGATTAAAAATTAGTTATGATATTAGTAAAGTTTACAGAACATTCCATTTTAATTACAACATACACAAGTTTTTCTATATAGTTTAATATTTCTATAAAAATGTGAGTGTTCATGACACTGACTCTAACAAACAACACTGAAGGTGAGGTGGCACATATTTTTCCTGCTTGGAACTTTTTAAATACCATCACTCTGGAATACAACCTTTAAAACTGCCGTTTTAAAGACAGGGTCTCACTGTACAACCCTGGCTGGCATGCGCATACACCTGCGTATGCAAGCATGGCCGCACACACGAACACACCCACCCACCCACCCACACCCAGACAGGAGGGCTACGAAAATGATCTGGACAGTAATGAAGACCTGAATCTGGTTCCTCAACACCCACATAAAAGCTGTGTAAGAAGGCCTAGACCAGTAATCTCATCAATGGGAAGGAAGACAGGAGGATCACTGAGGCAGCTGGACAGCTAGACTAGTCAAACTGGTGAGCTCTAAGTTCAGTGACTGATCCTGTCTCAAAAAAATGATGATACAGGAAGAAATCTGACATCAACCTCTTGCCTCCTTAAATGCACACATGCACACATACAAAGAACAATAGTGAGCATTTTATAAGAACTTATAAGACAAAGAATATGGACTTCAGACACACTGGGAGAATAATGGAAGGTAAAAATAATACAAGAAAATAAAACAGAAGAGTCATAAAGACAAACTACTAGGAACTGGGTGATCATAATTCAACCCTACATTTCAAGTCTGAAGGAGAAGGAAGTAACAATTCAGAAGGAAGAGGTAATGAAGTAGTATAAAGTTCTCAGAAAAGAAAGTACTTCTCAAAAAGTTCTGAGCTGTGCAAAAGATATTCTGGGCTGGGAGATACACTTCAGTTGTAAAGTGTTTGCTTGCTGTGTGGGAGGTCCTGAGTTCAATACTCCATAACACAAAGAAAAAAAGGAAAGATAAAATTCAAGCTTGCAGTGTTAGCAACCCAGCAACATGATCTCCAACCTCCTCCCACATACCATGTGTATAACTACACACATATACACAAGATAAATATGATGTAATTTTAAAAACTTAATACATCTTTGTTTTAAGAGTGAATTTTATACCTAAAATGAATATCCTTATCCTTTTTTTCCAAGTCAAACTCTTGTTATATAGTCCTGGTTAGACTGGATCTTACTATGTAGACTAGGCTGGCCTCAAACTCACAAAGATCTGCCTGTCTCTGCCTTCCAAGAGATGGAATTAAAGATTTGCATTACTATACCCTCCCCAAGTGACGTTTTCATTCTGAAAGGTTTTATGTTTATTTATGTGTATGTGTGCCCGTGCACGTCAAAAAGGGTACCAGATTCCTGAATCTGTAGTTATCAGTAGTTGTGAGCTGCCTAACACAGGTCTTGGGAATCAAACTCCAGTTCTCTCGAAGAGTAGCAACCTTAACCACAAATCTACTTCCCAGCCTTCAGGTGACTTAAAAAACAAAACAAAGCAGAATTTACAGGGACATTCACTCTATGCAGTCTGATTTTTTTTTTTAAACTAGCTTGACAGCTTAATCCAATAAATTATCACAATTTGATCCTTTATAATGGTTAGGTAGCTAAGAGAAATGCCCATGTATTTATATACAAATATTAACTATTTTCCTTTCTTAATAATTTAGTAAAAAGCGTCTTCAGAAGGTTAATTTTTACACCATTTAGTAAAATAGTAAACTAGAGAGAAGGAAATAAGTGGATTTCTAGTATAAGACAGTTTCTAAGCAAAATCATTACTTATGAATATCAACCTAAAGCTTACACATAAGCTCAGTATTTAAAATTTTCTAATTCCTCGCTGAACTTTTATCTAGATTATTTTTTGGTTATTTTATGGTTCATGTGAATTTTAAAAAGCAATTATTTGTTTTATGTGCACTGGAGCTTTGTCTGCATGTACATCTGTGTGAGGGTATCAGATCTTAAGAGTTACAGATAGTTGTAAGCTGCCATGTAGATACTGAGAACTGAACCCAGGTTCTCTGCTAAGCCATCTCTCCAGCCCTTATGTGAACTTTTAAAAGCAATTTCCTGTTAAATATTAAGTATTTGAAGCCCAAATTCTTACAGTCTTTTATAGGGTTTAGCCATTCAAACTTAAAAACAGATCACGTATAGGGTATGAGTCTGTAATCCCAGTACTTGGGAAGCACAGACACGAAGAGAGTGGAGTTGTCTTGCAATGAGATTCCATCTCAAACAAACCAGAAAACCAGATATCAGTAAAGTTGCTCAGAAAGCAAAGGCTGTTGCTACAAACTTGGTGGGCTGAGTTTGATCCCTAGAACCCAAATAAAGTTGGAAGGAGAGAACCCTTTCCATAAAGAACCCTTTCCTCTGACTTCCATATATGTACTGTGGCACATGTATTCCCACACACATATCATGTAAACACATGATCACAGTAATAAGAAAAACAAAAACAGAGGCACTTTAAAATATTTTAGAAAAAGGTGTTAGCTGGTTAGGCTGCTCAGATGTTAAAAATGCATGTTTTTATTTGCTAAGATTAAAAATAGCAGGAAGCCAGGCATGGTGGCTACATTAACATATACTTATTTAGTTTTCAATAATCTTTTATTTACAATACACTAAGTAAGATATATTCATAAAATATTTTATGTTAAGCTTTTTAGACATGCTATTGGTCATAAAAACCAAGGCCTCATGTATGCTACATAGTGTTTCAGTACTATCTGATAGTTCCAACTCTAATGTAGTTTATAATATCCTAGAAACTACTTCAGCAAATTCAGATATTACAACATATAATTATCAAGAGAAAACACTTTCTATCTACAAATGAAAAGACAGAAGAACTAAACCAGAGCTAATAAGCTTGAATCCTTCAAACAGTGCATACTCCTCTTAATAATTATTTGGGGTTCAGACCTATAATCCTAGTACTTAGGAAGTTGAGGCAAGAGGATTGCCATAAGCATGAATGAAGGTAGCCTGGGCTTCATATAGAGTTCCAGGTCAGGTTGGGTTAATTCATTAACAAAATGAATTTAATTCATTAACAAAGTCATCTGGATTTTATCCATATACATTTTGATAATTAATCATCCAAGTTCACAGACTGATAATTATTCTTCAGCTTACCACTATATTCCAGCATTACACAAACTGAATGCAATTCTTCTCTTTCTCATTAATTAAATTGATGCTATAAAGATTTACTTGGTAGACAACATATACTTTTATTATTACGCTACAGTTTGGCTAAAATATTGTCAAATAGAAGCTGGGTATCATAGTATATGCTCATACTTCTATCACTAAGGCAGAAGCAGAAAGACTGGCACAAGATCAGACCCAGTCTGGTATAACTACTGAGTCCCGGTCATAGACAGATACATAGAAAGAGCCTGTCTTGAAAAACAAAACAAGAGCTATCAGATAGGGAAAAAAAAAAGGCTTGGCAAAATTTTTTGCTTTAATATAATAAAAACCTTAAATTATTTTTTAAGTAATTTTACTTTTGGCCAATGGAAAACTACATCTAGCAGTATGCTAATAGGAAAACAGGAAGGCATTTTTCTAATATTTAGGATTTTCCGATATCTCTGAACCATTAAAGTAAAATTTATTAACTAGTTGAAAGAAATATCAATTTTAAGGAAAATAATTTAACAACTAACCTTTTTGTACTCCTAAAAGGGCAGTAGATGTCTCCTGGGAAGTTCTGTCAGGTTCCTGGGGAGGCACAACCATGGCAAGTGTGTGTATGGGTACTCGTGGAACCTAAAACATCAACTCAGAAAAAAGTCATCTCAGAGCATAGAAGAAAACAAAGTTCCACAATAAAACACATATATTGCTTTATGCTTTCTTCATATAATGTAACATTTACTTTTCTTTTTTAGATTTATTTTATGTATATAAGTGTTTACTTATACACTTGAATGTATCTATGTGTGAATGTATGCCTGAATGTATCTATGTGTGAGCCACATTTAAGCCTGGTGGCTCTTGGAAGTCAGAAGAAGGCATTGGATCCCCTGGTATTGGAGTTCTAGATAATGGTGAACCACGATGTAGGTGCCGGGAACAAAAGCTAGGTTCTCTGCAAGAGTAACAAGTGCTTTTGACTGCTGAACCATATCTCCCTCCCTCTCACTTTATTTATTAGAGCTTAAAATTTTTTCTTAAACTTTTACTAAGGATTAATTTCTGGGAATATTAATTAAGAAGATTGAAGATAATCTATGTGTTTGATGATTTAGGCTAAATAAAATTATCTCTTGCTCAAGTGAAAGCCTTACAGGACCAATTATAGTGAGAAGTATAAATCACATACTCACTATATACTGGCCAATTTATTCTTGTTCAAATTTTATTTGAGTAAAAGAGAAAATAAAATTCTAACATATTTATTGAATTGGAGTAGACTATGAACCTCCAGGATAACTTAATAGAAAAGAGTTATTGCTTTCATTAAACAGAAATTTTCAAAGAACGCTTATATCAAGAAATAGTCTATTTTATTCTACCTGAGATTCATCTTGTGACGGAGAGGTAAGCTGAGATACATCTGTGGTGGGAACTGACAGAACATTATTTGGATAATCCAACAGATAAGAAACAACATTAGTATGGCCACCTTTTGCAGCTTCAATAAGCATTGTTGATCCATCCTAAGAAAAAAATTGACCATAGTTAATTCTTTATAAACTTGTTCTTAAACTCTGGTAAAATTACTCAGTAAGTTATATAAAATCAAATGTATTAATTGTACTTTCAGTTTCTGAAACACAGTACCGCTATTTAGCCCAAAACTTACTTTGGATTCAAATCCTGCTGCTTTGGCTATGCCATCACAGGCAGCTCAAATCTCATTAATAGTAGGAAATATTAAGCACTAAAAGATCAAGTAAATCTTTAGTAATAATATTTATTAATCGGTGGGTTTTGTTTGCTAGTTTATTTTTTTCTTGAATCAGTCTCAATATGTACCCCATGCTGGCTTTCAACTGGCATATAAGTACTGCTTTGGCATACCTATGTACAGTACTACAGGCATATGCCACCACATTCAGCTGATACTATTTATATACTATGTTAAGTAAGATACCTTCAGCTGGATGTGGTTGTACATGCTTTCTATACCAGCACCTTTTGAAGCAGAGGCAGAAAGATCTCTGGGAGTTTGAGACCAGCCTGGCCTACATAGTGAGCTTCAGAAACAGCCAGAATTAGATAGAGAAACACTGCTTCAAAAAAAGCAAAAATGAAACAAAAAAAGTAGACTACCTTGAGTCGATGAGTAGGATCAGCTCCATGAGCCAAGAGTAGTTCAACCACTGCCAAATGGCCTCCTGCACATGCCAGGGACACTACTGTGTGATCGTTATTGGCTGTAGCCCTATTCACATTGGCACCTTAAAAAAAAAAAACAGTAATCTTAACAAAGGTAAAATCAAGCCAACTTACAATATCATTTAAAGACTTTTTCCAACTATAATACAGATATAAAACAGTGTAAATCATAGGTGTATAGCTTGAAATTTTCACAAAGTGAACACACTTGCATCACTAGAATCAGATCAAGACATAGAACATTATCCACAAACTCAAAGTCCCATCATCAAGTGCCCCCTTGTCAGACACTCCCAACCACGGTAACGCTTAGCTCTGACTTCCAATGGTATCATGTAAAAGGAAAACAAATAAATACTGTGCTTTATTTAATCTTCAACTAAACATAATCCCAAAACTAATAGAAAATTTCCAGTAATCATCTCACAAACTGTTGTTTACTACGTAAAATACACTGACAAAAGTTTGGTTAGTTTTAACCACTAAGTGTTTTTTTCAGAACTGGAAGGCTTTTGGAAACAACCACTTTCTGATCTTGCTTTACCTTTGCTAATAAGAAACTGAACAGTGCACAAATGACCGGCTCTTGCAGCTTTCATCAAAGGTGTTCTTCCACCTTCAGATTCATGCTCCTATCAAAGAAACAGGAAATAAATCAATCATCTAATTAGACATTTATTTTAAGAACTTAGTACTAACGACGTGATAAACAGTGAGGATTTAGTACTTACTCATGTGACACCTACAATACTGACGTCAATTCTTCTAATGTACAAATTCATTTCAGTTACACTAGATAGCATGACCTATCATGGGCAAGTTTCAACCTTGCATACTCAACAATAACCTTTAAAGATAATAAATCTAATGTTTAGTTTGGTTCCAAATAACTTAAATTTTCTAATTACAATTAGAGTTACTAACGTATTTTTCTTAACTATTCATGTGAACTATTTGGGGGGGGGCTTAAGTCCTTAAGGTGATTTTTTTTTGTTGTTTTTTGTTTTTTTCGAGACAGGGTTTCTCTGTATAGCCCTGGCTGTCCTGGAACTCACTCTGTAGACCAGGCTGGCCTCGAACTCAGAAATCCGCCCGCCTCTGCCTCCCAAGTGCTGGGATTAAAGGCTTGCGCCACCACCGCCCAGCCCTTAAGGTGATTTTTTAAAAAATCCTGATATTTTATTAAAATCCATTAAAAATTCTACGAAAGGGTAGAAGGAGAGAACAGACTTCTGCATTTGTCCTCTGACCTCCATACGTGTGCGGCATGCATCCACACGCATACACATGTAAACACATGTGCATAATTTAAAGGATTTCTACCAAAAAAAAAAACAGCACTAAAGAAAATCATAGTATTTTATGAGTAAAGGGGAAAAAAAGAGACCAATGAACAGAATTTTTTAGAATAGAAATTAAATACTTGAAAAGTTAAAGGCAAAAGATATAGTTTTATCAGCAAGATCATTGTTCTTCTCTAGGAAGTTTGCCAGATACAAGAATAAGTGATGAAATAGCTTCTAACCAGGACTTATTATCAAAAAGCACCCAACTGAACTCACTTGTATGATTAGTAGTCTTTGTATGGTTGGTGTACAATTCATTATATTTACCTAAGTATTGAAATTGTTGTTGATAACTTTATTTCTATGGAAAGTTTTCTTACCTATCCTTCAGGTTCATGTTTAAGTTACACTAAGTATGTAAACGTGAATTCTGCTGTTCCAGTTATTAGGAAAAAGTAGAAAAATTGATGATGACAGGGTTTTTTTCACCATTCTTTTAAATTAACTTAGAAAGTCACTTAGCTGCCATACATTCAATTCAAAAAGGTGCTTTATCAACAGAACATAACAGAAAACTTTAATCTACATTATGAACTAAGTGTGGGGTGCCATGTTCTTCCAGAGGGCCCAAGTTTGATTTCCAGCACCCACGTGGTGGGTCTTAAGCTTCTGAGACTCCAGGTTCAGAAATCCAGTGCCGTTTACTGGCTTCCCAAGGTACCAAACACACACAGAGAACACATATACACACCAAGGAATTAAAAAGTTAAGTGTGGATTATCAGCCTATTGAAAAGTTTAAACTAGAGGAATTACAATCTGAAAGGACTTTTTAAAAATTTTATTCTGACACAAGGTCTATAGGCCTCAAAAATCATAATTGTTCTATCTCAGCCCCCAGGAGTACTAAGTCTACAACTGTACCCTACTATATCTGATAAAGTGACTATGAAGTAGACTGTTCCTCAACTACTGCTAAAATGTTGTGTACTTTGACTTTTTATTTATTACACATGTTGAATAGGTAATAATTTTTACTAACTCTGAGTTATGAGAGAATGAGTATAGATAATGCTACAATAATCTGTTTTTTAGAATGGATTTTGAGGGGCTGGAGAGATGGCTCAGCGGTTAAGAGCACTGACTGCTCTTTTCGAAGGTCCTGAGTTCAAATCCCAGCAACCACATGGTGGCTCACAACCATCTGTAATGAGATTGGATACCCTCTTATGGTGTGTCTGAAAACAGCTACAGTGTATTTATATATAATAAATAAATAAATCTTAAAAAAAAAATAGAATGGATTTTGAATTTGTGTGTAGACAAAGCCAGTACAGACAATAAAGATGTCAAATGAATTAGAGGACTCTGTTTAGGCTCTCTATCCACATTACTTTCATGTTTTCCTATGTTGCATTTTACTTACTATCTCTCAAGTCTAACTTTAATTTCAAAGCTATGCATCCATGGTTCATGCTTGTCATCCTAGCACATAAACAGTTCAAAGCCATCTTTAACTAAATATTGAACCTAAGGTAAGCCTTGGCTATCTGAGACTCAAAAAAACAAAAACGAAAACAACAAAATAATCAACAAAAGCCCAGTGACATGCTTCAGTAGGTAAAGGTACTGGCCTAATCTGATGAACGGAGTTCAACCCCTGGAACCACATGGTGGAAGCCGACAACTGATTCTGGTTGACCTCTGATCTCCACAAGTAGAGCAATATGCATGTATGCATATACACAAGAAATATATGAAAAAAAAATTAAAGCAAAGCAAAACAGCCAGGCAGTGGTGACTCACACCTTTAATCCCAGCACTTGGGAGGCAGAGGCAGGCAGATTTCTGAGTTTGAAGCCAGCCTGATCTACAGAGTGAGTTCCAGGACAGCTGGGGCTACACAGAGAAACCCTGTCTCGAAAAACCAAAAAAAAACAAAAAACAAAAACAACAAAAAAATAAATAAATAAAATCACCTATACACTATTTCCTTTTGTTGGCTTAAACTGAAAATGTATGGTTTCTTAAACAAAGCTATATAAATATTTAGTATATGTAACATACCAGAACAGCTTTAAGCACAAATTCATCAGCAGCTCCCTGTCTTATTACAAACACAGGTAATCAAAACAATCTTGAACATAAAATTTTTATTATTATTTGATTTTTGTTGTAAGAGAAAAATCTAAAAATCTAAAAATCTAACTCAAGTTGGCTTTGAATCCACTCTGTAGAGCCCACATTAGTCTTGAATTCATAGCAGTCCTCCTGCCTCAGTCCCATAAATACTGGGATTGCAGACATAAGCTCCCATGCCTAGCTTGAATATACTTTTGATGCAATTAGTAGTCAGCACCCACATCTGTTTAAAAAAAATTAATACAATTTGTAACAGTATTTATTGTATCCACTACTTTAAATAATTTAAATTGCAGCTCCCTCACTAAGATGGCCAAAGCATGTTACTGCTGGTTTCCCTTCTTTTTAACTTGTCAGAAATATACATTTCCACTACTACCTGACACTTCTTTTTTTTTCTTTGGTTTCTTGAGACAGGGTTTCTCTGTGTAGCCCTGGCTATCCTGGAACTCGCACTGTAGAACAGACTGGCCTTGAACTCAGAATTCCACCTGCCTCTGCCTCCCAAGTGTTGGATTAAAGGCGTGTGCCACCACTGCCTGGCTGACACTTCTTGCCATATATTACAATACTGAATTTTATTTTCAATACTCCAGTTTCAGTTTTAAATGACAGTACCTTAATAATAATAAAAAAAAACCCTGTACTGCATTTTGTCTCCTGTTTCTCCTACTTTATATATATTAATTTATTTCTCTATATATCTAATCTCTTTTTCTCTAGAACTCTCTCAAACTCTCTATATATGGTTTATTATTGTTGTTGGGTTTTTTGAGACAGTGTTTCTCTTTATAGACCTGGCTGTCCTGGAACTCACTCTGTAG
>NW_022196895.1:32594173-32634038 GCF_008632895.1 Mastomys coucha | reverse complement strand
GCTGTCTTGTAACTAAGTAGACCAGGCTAACCTCAAACTCAGAGACCCACCTACCTCTGCCTCCCCAGTACTGGGATTCCCACTATACTCAGCTACGAAAATATTCTTATATTTGAGCTAAGTCACTTACTTACCAGCTAGACTTCTCTTACTTCATGTGTACTTTTTGTGATATTTGATCAAGACATTAATATGAGTAGAAGGCTGTTCAGTTAAATTTGAGATTCACTAAAAATAACTTTTAAGTTTGTACTTCTGGGAGAGTTTTTTTTTTTTTTTAAAGAATACCATATATGGCCGGGCAGTGGTGGTGCACGCCTATAATCCCAGCACTTGGGAGGCAGAGGCAGGTGGATTTCTGAGTTCCAAGCCAGCCTGGTCTACGGAGTGAGTTCCAGAACAGCCAGGGCTACACAGAGAAACCCTGTCTTGGAAAAAAAAAAAAAAAGAATACCATATATAAATAGTACTAAGGAAATAAACCACTAACAATGCAAATCTCTTCACCAAGATATCATAATATTTTCAAATTGAAGAGGATTTTCTTTGTCAGTCAACAAAGGTCCTTTAATTTCTTAGCTTCAATTCAGATATTCTATTCTATATGGTGGCAGTTTATAAGCATCAAAGGCCACTATGACCTAATCCTTGGCTTGGAATTGTGCTCTCTAAAATAGTTTTCATGTCCTCCTGTTTACCATCCTGAGAAAGAAAAAAAGAACTTATAGATCTTATCCTAAAAATGAGAATCACATTTGGCTGTGAAGAACTTGTAGAAGACCTTCTCACTGGAACTTCAGGTACATTTTGAAGTAAAACAATCCTAAAACCATAATCCTATGGTTTTTGTTTTGAGACAGGATTATCATTAAGTAGCCTTAGTTGGTCCAGAACTCTGTATGTGGAACAGGCAGGCCTCTAACAGAGCTCTACTTGAATATTGTTTTTTTAAGGACATGATGATGATCTTTCAATAAAATGTTAATAGAAATCTTGAAAGGAAGTAATTATGCTAAACTATAGACACTTATTCCTTGGTCTCTAAAGAAAACTAAAGCTACAAGCAGGAGTAACATTTTAAAATATCTAACCAAGAATACTGAAGATGTCAAGAAGTGTAGGAAAACTCAAATACTATTTAAGATAATTAGTTATGTAGCTTCCTCCTCTCTTATAAATGTTTAGTGCTTTTTAATCATTGACTAGAGTCATTGGAATCTCCACCAAATAATTAAGAAATGTAGGTTTGTAAAGGGTTCGCATAGAGTAACTCCAAGTTCCTTAGTGATAGGGACATACATTCTTATGATATAGATTTAATAAGAAGATACTGAGATAATTATATGATTTGAAGGTGACTTTCAAGTACTCAGTTTCTCTCCTGTTCCCTCCCATATTAATCTCAACTAAGAGCAAGCCAAATTCAAACAAATAATAAGTGCAAAGTACCTGACATGGAACCTATTATGATGCTCCTATAAAAACAGAAATGAATCAAAAATTTAAGCTATTTCTGTTCATCAAATAACTTCATAAGAACATGGGTTGTTTCAAATAAATATCTGGGTATGGTTTGTACATATCTGTTTCTAGCAGTCTAGAAACTCAGGGATTGTTTTTAAAACAACAAAAACATACTCAAAACTCCATGCTGGCCACAAGCTCTCAAGAGGAAGCAATTACTGTTGTTTTACTAAGTGGACATGTTGTAGATGGTCAAAATAGCCTGTAAATATTTATGTTGAGAGACTGGAGAGATGGCTCAGTAGTTAAAAGGGCTACCCGATCTTTCAGACCAGAGTTCTCTCAGCACCACATCAGGTCTGTGACTCCAGCTCCAGGAGGTTTTGACAGTCTCTTCTGACCTCTAGCGGGACCTACACACAGCATACACATATGACAAACAACAAAAACTACATTTATGTCAATAGATTAGTGCTGTGATGCCAGCTCTGGTCAAAGATGCTTCATTCTGCTGTGATTAGTGTTACTGCAAAGTGCTGAGAATATGTGACTGTTGAACGCTTAGTCCTAAATGATACCCTCCCAACCTTCAACTCAACCCCAGAGCTCAGGGACTATCCCCAGGAGAGGGAGTAGAAAGAATGGAAGAATTGGAGGAAGGGGTCGTCTTATGGAATGCTGTTTTCTGGGACATGGCAAGATCACCACACTCATGAACTCAAAGCAGCCGTGCTTACCTGTGTAAGACCTAAACATGATTGAGTTGTCAACATTCCCTCATGGAAGGGGGAGGGGCAGTTAACAGTTGCTGGGGCGGGGGGAGGGCCTCACAAGGCCCCATCCCTCCCTGAGGACCTAGAGGCAGTTAATGGTTGCTGAGTGAGGGAGAGACATTTTCTTCTGGTGTAGTTACTGGTAAGTTGCCCATATTCCCATAAATAACCTCACCTAAGCTCCTATAAGCAACCCCAACTAAACTCACTGGGTCACAAAAACCAACAACAAAGCTAGAGAAGGGGATTACTGGGGAAGAAAGAAATCAGTGAAAAATGGGAGAGAGAAAGGGAGAGTAAACATGATCAAAATACATTATATGTGAGTGTGAAAATGTCATCATTAAATTCACTGTTGTGTACAATGTATACTAATAAAATAAAAATATCAGATAAAAGTTTTAGAAAGCCACATACTAAACACTTATCAGAGTTGATTTTCTATGTATGGTATTTTTAAAAATATTTTTTATTTTATGTGTATTGGTGTTTTGCCTATATGTTATGTCTGTGAGAGGGTGTCAGATCACTTGGAGTTACAGGTAGTTGTGAACTGTCATGTGGGTGCTGGGAATTGAACTCTGGTCCTTTGGAGAACAGCTATCCTCTTGACCACTCAGCCATCTCTCCTGCCTTCCTATGTATAATATTAATGCAAATAAAACAAATATATTAGGTATGGATATACAATAATATGGATATAAAAATAAAGCTTATATTCATTTAATATCTGCCAAGAATCAAAGAGCACTCTCCACCTCATGCTTCTGCCATTATGCTCTGCTCAAGCGAACTTGAAGCCTCAGGTGCCTCAGGTATAGTTCTACCAACTGGACTAGATCTCTCACAGACAGTGAAGGCAGGAGCAGTAGCACTTCAAGGTTTCGTATCTACTTATATCTTACTATATCTTATCTACCTTATCTACTACATAGCAAGTTCAGGGAAAGCCTGGGTTACATGAGATCACATCACAAAACAGACAAAACAAAACAGGACCCAAGTTGACTATGTTAGCGTAAGAAAAGGCACATTTATTTACACTGCATTGTCTCCCTTTGGAATTCTTAATGACCATAGTAAAATCTACATGATCATAATAAAAGTCTAGAAGATAGTATAATCAGGCAGAAGTGGCTTTTCATCAGGCTTCGACTCTGATGAGACAGTTTCACAGAATAGTCCAGGTAACATGTATGTATGTATGTATCTTGGAGAGCTTGGAACTCCCTCAGCAATCTTTCCGTCTCAGTCTCCAGAGCACTAGGATTACATGCACGAACCTTTCTAACTATTCGAATCAAATTAGTGACTTGATGAAATGATTCACATTTAAGTTACTTTTCCAATGTTTAAGGTATAGACTTATAAGATGCCTCCCATAGGTATTTCTTCCTTTTAGCAGACTAATTTAGAATGACAATATATGCAAATGAAATGAAATACTGAATCACAAAATCTCATTAAAGGAATAGGAAATTAATGTATTTAGTTCTAATATCTACATAAGTTGTTCACTATGGGATACAATCCTTAAGTGCAGAAACTCCCCATCAGTAGTAAAGTACAGTACAGTATGGTATAAATCTTGAAATGAATGACAGGCCAAGGAACAAGAATGTAATATTTATCAAGTTATGTATTCTTCTTTGTCCTACTCTATTTTAGTTCTGTTGGAAAATTCATGTGAAAGAAATTCTACAGCAATGTATAGTTCCTTTATCTTAACAAGTACTGTTTTTATTACTGAAATCAACATGCTACAATGAAGACAGAGAATTATCTTCACAAATACTTTGAAAATATAAGACACTTACCAAATCAAAACATCTCCAAGTATGTTAGCTGACACAACATTGCCAGCTAATAGTAAGTGACTATCTCTTAAGACCTTCAGAAATTATGACTTAAACCAACTACCTATTAGTAAAAATCATGTCTGAAAAAAAAAATCATGTCTGAACTATAAAATGGTTGGACAATGGAAGCCTGGAAAGTACTGACATCATAATACATCAAAACTGAAGAAAAGAGGGAAGGGAAAAGAAGACCTGGATAGAGCAAACAAGGGAGAAAGGCAACTTAGTACTTTAAAACACAAACCATACTATTTAAAAACAAAACAAAACAAAAAACTTGGGGGCTGCAGAGATGGCTCAGTGGTTAAGAGCACTGAGTTCAATTCCCAGCAACCACATGGTGGCTCACAACCATTTGTAATGGGCCCTCTTCCGGTATGTAGTACAGCTACAGTGTACTCATATACATTAAATAAATAATTTAAAAAACAAACAAACATTGCAAGTTCTCTACCTTTAACTTGAAGCTAATAGTGAATAGGAACTAGAGGACTATGGTAAAAGAAGCCAAGTCATATATGCTTTGGCAAAGTATGCTACAAAGAAAAAAACAAAGAAAAAAGTAACTGTGCCTGGTGACAAAGACTTGTAATTCTAGCTGTTTGGGAGGCTGAGGCAGAAGAATCTTAAGTTCAAGGCCTGTATGGGTTATAGAATAAATACAAGGTTGGCCCAACCACTTAATGAGACCCTGTCTCAAAATTTAAAAAAGTAAGGCTGGGTATATAGTTTAGTGGTATCATTTTTAGCAAGCAAATGAATCCTTAATACTGGTGTAGCAGAAGAGAAGTGAGAATAGTATAATACATTAAAATTCAGTTTTCTGCTGTAAAGTTTTCTATAGTATTTGAGGAAACAGCCTAGAATAATGTGACACCAGAACATTTGGAATATATTTTTAAAAATTTCCTGCACAGAAAATCTTCCTTGGGCTTGTTTGCCACCAAGGCTTACTACATCCAAGGTTGATTCCTAGAACCAACAAGATGGAAGGATGGAACAAGAGAATGCCTCATGCCAGTTGTCCTCTGACATCCATATGTATGCTACAGTACACCTTCCCCAAGAAAGAGAGAATGAATTACACACACACAAACACACACACACACTTTCTTAAGAGCTGAGTGTGGTCCCAGTGTTATGGGAACAGAGACAGGAGATTGTTAGTGCTTGCTAGCTACCAGTTTAGCTCCAGATTTAGTGAAAGACTCTATCAAGGAATTAGATAGTCAATAACTGACTTCTCCTCAGGCCTCTGTGCAGACATGTGTGTTACATAAAGCACACATGCAAGCACACCACATAAAAATAGATAGAGGAGAAGAAAAATAAACAGGCATTCTTTTGTCATACTGGGAGCTGGACCTAGGTCTTTGCACATGTCAGGCAGGCCCTCTACCACTCAACTACATCTTTAGAAGTAACTCTGCTTCAAAATACAGAGAAAAGTCAACCACCACAAGCAAATTGACAAGTTATTTTATTCTGTGAATACATCACTGAATTTTATGGTATATGTAATGAATAGCACTTTAGAAAGAAAAATGAGGACACGATGAGAAACTAATAGTTTTACCTAGGAAAAGAAATAGTATTTGCAGGCTGGAGAAATGGCTCAGTGGTTAAGAGCACTGACTGCTCTTCCAGAGGTCCTGAACATGGATACTTTATATTTACATATAATAAATAATCTTAAAAAAAAAAAAGTATTTGCTATTAAACATATTTCAAATGCATTTAATACATCTAACAACTTACAGGTGACCAGAGGTTTATTTTATTCAATTAAATCTTAGTGTGTATGTGTAACCACACGTATACATGAGGTTTGAGGACAACCTCATGTGAGTTGGTTATCTTTTTCTACCATGTGGGTTCAGGGAATTAAACTCAATTTGTCAAGTCTTGTCAGCAAGACTTGTACGCCATACTACCAATCCCGATTTTATTCAAAATGTGTAAATTACAGATCATTACAAATGGTAGATATGAATAAATATTAACATTCATGCATAAATATCTAAAATTAAAAAAAATCTTACTAAATGGGCCCCTGCTTGAAGTAGAACATCTGCAACATCTGTATGTCCATTTTCACAAGCATAGGTTAGAGCTGTGTCTCCTGTTGCTGTGGTAGCATGCACATTAGCACCTAGAAAAAAAATAAAACCACACATTTACCCTGAAGTTGAAGAATTACATTAGTCCAATTTTGCAATACGGTGAAACTGAAGAATTCAAAATGTGAAAATGCCATCAAAATACAGTTAAGTATTCCTATTTTCCCTTTTTGTCTTACTTCCTTTAAATCCATTTCATAAAAGTGTGTTTACCTTACAATAAAGCAATAAACCAAATTTTTTATTTTTCTTTTTCAAGACAGGATAGCCCTAGCTGTCACTCACTCTGTAGATCTGGCTGCCCTCGACTTGAGAAAATCACCTGCCTCAGCCTCCCAAGTGCTGGGATTAAAGGCGTGTGCCACCACTGCCTAGCTTAAACCAAATTATTTTAAAGCAGAGAAATTTGCCTGTGTATGTCACAAAATATACCTTAATTACTAGATACAAAAGCAAAACATTTAAACAGGGAATTTTGAAACAGTTCTATAGATAACATGGTACAAATCAAGTAAATAATTATTTGGTAAAAATGAAAGTTTTTCTTTTTTTCTTTTTTTTTCAAGATTTATTTTATATACAGAATACACTGTAGCTATCTTCAGACCTACCAGAAGAGGGCATCGGATCCCATTATAGATGGTTGTGAGCCACCATGTGGTTGCTGGGAATTGAACTTAGGACCTCTGGAAGAGCAGTCAATTCTCTTAACCCCTGAACCATCACTCCAGCCCAAAAGTTTTTCTTATTAAGAAAAACACATTAATTATTTAAGTTAAATAAAAACCTCATGGTTCTAATTTGGAAGTATAACATGAATTTATGGCATTTCTTTTAAATGTTTAAGAAAAATATGTATTTCTTAACCCTGACCTTTGGGAACTGGAGCCCAAAGGACCTTAAATTAAAGCCTGGTAAGATAGCTCTGCAGTGCTACACAAGTGTGACATGTGTTTGATTGGTGGAATCTACAGAAAGGTATGAGGAGGAAAACTGACTTAACAAAGTTGTCCTCTGACCTACACATCCACACTGTAGTGTACTTGTGGCCATGCACGTACATGCATGCATGTATGCACACACATGCACATATACACAAATATGCACACAGAGTAGAAACTTAAAACACTCTTCTTCCCCCACTACACTGCCTCTAGGGGACCATCTCATCATTTCTAGAAATGGATAAATAAAAGTGGAGGAAGCTCAAGCCAAATGTTATCCTACAATATCTACATGAATTTCTACCAAATTTTGAATACAGAGAGATTTCTTTTTACAGGAAATCCTAGCTAATGAACAAGAACTGAATAATGGGCCCTCTTCTGGTATGTAGTACAGCTACAGTGTACTCATATACATTAAATAAATAATTTAAAAAACAAACAAACATTGCAAGTTCTCTACCTTTAACTTGAAGCTAATAGTGAATAGGAACTAGAGGACTATGGTAAAAGAAGCCAAGTCATATATGCTTTGGCAAAGTATGCTACAAAGAAAAAAACAAAGAAAAAAGTAACTGTGCCTGGTGACAAAGACTTGTAATTCTAGCTGTTTGGGAGGCTGAGGCAGAAGAATCTTAAGTTCAAGGCCTGTATGGGTTATAGAATAAATACAAGGTTGGCCCAACCACTTAATGAGACCCTGTCTCAAAATTTAAAAAAGTAAGGCTAGGTATATAGTTTAGTGGTATCATTTTTAGCAAGCAAATGAATCCTTAATACTGGTGTAGCAGGAGAGAAATGAGAATAATATAATACATTATAAAGCACAAACATTTGAAATAAAAATTTTGCCTGTAAAATTACTTCCCACTGTTTTAGGTCTTATGTATGACTGCTGTGTGCATTACTGTATGCGCCTATATGTATGAGCACATATATGTAGAACATATTTGCAAACGTCTGTAAATGCCAAAGGGTGGCAGTGTCTTCTGTGATGATTATCTGTCTTATATATTGATGTAGAGTCTTTCTCTGAATCTGAAGCTTGCCACAGTCCAGCTAGTCAGCTTGCTCTGCAGATTTCCTGTCCCTAGGATTATATAGTGGCCATCATGCTCACCCAGATTTTACATGATGGTATGGTGCTGGGTATGACCTTCATGCATGCATTACAAGTGCTTTACCAGCAGAGTCATCTCTCCCAAACCCCTTTATTTTCTTTTTAAGGCAACTTAAAATGTCAAGAAATTAACAGCC
This sequence comes from Mastomys coucha, assembly GCF_008632895.1. Taxonomy (NCBI): domain Eukaryota; kingdom Metazoa; phylum Chordata; class Mammalia; order Rodentia; family Muridae; genus Mastomys; species Mastomys coucha. The sequence goes on along the minus strand of NW_022196895.1, from coordinate 32,625,621 downwards.
TTAAAATATCATACCACAGCCATCTCCTCTTATCATTAAAGACTAAGCAGGAAGAATTAACCTTTCTTCCAAAAGAAAAGGACAGTTTATAAACAAGTCACTAAACAAAAAACAACAATAGTAAGAAGTCTGTTAAAGACCAGGTCTTAGAATATTATTGCTCAGGTGATCTTCGATCCTTAGCGGAATTCCCTAGTACCTGATGCTAGTATGACAAACTAACAAACCCAGAGCTTAATGCATACTAAGAAGCCCTTTAATCCTGAGCTACAGCCTTAACCCTAATTTTATTTAATAGACAGATAATACTTGTATACACTTATGGAGCTCAGTGTTGTTATGAACACACTGAACCAGATCACATGAATTACTATCTATCACCTTACATATATATTATTTCTTAGAGATAAAAACATTCACAGTCTGCTCATAGTAGAAATTTTGAATTAGGAGATGAAAAGATGGCTTAGCAAGTGAAAATACTTATGGCACAAGCCTGACGACCTGAGTTTGACTCCTGAAATCCACAGTAGAAAGACAGAATCAAGTCTTCAGGGTTGTTCTTTCACTTCAATGTGTGTGCTACAACATATGCATGTCTGCATTTACATACTCATATTTGCACGTTTGCTCTCTCCCTCTCTCTCTCTCTAAATAAAAATTTAAAAAAATAATAAAAAAAACTCCATACCCCTAACTGGGTTATCATTCAGTGCAGACGGTAAGTCAATAAACCCTGGCAGTCTGCCAACATTCCCCTTTTTTGCTGTGGATTTTTCATGCCCTTACACTATCCCTAGACTTTGGTAGCCACCACTGCACTGTTTCTTAGTTCAATGTTTTTAGATTTGAGACATAAGTGTCGTTTGTATTTTTCGTTCTGTGTTAAAGGCATTTTTAAAGCCACGTACCAGCAGCCAGCAAATATTTAACCAACTCCAGGTGTCCCTCCTGAGAAGCCTCCATGAGAGGTGTAGAACAGCCGAGTTCTATGTCAGCCCCTGCCTTAATCAAGAAATCTGCAACTTCAGAAAAGCCTCCACAGCATGCCAAGGTAAGAGCAGTTTCCTGAGTTTCTTCTGTCTGGGCATTTATATTTGCACCTGAAAGCACAACAAAAGACAGAACTAGCTGCAGAGAATTATACACAGTGTGCAAATAAGACGGGAATCACCTACCATCTGTGCTTAGGCTAATCCTTCTAGGGTATTGAAACTTTTATATGATTGAAATTCAAGGCCCGCCTAAACTATAGAAAATTTATTTTCTCATCAGTGCAAAAACATTATCTACTTCAACTCATATGCAAAACACACAAGGAGGTTAATTTTAATAAAGTACAATGGCTTTACCTTGTGCCAACAGAAGTGCCACCATCTCTTCATGTCCTTCTCGAGCAGCTTCCATCAAGGGCGTGTATCCTTCGTCATTAACTTCTTCAAGATTTGCTCCTCTTTCAATAAGCAGTGCTGCCAATTCAACATGTCCACCACAGGCAGCTAGAGTCAATGGAGACTCAAAGGAATCCGCAGGCATATTAACTTGAGCACCACTGTCTAAAAGCAAACGTGCCACCTCTACATGTCCATCCTGTAGATGGTAACAGGTAAAACAAAGAAAGAGTTTTAGAGATTTTTAAGTGGAAGGCAAGCAAGGGACTAAAGAAAGCCTATATAACTTAGATATTATACACTATTATTATCAGCACTTGCACATTACCTAACACCTATTAATACTATTTTTTAAAAAATGTTTAAGGGGCTGGGAAGATGGCTCAGTGGTTAAGATCATTGACATCTCTTCCAGAGGACCTAGATTCAATTCCCAGGGCCCACATGGCAGCTCACACTGACTGTAACTCAAGTTCCAAGGGACCTAACAATCTCACACAGACATACAGGCAGGCAAAACACAAATGAACAACAACAAAAATTTAAATGTTTAAATTACCTTAATTTTCACAAACTGCAAAATTTTCTAAAACAAATCTTACTTGATAACGAATACTCATAATTCCAAATAACTTTGAACTTTTATAATTTTTGAAGTTAAAAAAAGAATAGAAAACCTACTAAATCCAGTCAACAGAACCTCAAAAATACTGTTCAAACAATTGTCAGGTCAAATACAAACCATACTCTCAAATTTAGAGGGATTCTGCTTTCAAATATAGAAACTGTATTGGCTCTTCCTTAGAAACAAAAACTTGACAAAGAAACAAAAAAACAAAACAAACAAACGAAAAAAACCAAAGGCATAAGGAATTGCGAAGTCATTATCGCTTGGGATTATGTCACTAAGTGAAGTCCCTGTGGGTTAGTACTCTTCTGTCTTTGCCTCATCAACTTGTTGACCAAGGCAAAGAATATTTTAAATATATAAAATAAAGATTTTATTTATGTGTAAATTACTTATCACGGTCTTACAAATGCAAAGCCCATATTTTAACCACAGAGCTCCACTCTAGTCCTCAGATTTTTTTTATTTTAATGATTTATTTATTTGTATTTATGTGCATATTTGTATGCCTATAAGTTTATGGACACTTCATGCCAGGATGCCAGAGGGCATTGATCTCAAAGAGCTGATATGAGCTATCACATGGGTGCTGGGATATGAATGTAGGTCCTTTGCATAAGCACTAAGCATTCTGGTTGCTTGGATAAGACTGACCTCCATAGACATATATTTGAATGTCTAGTTCTTAGTAGGTGAAATGTTTGAGTATAATTAGGAGGTGCAGCATCATTGGAGATGGTGTGTCCCTGAAGTTGGGCTCTGAGATTTCATAAGCCCACACCAAGCCTGGAGTCTTTCTCTGCCTATTGCCTATGGATCAGGATGTAGCTCGTAGCTATTGCCCTGGTGCCATGCATGCCACCATACTCCTGCCATGATGATAATGGACTAACCCTCTGAAACTGTAAGCAAGCTCCCAAATTAAAAGTTCTCTTTCATAACAGTTGCCTTGGTTATAGTATATCCTTACAGGAATAGAAAAGTTGCTAAGATACACTCTTAACCTCTGAGCCATGTCTGCAGATTCCCAGTCCTCGGGTCTAAATTCTTGACTTTACACTTTATATTGACTTTAATACCTATTATAAGCATATCATACACACACAAACGGACACACACAATTTTTAAACCCTAAGTTCAAACTCATGGATGCATATGATAAATGAATACTGAAATTCAGTGTTTATATATATATATAAATTACACACAAAAAAATAAAGGAAAACATTTAATGTAATTTTTTGTTTGTTTGGTTTTTCAAGACAGGGTTTCGCTGTGTAGCCCTGGCTGAGTTCTGTTCTGGAACTCAGAAATCTGCCTACCTCTGCCTCCCAAGTGCTGGGATTAAAGGCACGCGCCACCACTGCCTGGCTAATGTAAAAAATTAAATTAAAAGAAACATTAACTTTAAAACTAAAAACACTACAGCAGGATTGCAAATTGTTATTATTCTCTAAAAGTCCATATATTAAAGCATTACCTGTTTTTTACTTAGTATTTGGTTAAAAATACAAGTCAAACATTAACTAGAAACTGGGCTCAGTTCAAGTGGTTGCCTTTTAAGCATGAAGACATAAGTTTTGGTCACCAGAAACCAGAGGGAGGAGGAAAAACTAGGTGTTTGGTATACAACAGTGAGGTAGACATTCAGATCACTAAAGCCAGACTATTGTGCTTATGAGGTTTCAAGTCAGTCAAAGACCCTGCCTCAAAACATACGGTGGATAGTGTCTAGAGAGAAACACTCAAGGCTATCTGCCCTCTGGGATTCTAAAGGTATATATATGTACCTTTACACACACAAGAACAGAGACACACATACAACAGAAAGAATAATAATTCTCAAATTTTTCCCCATGAGATTTCAAATGAAGATAATTAAATTACCATGCAAGCTTCCATTAAGGCAGTGTGCATCTCATCAGTTTTGTGCTCTTGATCTGCACCAGCTTCAAGCAGAAATCGAACCATATCCAAATGGCCTTAAAAATAAAGTTAGAGAATGGACTATAAACTAAATGGTTTTATTTTAAAATGTCTATACAATTTATAAAGTTTTATTTTCAATTTAATCAATTACTCAATGACAGTACTAGGACGCTAACTATAAACCATTAAGTAGGTACACTTTCAATAAGGTCATACTAAGTTTTAAAGATTGACTTCCTTTTTTTGCCCCCAGATTTTTTTTTTTTTTTTTTTTTTTTTTTTTTTTTTTTGGTTTTTCGAGACAGGGTTTCTCTGTGTAGACCCCCAGATTTTAAAACTTTATTTGCATATTAAAAAATTGTGCAATCCAATAATTAAAATCATTTGAACAAAAAAAAAATGGCACTCTGATTAAACTGCATTTTGCATCCTGCAGGACATCTTGAACCATCTTGAATTTTACTCTCTATTTCACCATCTCCCACCCAGCTATTTCCTTCACCAACATGCAAGTTCTTTTCCCTCTGCCAGCCAGACCAGCAGATGGGTGGGAGAGGCAGGGGAGGCTAAAGACTGACTTTCTAAAGCGCATATTTCCACTTTAAGTAATCATGCTGTTCTCTTATTTAATTTATATAAACTATGAAAACACTAGAATCAAATAGAAAGCCAGATAGAGTATAACATATTTTCTAGAAAAACATTGAAAATCACTATAACTCACTAACAATAAGCAAACACACAACTCCATTTAAAAATAATTACAATCCTCTTGATACATTTAACTTAAAAATGTTAATAGCCAGTGTAAAAATGCATGAAAGATATAAAATAGAAATTCAAAAAGTGCATAAATGAACATTAAGTTGATAGAGGAGATATTAAATAAGATATCATTATTTTAGCCACCAAAATGCAAAGAGTAAAGAGAATGATAATGCCCAGTACTGAAGAGGTCATAAGGTTGGTAAAGGGGGTTCTCAACATGTAGTGGGGTCTGAGACACCTAGTAAACTGGTTCAACCTTTCTAGAAGGCAATCTGGGAGGACGGATCAAAAGCCTTAAAAATGCCACACCCTGTGACCCAGCAATTTCACTTCTAGACTCCATCCTAGAAAATAAGAGGATTAGGCAAAAACATCTGCAGTCTGCACAAAGATATTATCAATGTTCCTAAATAATAAAAACAGTAGTAAATAAATAATTTTTTAAAAAAGAAACAAACTTGGAACAATTGTTACACAATAGGAAATTCTAGTGTACTCATTTCATGAATTCAGCAGAGATTATGAGTTCCCTACTCAACATTCATTCTTACTTATTATTTTTGAGATAGAGGACTTTAGTTTTATCTAGGTGGCAATATGCCTAACTTTTAAAAGACTATTTTCTGCCTTCCTTGTAGCAGAGGGAAGTCAGCAAAATGCGATGAGAATTACAAAGTGAAGCTTCTAGAAAGACTTCTTAAAAGGAACTAAATTGGAAGGCAGTTGCTACTTTGCTGTTACCCTCTTCATCTTCAAGTAGAGACTATTGTACTCTAGCTGCCTACTAGACTACAGATAAAATTAAGGACAGAACACATATACTAGGACGTACAACAGAAAAATAGCACTCTTCGATACTGAGGACAAAATTAAATTGCAATACTAGCTCAAGTAAGTTTATTTTGGGGTTTCTCTTCTCTACAAATCATTGTGTTTTGTGGTATACACAAGCAAATGAATCTAGAAAAATATAACTGAAATATTATATAATCATCCAAACTTATGTTACAGGAACATTTATTAAGATGAGTACATATTCATGATACCTACTAAATAAAATAAACAATATAAAACTATTAAATCATTTAATTTCACAAATATATATATATTAAAAAGCTTACTTAAAAATATACTGGACATACACTAAAATACTTTTACATGCTTTTTCATCTTTAGACAGTAATATTACAGGTCATTTAAATTTTTCTTTGTGGTACATCATATTTTCTTTGTGGTAAACCATATTTTTCTGGTTTTCTACATCAACTGGCTATCAGTAGATTTGCTTATAATACTTTAAGGGAAAAATTCTATAGAATGAAGGATATTAAATAATAGAAATCCAAAAATATGTAAGTTGGTTTGGTTACCATCATAGCTAAATGAACAAAAATAATAAAGAAATATAAATAGGAATAGCACAGAAAACACAGGTTAAAATGGCCTTATATAAGTTTACTCCACAAGAAAAAACAATGTAAAGTTCATTCAAATACTCAGGTGAAGAAGGAATGCAAAGTTAACCCAAATACTCAATATTCAAATATTTGAGGCTGTTATAAAAACAATTATAAATATTTCAACATAAAAAGTACCTTTGTAGCAGGCAAGTGTCAGAGCACTTTCTTTAAACTCATTAGAGTGAGTGTTGATGCCTGCACCGTGGTCTAGAAGAACTCTGGCAACTTCCACATGACCTGCACTGGCTGCTTCCATTAGAGGAGTGTGTCCATTTTCATTATGATCTTCTATATTTGCACCCTCATTAAGAAGCACTTTTACAATGTCAATAAATCCTCCAGCACAAGCATAAGTAAGTGCAGTGTTCCCTAACAAAGAATAAAAAAAAAATTTAAAGTTACAAGACAATGGTTGGCATACTACTATTCTAGTTCTCTCTCTCCAATTCCTTGGCATAAATCACTACAATTTCTATCTCAAGTTATATGTTTGCTTGTTTGTTGTTTTTTTGTATGTGCTAGAGATTCGACCAAGTTATATGTATGTTTGTTGGGTTTTTTTTGTATGTGCTAGAGATTCAACCCAGGGTCTCTCACACATGATAGACAAACATGTTCTCCCTCCACCCCAACCCAGAAGTCTTTCCACATTGTCTACACTAATCTGGAACTCAAAATTCTCTTGCCTCAACTTTATGAGTAGCTGAAATTATAAGTATAAAAAATCATCCCCAGCTCACGTTCTTCTTCTTTTTTTTTAACTGTCACCAATTTAAAGGATATCTTTATTTTTTTTTTTATTTATTTTTTTAAATTTTTTTATTTTTTGGTTTTTTTTGAGACAGGGTTTCTCTGTGTAGTCCTGGTTGTCCTGGAACTCACTCTGTAGACCAGGCTGGCCTTGAACTCAGAAATCCGCCTGCCTCTGCCTCCCAAGTGCTGGGACTAAAGGTGTGCGCCACCACCGCCCGGCTTATTTTCTGACAGAATTTCCTCAAAGCCCAATACAAAATGCTATATGTTTTAGCTGTCTAGACAGTATAAAAGATGTAAAAAAGGAAAATATAAACACAGAAAACAGAATAGTGGTTGCTTAAACCTCTTCAAATGGATAGAGATCCTTTATTTTTTTCTCTCTCTTTTTTAAAGATTTATTTTATTTACTTTATGTGTATGAGTACATGAGTACACTGTAGCTGTACAGATGGCCATGAGCTATCATGTGTGTGGCTGCTGGGAATTTTACTCAGGATCTCTGCGGGCCCGCTCACTCTGGCCCCGCTCGCTCTGGTGTAATTCACTGAAGCTGTCTTCAGACACACCAGAAGAGGGCGTCCACTCTCATCACGGGTGGTTGTGAGCCATTATGTGGTTGCTGGGATCCAAACTCAGGACCTTTGGAAGAGCAGTCAGTGCTCTTACCCGCTGAGCCATCTCACCAGCCCCGGAGAGATCCTTTATTTACTTATTATCTTCTTAGATTTACTTATTTATAGGTGTTTTGCCTGCTTTATGTATGTGTGTGTATGTGCACCACATGTGTAGCTACTGCTCAAGGAAGTAGGAGAGAGGCATCAGATTCTCTGGGTCTGTAATTACAGGTGCTTGTGACCGGAACCTAGATCATCTATAGAGATTTTTCAATAGTGGCAGAATTAACCCAAAAGTAAATTGTACAATTCTAGAACTACACACTTAAAAGATGAATTCCATGGTATAAGTCATCAGTAAAGTGGAGGGGTTTTGTTTGTTTTATTTTGGAGGTTGCACACCTTTGTAGCCTAGACTTACCTCAAACTCCCCACCTGCTTGTCTAACCTGGAACAATAGGTACAAACTACCATAGCTACCTAGTTTGGGTTTTGTTTTATTTCCCCCCCCCCCCCAAAAAAAAGCTATATTTGTGCTGAGCCTCAGATGGTGAGTAGGTAAGTAGGATATCTGGTACCAAGCAAAAAGCACCTAAAACCATGTAACAAGATTGTTGAGCACCTCCCCAGATGTAGCCAAAGTACAGTGTTATGGTCTTCAGCTCTGTCTCTGAGACTGGCAGCTTTGGAATATAAAAGGAAGTATCCTAGAAGCCTTTAAAAACAAAAATCTATTTAGTTATGAGTATTGTGTTTGAGAGTGTTCAAGCATATATGTACCATGGTGTGCATGCACATAAAACTCAGAAGTCAATTTTTAGGAGCTGGTCCTCTCCTTCCATATTTATGTGGGTTTCAGGGATCAACTTGGGTCATCAGGCTCGAATGTAAGTACTTTTTACCAGCTGAGCCATCTCATCAGCCTGGGAACCTGTATTTTTAATAATCATCCTAAATGATTCTGGCATATAGTAGGAGTCTACTGAAAAAAATGACTACAGTCACAGATGGTTGTGAACCACCTGAGCCAGGGTTGGGAAATTATCTTGGGTCCTTGGCAACAACGGAATGTGATCTTAAATGGTATATAATCTCTCCTGCCCAAAGACAAATATCTCACACTTACACTCACAACATGACACAACAGGATATGTATATATTCCTCTCAGCTTAACACCTTCAAAAGTATTTTATTTATTTTTTACTGATCAGTCTTTCACTCTGTAGTCCAGGCTGTTCATAAGAATTCTGTAGTTCAGCCGGGAGGTGGTGGCACATGCACTTGGGAGGCAGAGGCAGGCGGATTTCTGAGTTCGAGGCCAGCCTGGTCTACAGAGTGAGTTCCAGGACAGCCAAGGCTATACAGAGAAACCCTGTCTCAAAAAACAAAAACAAAAACAAAACAAAAAACAAACAAACAAAAAAAGAATTCTGTAGTTCATAAGAATTCTTCTCTTGCTTCAGGCTTGAAAGTTCTGAGATTATAGATATGTACCACCAAACCTGGTTTGAACAGGAATGGCTCCCATCGGCTCCTATTTAAATATGTGGTGGGCAGCTGGTGGACCTGTTAGTATTAGAAAGTGTGTCTTTGTGGGAGGAGGTCTGTCACTGAGGTGGGCCTTGAGTCTTGAGCCAGTTCCAGTGTTCTTTTTATGCCTCCAGCTTAGGGACTAAGATATAGCCCTCAGAGATTCCTGTCACCACGGCCTTGCTCTACCACCATGGACTCGAATCATCTGGAATTTTAAGGTCAATTTAACAATTTCTTTTATATTTATGTTAGTTATAGTGTTTTATCACAGCAATAGAAACTCTAACTAATACAGACGTTGGTACCAAAGAGTGGGCTACTGATGTGACAGACCTGACCATGTGGTTTTTTGGATGAATGTAGAAGGGTTTGGGACTTTGGACTAGAAAAGTAGTTGAATGTTGTAAGCAGAGCTTAAGGAACCATTCTAGTAGGAGCTTGGAAGACAGTAAGTAGTGCTGAGAACAATGTGGACTATGGAGGTCCAGCTTAGGAGGTTTCAGAGAGAAAATCAAGTAGCAACTGTGCTAGAGACAATTTTTGTGATTTTTTTTTTTTTGGCAAAGAAAGTGGCAGCTTTCTTTCTTGTGCTAAGAATTTGCCTGAGGCTAAATCGACAACAGACTAATTTCTTTGTCAGATTTTAGAGATAGCCTAATACTGACTCTGTATTAGTAATCACTCTTATAATTACAATGAAAATAAGCAAGTAGAATAAAAATAAATTGAATTTATACGGTTTAAAGAAAAGAAAAAACCAGGAAATTTAATGTTGGAGTCAAGGCTTATGCTGAAATAGGTAAAGAGATCAAGGTGAGGCCTGATTCATATGAAAATAAAGGGAGAAATAAAGACTACACCTAGTTATAAAAAGGCTTAAGGAACTTTCTGTTTCTAGAAAGCAACAACAAATGAAAGCTGCTGTGTAAATGTGATTTAAGGAGGCCAGACTCCAGCCCAAGCAGGCAGCTGAACTTAGCAGTGTTGTCCATGTGGTTACTGCTTTAGAATCAATGAAGTATACAGGAGTAAAGGGCTTGGGAAATCTTCCTCCATGGTTAAGGAGAGCTGCTGTGGCCAAGTGTGCAGCAGGAGTTGGTAGCCTCCCTACATGGAGGCTCCGAAAAGCCATTTCATAAAGCTGTGGGTGACAGCTGGACTGCACTAGAGATCTCAAGATATTACACAGGTGCCAGAGTTGTGGGATATCTGCCACTGGGAGCTACATACAGGGAGTGGAACTGTCCTGCATACAGGCAGAAAGAAGTGTGAAGCAGGCTGCAAAGCTAGAAGGGAAGAACAATCTAAGCCCGCTGATATAATACATGGAGTGGAGTCTGCTCTTCTGGGTTTCCATCTTGCTTTGTTCTAGTATTTTGTATTTGTGCTCCATCCCTTCCTTTTGGAATGGTGATACATATTCTGTGCCATTGTATGTTGGAAGCACATAATTTGCTTTTTGATTTTAAAGGGGTTACAATTAAGAGATTGTCTTGAGCAGTGGTTCTCAACTTTCCTAATGCTAAGACCCTTTCATATAGTTCCTTATGTTCTGATGACCCTCAACCATAAACTTATTTTCATGGCTACTTCTTAACTGTAATTTTGCTACTGTTACAAACTGTAATATAAATATCTGTTTTTTCCCAATGATCTAAGATGACTCCTGTGAAATGGTTGTTCAATCTCCAAAGAGGACAAAACACACAGACTGACAACTGCTGGCACTGAGTTTCAAAAATGATTTGTAATTTAAAACAGTATTGAGACTATGAAAGACTACAAGGACTTCCAAAGTTGAAATAAATGTATTTTGTATTATGACATGGCCACAAGCCTATTGAGAGTTAAGGAGTGAAATGCAATGGTTTGAGAAGGTTCCCCATGGCTCATAAAACTGAATATGTAATTATTCATTACATGTTAGCTCAATTGATGGAACTGTTTGGGAGGGATCGGGAGCTATGATCTTGGAGGAGATGCGATCTAAAGATAGGCTTTGGTGTTTCAAGACTTTTGCTGTTCCTAGTATGCTTTTCTTTCTGTCTCCTGCTTGGAGATCAAGATGTGAGCTCTCAGCTATTCCCTGTGCCATGCCTTTGCTCCACCATCACAGACTCTAACACTCTCAAACTACAAATCCAATTTAATGTTTTCTTTTATAAGTTGCTTTGGTCGTGGTATTTTGTCACAGCAACAGAAAAGTTAGTAGAACATATGGTTTATGTGGTGCTGGAAATTGAACCCAGGATTTCAAGTACGTTTGGCAAGTACTATACTAACTATTCCCAAAACCAGATCTAAATTTAAATCATACTTTTGATATATATCAGTAGTTAGTCTACTAAAATTTAGGCATTAAAAAAAAAAAAGGAGGGGGATCGATATAAACTGGGGATGAGCAGCATTCTCTTATTATTAATAAATGTATTCAGCATACTATAAATGAGATATCTGACATGGTAAACACATTCAAAGTCAAAGGAGCTATATTTAAATGAAATAAAGAACTTCAGGAAATATAGCACATCACTTTTTCTTTATACATTATATATCACTGGGACAAAAGAAAAGATTGTAGGGCTGGTGAGATGGCTCAACAGGTAAGAGCACAGACTACTCTTTCAAAGGTCCTGAGTTCGGATCCCAGCAACCACATGGTGGCTCACAACCACCCATAATGAGATTGGACACCCTCTTCTGGAGCGTCTGAAGACAGCTACAGTGAATTATGCTGGAGCGAGTGGGCTGGAGGGAGCGGCCCGGAACAAGCAGGGCTGGAAGAGGTCCTGAGTTCAATTACCTGCAGCCACACACATGATGGCTCACGGCCATCCGTACAGCTACAGTGTACTCATACACAAAAAATAAATAAAATAAATCTAAAAAAAAGAGAGAAAGAAAGAAAGAATGAATGAAAGAAAGAAAGAAAGAAAAGATTATAGCAGAAAAACTGTTCATCTTGATCAAGTACAATCTATACTGGTTTGGATATTATCTTTCTATGTAGACTCAAATGTCTTGGAATTCCCTAGGTATCCAAAGTGTATCTCAAACACGCAGCAATCCTCCTGCCTCAATTTCCTAAATGCTAAGATTATAGACAAATGCCACTATGCCTGGTCCAAGTTTATGATAAAGATTTGTTGTTATATCTTACTATCAACCACAGACCATCCTTAAATTCAAGTACCCCCTACTTCAACCTACTGAGTGCTAGGAACTCAGGAAGGCTACACACTGGCTTAAAGACTTTTCAGCAGGCATGGTAGTGCACGCTATACTCCCAACACTCTGAAGGCTGAAAAGGGGGTTTTTAGAACAAGGGCCATCTTGGTCCACCTGTTGAGACCATAACTCAACAACTACAACAAAGACTTTTAAAAGACATCAAAGTCAAGATTATCTTCAGAAGGTTTTCATTAATTTTTCCCAATAATCTATTTTTTAAAAATTATATTTATTTGTTTTATGTGTACATGAGGTAGGATATGTGTATGAATGGCCACAGTGTAGAAGTAAGAAATCAACTTTCAAGAGTTGGGTCTCTCTGACATGTGGATCCTGGGATCTGAACTCATCAAGTCTGGCAGCAAGTGTCTTACCTACTGTGCCATCTCACCAAAGCACCAGTAATCAATTTTTATTCATCACATTATAATAAATTATGCTAATTTACCCTTCAATTTCTACATACCTGTTGCCGACTGGGAGTTGACATCTGCATCATGAAGAAGTAATAATTTCACAATATCTAAATAACCTCCACTAGAAGCTGCCATCAGAGGAGTTATATCTCCTTTATTCCCTCTATCTTCAACATTAGCATGCATAGCTAGTAGCACCTTTAAAAAAAACACAAAGAGGTTGTTGCTTATTATTAATCACACTCACAGAGAAACTATTCAATCTGAGAAGATAACGTTTTGAGATAAGGATAAAAAGTAAGTAAAAATAATCACCCTTACTGGTCAGGATGATGGGTCAGATGCTACATTTTTCTACCCCTTCATCTGGGACTTTCTTTAAAGATTTATTATATATACAGTGTTCCTCCTGCATGTATGCCTACAGGCCAGAAGAAGGCACCAGATCTCATTATAGATGGTTGTAAGCTACCATGTGGTTGAACTCAGGACCTCTGGAAGCGCAGCCGGTGCTCTTAACCACCGAGCCCTAAGATGTTATATTTTTACAGTACTATTTGAAAGGCTGGTCTCAAACTAATCAGGCAGCCAAGGACCACCCTGCATCCCAAATCCTCCTGTCTCCACAACCCAAATGCCATTTATAGACATGCCCCACGATCTCTCCAGCCCCATATGTTAATCTTTAATAAGCTCTCATTAGCCATCCTATTATATATGTCTGCTTTTGTGAAAGAATTTGTGCCATGTTTGAGATATCTAGCAAGAGAAAAACATTAGAACTAGAGGCATCTGAATGAAGGAAAAATAAACTTCTATTTTACCTTATACTTTTATTTTTGTTTTTTAAGGTTATTTTGAGATGAGGGCTCACTATGTAAGTCAGAGAGGCCTTGAACTTGTTGTTTGTTTTCCTCAGTGTTCTAAGTACTAGAATTATAGGTGGGTACCGCTATCTTAATTATGTGCTGGGGTTTTTCTTTTTTTTTTTTTTTTAATTATATTTTATAAACTCTGTATGTGAGAGAGGGCATGCAAGGATCACAGCACACATATGGGAGTCAGAGGACAACGTGTGAGAGCTGATCTCTACCCTTTCACTACACAGGCCCCAGTAATCGAACTCAAACTCAAGTCCTCACTTGACCAGTTATCTATTCTACTTTTCTTTTAAAAGTTATTTTGTGTGTATGTCTGGGGTCTGCAGAGGCCATAAGGCATCAGATTCTCTAGAAATGGAGTTACAGACGATTGTGAGGTTTCCATGTAGCTACTGGGAATCAAAACAGTTCTCTTAAAGAGCAGCCATTGCTCTTAACAACTAAAGCCATCTCTGAAGCCCCAGTCACACACCATTTCTTTTCTTTTTATTGGAGACAGGGTTTAGAGTTTCTCTGTGTAGCCCTGGCTGTCCTACTCATTCTGTAGACCGGGCTGACCTTGAACACAGAGATCTGCCTGCCTCTGCCTCCCAAGTGCTGAGATTAAAGGCATGCGCCACCACTGCCTGGCTTATATACTGTTTTTAAGAGACATTGTTTAGAGCTGAGAATATGGCTTAAAGGATAGGGTTTACCATAAAAACCTGAGGGCCAGAGAAGCCAGCACTTGAGAGGCAGATATATATCTTCAGGGCAAGCTGGCTAGCTAGAGTAGCAAATTGGTGAACTCAGATTCACCAAGGTAAGAGACCCTTACTTATGTCAATAAATAAAGTAGAGCGTGCTTAAGGAAGACACACCCAGCATCTACTTCTGGCCTATATATGCACCCACACATATATTCAAACATACAAAATATATGTACATAAAATTTTTAAAAGGCTTAAAGTATGATTAAGCAATTTTTATTTAATATGATTAGCTTTGAATACATACTATAAAAGTAAACGATGCCTAACTACATGCACACAAAAAAAGTGAACTGTGTATGCCTCTAAAGGAAAAAGGAAGGAAGGGTCTCTAGCTTCCAATTATAGTTTCTTCTACAAATAATAAAAATAAATAAAACACCCAAGCCCCTCTATAATTTTAAACACTAAAGAGTATTTTGGGGGACTGGTGAGATGGCTCAGCAGGTAAGAGCACCGACTGCTCTTCTGAAGGTCCTGAGTTCAGATCCCAGCAACCACATGGTGGCTCACAACCACTCATAATGAAATCTGACACCCTCTTCTGTGTACTCATTTATAATAATAAATAAATCTTTTAAAAAAAAGTATTTTGCGGCTAAGGATGTAGCTCAGGGGAAAAGCACTTACCTCACATACACAAGGCTCTGAATTTGAGGATCCCCACACTACTAATAATAAAGAATTATTTCTGCTTACTTGTGCTAGTTCATAATATCCTGCTGAACAAGCCAAACACAGCAGGCTTTCTCCTTCTTCTGTATGTTCATTTACACTTCTGCCTTCATCTAGTAATTTACGAACAGCATTCACATCTCCATCTGAGCAAGCTTCTGCCAGACTGCGACTAAAATTAAAGATTACATGAAATTAACTAATGCAAAAATATTCATGATCCTATGATATGAAATTACATTAAATAGTTAAGACATATATAAAAAATTCACTAAGATAAACTGGCATGGATATTTTACATGCCAAGCATCCTGTAGCAACTGTAATTTTATAAAAACTTTAACTAGGCAAAATTATGAATTTCAAAATAGCTAACAATTATTATTATTATTATTATTATTATTATTATTATTATTATTATTATTATTATTATTATTATTATTATATTTTTAACAGTTATAGACAATTGTTAGCTGCCATGTAAGTTCTGGAAACCAAACCTGGGTCCTCTATAAAAGCAGCAAGTGGGGCTGGAGAGGTGGCTCAGTGGTTAAGAGCGCTGACTGCTCTTTTGGAGGTCCTGAGTTCAAATCCCAGCAACCACATGGTGGCTCACAACCATCCATAATGAGATCTGACACCCTCTTCTGGAGTGTCTGAAGACAGCTACAGTGTACTCACATATAATAAATAAATAAATGAATAAATCTTTAGAAAAAAAAAAAAAAAGAGCAAGTGGTCCTAACTGCTGAACCATTTCTTCTGCTCTATTTTTTTATTTTTTTATTTTTTTTTTTTTTGGTTTTGGTTTTGGTTTCTCGAGACAGGGTTTCTCTGAGTAGCCCTGGCTGTCCTGGAACTCACTCTGTAGACCAGGCTGGCCTCGAACTCAGAAATCCGCCCACCTCTGCCTCCCAAGTGCTGGGATTAAAGGCGTGCGCCACCACTTCCCCGTATTTTTATTTTTTAAACAGTATGCACAGTCTGGGTTTCATTACCAGATTTTCATATATATTTCATTTCTGTTGATTTTCTTCCTACACTGTTTTCTCAACCACTGTCCCCCAATAACTACTATTTTTATTTTTCAAAATCTTTCTGGTAAACTGTTTTTATATCTGAAGTTGACTTAACAAAATAGCAATCCCCAAAGCTTACATACTCAAAGGCAACTAACATAATCACTCTTAGGTTTTAGAATCTATATCTAAAGTTGTGTTTATTTATTGACATGGGTCTACTATAGTCCTTAATGTTCCCAAGCTCTATGTAATGCTGGGATTACAATCACTTTTGATCATACTATACCAATTAGATACAAAGTGATTGAGGGCCAGCAAGATGGCGGAATGGAGAAAGGCAAACACCACCAAGTCTGACAAGCCAACTTCCAACCCTCACCGGCCTTCAGTCTTTGTAACTGAAAGTTTGCGAAACATGAATATTCTTTTTTAAATACAACAACACATAAGGTTCTAGAAAGAACATTTGAGCAATAGTTTTAAAAAGACAGGGTCTCTCTATGTAGCCGTGGCTATTCTGGAACTCATGACATTAGACCAGGCCAGGCTTGAACTCAGAGATCCACCTGTCTCAGTGTCCCAAGTACTGGAATTAAAGGCATGTGCCACTGTGTCATTTTAGCAATTTATGATTTTGAAAGTTTCATAAGCTTAACTGAAAGAAATATTTTATCCTAAATCACTTTTAGACAGTAGACTCATACAACAGCAGCAGTGAAAAGACCAGCACTAGCTCTGTAGTGGCTCCTTAGCTGAGAAAACAGCAGCCTCTCGGGTGAGTCATTAGCTTTTTTTCTCTTTAAAAACACGTATTTAATCATGTATACTACTCTACCACAGTATCAGTATGCAGAGTTCAAAGGACAGCTCATGACTTTATTTTCTCCTTCTAACATGAGTCAAACCCAGATTGTTAGACTTCACGGTCTGACCTTTTGCCATCTTTCTGGGCCAGAGCCATTAATTTCAAATTCCAAACGTCAGAAAGAAAAGAAAGATAGCTCAGTGGTTAAGAAAACTTGCTGCTCATGCAGAGGAACTGAGTTCAGTTCCCAGCACTTGCCCAGCACTTGAGTTCACAGCCATCTGTAATTTCATTTCAAAAAACCTGAAATCCTCTGACCTACAAGCACCAGGCACACAATATGATGACACAAATATGCACATGCAGCAAGTATTCTCACATATAAAATATTTTTAAAAATAATGCTGTCATTATATATAAAATTACAGTGCTAGCCAGTTTGGTTAGAGTTTGGTTTTTCAGCCTTAAGTGTTAACAATGATTGAAAACATAACTGATGTAGAACAAAGGGACTACCTGTTTTCTTTGCTGTTTTCTGGTCTGGGTTGAAGCTTACTTAGCTTTTCTCAAAGCATTAACTCACAGTAGTCATAATCTACAAATGTATTCAGAGTTTTTGTATTTGAAAGGTGACATCACACCTTTCGCTCTCCTATTTGTGTTGACAGACACTGCTGTTAACAGACTATATAAAAGCCACTTATGACGAGAGTTTAATTAACCGGCCTGTGCTTCTTTGAGACAGGGTCTCACTATATGTCTCTGGCTGTCCTAGAACTTGTTATGTAGATCATGCCGACTTTGAACTCAAGAGATCTGCCCTTCTGCCTCCTGAATGAGTTGGATTAACTGATCTTTTGCAAAGATAATTTTTTGCCTTTGTAAAAAAATTGTCTTTTGAAGCATTAGATGGACAAGCTTTTAAAGGATACTACTATTCTGATTCACAAAAAGAATAAAGATATTTTTGAACATGAGCCTATGACAAAAGCTTTATCTTGGTTTAAAAAAAAAATCTAAAAAACAAACAAACCCCAATCATTATAAAATAACTAACTAATCCATTAATTTTTTTTTTCCCTTTCTTTTAAGATGGAGTCTTATACTAAAGTCTAGGCAGCCCTCAGACTCACTACTTGCCCAGGCAGGCCTTAAACTCACATCAATCATCCCATTTCAGATACATCAGCATGCCTAACTTAAATCCATGAGTCTACCCATATTGTCTATTAAAATGCAGATCTAAATCAATACACCTGGGTTACAGTACGAGTTTCTTCTGTCTATTTTAACTTAAAGTTCTTTTGAAAAAGGTTCTCTCATACAGTTCAGGCTGAGTTTAAATTTATTATGTAGCCATGGCTGGCCTCAAACTGCCAATCCTCCTGCCTCTACTAACTCCAGAATACTAAGTATTATAGACATATGCCACCACACATAGCCTAAGATTATACACTTCAAACAAGCTCTGATGTCAAACTCATACTCTACAGACAACATTTAAACAACCAGCAACTAGATTATTGAGTACATAATCCATTCCACTTATCACTACTTAAGTAGACAGGTTAGACTTAACTGTAACCTTTAGACTATGTAACTTATTTTGAAGTAGAAACTAGGTTTTATTTAGTTTGGATTTCTTATATACTGTAATACTGAACACCCATAAAAATGTTTACTGGAGGGCTGGAGAGATGGCTCAGAGGTTAAGAGCACTGTCTGCTCTTCCAGAGTTCCTGAGTTCAAATCCCAGCAACCACATGGTGGCTCACCAACCATCTGTAATGAGATCTGATGCCCTCTTCTGGTATGTCTGAAGATAGCTACAGTGTACTTACATATAATAAATAAAATCTTAAAAAAAAAAAAAGTTTACTGGAAAATGAATACGAAGTCAGGAATGATGGCTCACACATAACAGCAGCACTCAAGGAAGCTGAGGCAGGACTCCGGAGACTCAAGGGCTGCCTAGGCTACAGAGTGAGATCCTGTCTCAAAAATAAAACCAGTACCCAACATGGTGGTGCACATCTTTAATCCCGGCACTCAGGAGGGAGAGACAGGTAGATCTCTGTGAATCTGAGTCTAGCCTGATCTATTTGGGATGTTCCAGAATATGTAAAGCATTCCAGACTAGCCAAGTAAGACCCTATGAAACTACAAAGTGAGACCCTGTCTCAAAAAACAAAACAAACATTTCCTGGTCAATGCAGTATTTTGGGGGGAGCTGGGAGGAGGCACACATGTAGTGAGCATACATGTATACAAACATGGTGGTACACACCTTTAATTCCAACACTTGGCCTTTGTGAAGCAGAGGCAAATGGAGCTCTGAATTTGAGGCTAGCCTGGTCTATGGTGAGTTCCAGGACAGCCAGGGCTATGTAGACTGTCTCAAAAACCCAAAACCAAAACAATAACAACAAAGTAAATAAATATATATTTTTATATTTATATAGTATGTATAGATTCATATATCTACTTTAACATCCTTTCAAATAACCAGTTGGCTTAAAGTTTTCAAGAAAACAATTAAAACTAGCAAAATATTGAACACATACGTATCCACTTGTCCTGTACTGTGTGTGTTCTCTGCTCTCATCCGTGTCAGTGCAGCAGCGGCTTCGTCCAGGGCACAGCTAACTGAGGATGTCAGTCTCCGGAGTACTTCAGGATCTGCAAAAGCTTTACCATCAGCAGTTGACAATTTGCCAATTCCTTAGTCAATGAGGTAGTACAGGAAAAGAAAAAGCAAAAAAGTAAAGATTGAAATTATGTTTTAAAACCATTATATATGCCAAAGGAACAACATAGTCCCCATATATGAAACTGACAGAAGATGAGAAAGTTTGATGTTTTTAGTTCTACCACTAATAGCCATGGCATAAACACTGATGTTTTAGAACTTCCATCTTTACAACACACATACTAATTTTTCCTATACCTAATTCTGAATTTGATTTAATGACCCTCATTATGCCAAATGAATACTATTTCACTGAAAGAACTGCCCTATCAATAAAATCTCTAGTACAGGACTCTTGCCCATTCTATTTTGAGTAGCAATGGAGAGACTGTAAATTTATAATAAAAAATTCAATATTTTTCCTCCTTTTATTCAAATATACACTTAATATCTTCTGGGGTAACGTCTATCAGTCTCAAAATAAAAAGCAAAATATCCAACACCCAATGAATTTACATAATTTTATAAACAAGCTCTATAATTTTCTTTTTGTATCTTTCTTTTGTTTGTCATTGATAGGTGAAATATAAATTTTCCTTTCTTTGAAAATGAAATACATTAAAAGGCTATTAAAGATCTTTCTGAATCTCTAACAGTATAGTTTGAGGTTTTGTTTTCAATATTTATTATTATTTTGCATGTATGTTCATGTATGTATATGAGAATATAGTAAATGTTATGCAGTATATGCACATGTGTGTAGGTGCACATGCTTTGTGTAGTACACAGGAAGACATCACATGTCTTTGTCAAACTCTACCTTAGTCCTTCTAAACTCAAGTCTCCCATTAAACCAGGAGACTGACAGCCAGCAAGCCCCAGGGAATCGACTGTCGGCATTGGGTCACAAACTTGGCACACCTGGCACACATGGTTGTGGGATCCAAACTAATGTCCTCACACTTGGACAGCAAGCACTCTCAACCATGGAGACAGCTATCTAACACCTTAGTTTTTTGTTTTCTTTTCTTTTTTTAAGATAAGAACGTGTAAAAGAGCCCAGGCTGGTCTTGAATGTCTGATCTTCCTGTCTTGCGTGTCCTGAGCACTAGGATCAGAGGTGTTTAACACACACCTGGTTAGCAGCAGTAGGAAGCTGAGTTAACTTATGTGTTTAAGAGTTTTTATTTTGAATTCTCAGCATTTTAGCAGTCTTTATCCCCATTTTATATTGCCTAGGTTGGCCTCAGAGTTAACAGACAGCTGAAGCTGGCTCTGAACTTCTGCTGCTTTTGCCTCCAACTCCCAAGATTACAACGGGTGTGTGACACAACAGCAGCTAACAGATGAGGTAAAAGTATAGCGCTTAATGTACAGCTACATAGCATGCCTCTCTTCTTTGCAGTCCTACTTTCCATTTATTTGTTTTTGTTTTTTGGAACAGGGTCTCTTACATTGTTCTGGCTGCCCTGGAATTTAATATGCAGATTAGGCTAGCCTCAGACTATGAGATCCACCTGCCACTGCCTCCTGAGTGCTGGGGTTAAGGGCAGGTGCTATCATGCCTGGCTTTAGGTACTATTTTAAAAATAAGATACATAAGGAAGGGGCTAGAGAGAGATACCTTAATGGTTAAGAGCACTGGCTGCACTTACAGAGGTCCTGAGTTCAGTTCCCAGCAACCACGGGGTGGCCGACAACCATCTACAATGGGATCTGATGACCTCTTCTAGCATGCAGGTGTACATGCAGATAGAATATTCATACACATAAAATAAATAGCTCAATCTTTAAAAACAAAACAAAACCAGTAAGTGTCAAAGAACTAATATATACATATGGAAATGAGATGGCATCAAGTAAAATGCTGCCCAGCCTGATGACCTAAGTTCAACCTCAGTGTCGCACAAGATAATAGGAGAAAACTAACTCTTGAAAGTTATCCTTGACCTTCAAGCTCATGATGTGGCACAAGCACCCACACACGTGCATTTGCACAAATAAAAAAAAAACATAATAAAAATTAAATAAATTTAAATAAATTAATAAATTTATTTATCTTTATTAATTTCTTTAAAAAAATTTTTTGAGATAGGCTGGCCTTCAATTCCTGATCCTTTCACTTTAGCCTCCAAGGTGCTGGAGGCACAGGTATGCACACCTATACTTACCTACACATATACTCAAGAAAAAGGGGAAATGACAAATTTTCACTTTACATGTCAGGGTGGCCACAGATTTGCAGTAATCTTTCTGCCTTGGCTTCCTGAGTGACAGAATTTAAACATGTACCCCAACAACTGGCTAGACTTCCTACTTTTGTTTTGTTTTCTGTGAAACAAAGTCTTCCTATGGAGGCTAAACTGGTCTGAATTTAAGCAATCCTCCGGACTCAGTGTCCCAAGGGATAGAATCATAGGCTTATCCTAACACACCTTGCTCCAGATTTCTGTATGTTAGAGAAGAGAAATACTTGAACTATGGTGCAATGGAAACTTTGTACAGTAAATAATGAGTAGAGTGGACATTATAAAACGATGATTGTACATGTGCTTTGTTTCTTTTTTAAAATTGTCTGCAACTTGTAACTCATGTTCTGTTTGCCTCACCTTCCCTTACACATGCATACAACATCCTGTGAGAAAGTATGTTTATCATATATTTAGATCAGCTTTTTGCGTGTAGAGGTATTTTAGTTTTATTTGAGTTTCCTGAGTACTAGGATCACAGGTGTTTAACACACACCTGGTTAGTAGTTTAACCTGGTTAGTAGTACTAGGGAACTGAGTTAACTTACATGCTTTACGAGTTTTATTTTGAATTTTCAGCATTTAAATGAACTCATGAGCCACCATGTGAATGAATGCTGGGCATTGAACCCAGGTCCTCTGGAAGAACAGCCAGTGCTCTTAATTGCTGGGCCATCTCCCCAGCCCCTGAATCAGTTTTTGAGACAGAGTCTCATACTGTGGCTCCAGCTGGCTTGGAAATCACTATGTAGTTCAGGCTCTCAAGGCAACAATACCTCAGCCTTGTAGAGGGCTAATATTATAGGTGTGAGGTACCACATTAGGCCCATCAAAGATTTTTTTTTTGATGATACTTCAAAACCAGTAGTTTGGCACACCTTGATATATTTCAAGTTTATGATCATTTAAAACAAAAATAGCTATTTATAATTAAGGTAAGCATCCATTAAAATGAGTAAGTAAACATTAGAGTTCCCTGAATCAGTTCAAATACAGTAAAAATTTGATAAACTACAATTAACTCATATGTTTTTATGCCCCAGATATTTTCCTTGACAACTAGTTATCTTTACTACCTTAAAATATTTTGGGTCAGGGCTGGAGAGATGGCTCAGTGGTTAAGATCACTGACTACTCTTACAGAGGTCCTGAGTTCAAATCTGGTGAAATCTGCTTTTAAAGAAAAAATCAGTAGAGTACCTGCTGCTTCTAGCAATGCTTCCAGTCTTGCTTGGGTCTCTGGATCCACTGTGCGCAAATCTGCTCCTTCTGCTGTACTTGATAAGAATATCTCTGATGTTTTAAGGACTGGGTTATCCAAATCTTCTTGATCCAAAATAAATGATTCAACCTGTTTATGAATTAAAGATGGAATAATGATGAAGCGAATGCCAATATGATTACAATAACTATAATCTAAGTCAGTATTATTTGAAATTTAAATATAACCAGATAATTATATAAACATAAATTATAAGAATAGAATGTTGAAGGAGTATTTTGTTAATCTTCAAGCATGATGAACAGGTATACCAGACACATTAAGTTTCTTGGAGAGCACTGTATCTTTATGTTTCTAGCACAGAGCATACAAATCTATATTCATAAATTTTTTTTTTTTGCTTTTTTGTTTTTTTTCGAGACAGAGTTTCTCTGTATAGCTCTGGCTGTCCTGGAACTCACTCTGTAGACCAGGCTGGCCTCGAACTCAGAAATCCACCTGTCTCTGCCTCCCAAGTCCCGGGATTAAAGGCGTGCACCACCACTGCCCGGCTATTCATAAATTTTTATGAAGTATATGCACATAACCTTTTAGAAAGTTGTACACAGGGGGCTGGAGAGATGGCTCAGCAGTTAAGAGCACTGTCTGCTCTTCCAAAGGTCCCGAGTTCAAATCCTAGCAACCACATGGTAGCTCACAACCATCTGTAATGAGATCTGATGCCCTTTTCTGGGGTGTCTGAAGACAGCTACAGTGTACTTACATATAATAACTAAATAAATCTTAATAAAAAAAAAAGAAAGTTGTACACAGAGACCTAGATAACAAAATACATACATCTAGGCCTCCTAGTGCAGACCTACAATCCTAGCTGCTCAAGAAGTACAAGGCAACTTAGTATATCCCTATTCCTAAGTAAAACGAAAAAGGGCTAGGTGGGCCAGTGGGTGGCTGAGAATAAAAGTACTTGCTGCTAAGCCTGACAATCTGAGTTTGATCATGGGAACCCACATTGTAAGAGAGAATTGAATTCTGCAAGTTATCCTGAGACTTCTACACTGACACCCATATGTGCACACACAAGAAAAACACATATACACACACAGAGATAAATAACTCTTGAATTCAAGGCCAGCCTGTATTCAAGTTCCAAGACAGACAAGGCTTTGCCCACCCCTCCACCCACCACCCACCTCTGCCAAAAAAGATAAGGACATAAACAAATCTTAAAACCCAAAGGTGTGATTTCAAATCCTGATCTTGCTGTATATGGGAGTATACATCTATAATCCTAGCCTGAAGCTAAGGAAGGAGATGTCAAGTCCAAGGCTAGTCTATACTGTGGTATAGAAATCCTGCCTCCAAAATGAAGAAAAAAAAGAAACCTAGCTCTAATGTTAACTGAATATAACTCTGTGTATGTTATATATCATATGCATACTGAGAATCATATAATTTTCCTTATATGACATAAGATTTATTTTTAGAATATATAAACAAGCCTTTAGTTCAGTGGACAGTGAGCACTCAACATATTAGTTATTACTATGATTCTAGAAGCCATAGCAGTGAAAGCATATATACCAGAGGACATACAATAATAGCTTGATGTTCAGAACTACAGCAGTTTGGTATGGCTAAAATATAAAAAGCAAATGGAGATCAGTGAGAATTAGGACGTAAAAATACAAAAGCAAAATCCTAAATAATCTTGTATGCTATGAAACCTTTTTCTTTTGGGGGAGTGGGGGTGGTGGGACTACTTTACAATCCAGGCTGGTAACAATCCTATTATCTCAGCCTCCAAAGTAAGCCACCACAGTCAGCTGAAATGAGTAACACTTTGGTAAAAGAGAATTTACCCTGATGACAGGGTAATGAGCTAGAGATACAAGATTAGAGGCAGACAGACAGCAATAGCATAGGTGAAAGATAGTTTCATTTACAGCAGAAGAACACAGAAAAAGAAATGAGTTGGATGTCTATGATAAATAGCAACAGAGTAAGCTATGAGGTCTCTAAGTAGAGTTGCTAGTTTTAGGGCAATGCTACTTACAAAGATGATGAGGGTAAGCCAGCAGTTAGTTCAGTGCTAAAGTACTTGCCTAAGACCATGCCCAAAGCCACTGATTTAATGTCCAGCACCACACATACACAGATGGGGGAAGAAGAGATGGGATAAACAGAAGAAAGTGATCAATTCAGTTTTAAAATCAGAGAGCTTGAGATATTTGCAGAAAAGAAGCAATAGACAGTTGGAAGGTCTATTAAAAGAATCTGGGAATGGCAGCACATGCCTGTAATCCCAGCATGAAGTATTAAGGTATTAGAGTGAGACTAGCCTGGGCTACATAGGGAGTACCAGGCCAGTCAAGGTCTACACAGAAAAAAACTCAAAGATTAAAGAAATGAGGTATCATTTCTAGTGTAGCTTAGTGTTAAAAAGTAGTCAAGACAATGCTACATCAAACACACTAATCAACGGGCCAAAGATACCCAGCAAGACCCTGTCCCCCTAGATAAATTATTTAAGAGAAAAAGAAGACGGAAGTCACAGGAATGTCTTAAAGGAGAGAGAATGTTCTTATCAGAAGGATCTGAAAATGGCAAAGGCCTAGAAGTAGAACATGCTAGTAGAATATATAAGACATTATCAGGCCAGAGAGTGGCTGGACAGACAAAACGGCTTAACCGCACTTGGCCGTGAAAGTCTGCTAATTGGGGTTCAACTCCCTGAACCCAAGTGAAACTCTAGACATGAGATAGAAGACAGAGACAGAAGAATTACCTGAGAGCTCTTTGGACAGCCACTCTGCAGCAGGAGAAACAAGAGATCCTGTCATGACAAGGTAGAAAGTGAGAGCTCACTCCCCAAAGTTGTCCTCTGACTGCCATACACATGCCATGGCATACAACTTCTGCACACCAAGAGTTTATGCATTGAATTTGGTATCTTGGATTGTCACAGAACTATAACAAAAGTAAATATGATGAGGTAATTCAATTGCAGCATGCCTGGGACATGCGATGTAATTCATTAATATTGAAAGGAGTTTAAAAGGACATGTAAAATTTTCTCATTCCTTGAAATGTTCGTATTACTGAAAAAAAAAAAAAACTGGTATCTTTAAGTACAGGAAACATTTTTTCCTATCATCTAAAGCCTAGCATACAGCTTAACAAACAGTAGATTCTAAATAAATAAATCTATTCTAAAATACCAATCAGGTTAGGTCTGGTGGTATAATCCTGTAATCCCAGCTACATAGGAGGTTAAGGCAAGAAGTTCAAAGCCTTCTAGGACTGAGTTCAAGGCCAGCAATTTACTGAGACTCTGTCTCAAAAACTAAAAAGAGGGTCAGAATCCTTAGCACCACAAAGAAAAAAATAAAAAGCTGGACGCCAGGCACCATTGCTCATGCCTATAATCCCAACACTTGGAAAACTGAATTAGGATTGCTATGAATTCCAGGACAGCATGGACTACACATAGTGAGTTATAAGACAGCTTGGATTACACTATAATATGAGATAATATCTTTTAAAAAATGATCAGGGATATAATATGGCTCAGCCACAGTGCACTCTTTCTGGGATGTCCAAAACCCTGGGTTTCAATCCTCAGCATGGATGGATAAATGGATGAACAATCAACCAACCATAATTATTTGTAAAAAAAAATTTTTTTTCTATTTTGTATGCGTGTGTGTTTCACAGTATGCATATGCAGGTCAGAAGGCAAACTGTGAGAATCAGTTCTCTCTCTCCACTATACATGTTCCAGGGATTGATCTAAGGTTTGATGGCAAGCATTTTATCAGATTTCTTAAATAACTCGCTATGGACTCTCAATAACCTTTTCTGTTTTCTTTTTCCAAGTGCTAGGGATAGATCCTTGGGCCTTACACAGAATAGGAAAGTACTCTATCATTAAGCTACAATCACCAATTCTTGTTTTGTTTTAGCTTGAGACAGAGTCTTGTATAATTCACTATGAAGCTAAGAACAGCCTTGAATTCCTGATCCTTCTACCTCTACCCCTACATGTGTGCCAAGATTACAGGTACACACCACCAAGTCTAGTTTATGTGGAGATAAACTGTTGCTATGATGTGGGAAAAGAGGTGGAGGTCAAGGGACAATCTTGGATGTTCTTCCTGCTCAGGCATCACACACCTTGCATTTTGAGACAAGGTCTCTCACTGAGGCCCAGGAATGGGTAATTAGGTTAGGTTAGGCTAGGCTAGGCGGACTAGCTAGGAGCCAGAAAGTTCAGGGGATTTATCTGTCTTGGCCTCCCCAGGGTAGAATTACACACACACACACACACACACACACACACACACACACACACACACACTGCCACTCCTGACTTTTTACTTTTTATGTGGATGTTGGTGATCTATCTCAGGTCTGAACTATCTCTCCAGCTATATTCCTTAATGTATAGGTCAAGCTGGCCTGGGGACCCCAAGTTAGCTTCCCTTTATTCTGACACATAGGGAGGGACCTTTAGAATTATTTCATGTTTCTTTTTTTTTGAGATAGACTCTACTGCAGCCCAGGCTGTCTTCTAACTCTTAATTCAGTATGCATTGAGGACAGACAACCTTCAATTTCTGATCCTCCTGCCTTTTCCTTCCATAGTCTTATACCATCAAGCTTGGTTTTATGCTGTGCTGAAAGAGAACCCAGATTTTCCTGTTGTACTAAGCAAGTACTCTACCAACTGAGCTACATTCCCAGCCTCGAACTATGAAATTTTATTGTGAAAGATAAGTTCATGAAGAAGTTCTACTCACTAGACAGTTTCTTCTGTAAAGAATGAGTAAACAGTAGGACTAAAGAGATGACTTAGTGGTTAAACACACACTACTCTTATAGAGGACCAGAGTCCTATGCCCATCACCCACCTCTAAGTCCAGCTTCATCAGAATTTAATGCCTTTGGCCTTCACTACTATTAAGCACTTACAGACTCCACACACTGCTCTACACAGACATATAATTAGAATGGAACACAAGATCTAAGAGATATTTGTCCACCTATGTTCACAACAGCATTATTTACAATTACCAAAAGCTGAGCATGGTGGTACATCCCTATAATTCTATTCCAAAGGCTGAAGGAAGAAGATCAAAAGTTCAAAGTTAGGTATGCTGACTTTAATTCCAGCACTGGGGAAGCAGGAGGATCTCTGAGTTTGCCAAGGCCTGGTTTATATATGGAGTTCCAGGACATGAGAGAGGGGGAGGGGGAAGCGCACAAAGCCAGCATGGGCTACAAAGCAAAACCCTGAGCTTTCTCCAAGACTAGAGAGTAAGTGATTATTTCAAGATCATCTTAAGCTACATAGCCAGTTTGGAGCCCCCTTGGGCTATATAAGATCCCACCTCAAAACACACACAAGAGAAAGAAAGAACTGGAGGAAGGAGGGAAAATGGATAGACTCCTGTAATCCCAGCACTTAGGGATTAAAAGCACAAAGATCCTGAGTTCTAGGCCAACCTGGGCTGTATGACACTGTGTCTCAAAGATGGGTGAGGAACACAACAAAGATGGCTCTGCAGATAAAAAGCACTGTCACAAAAACTTAACAACCTGCATTGGATCTCCAGATCCTCAAGTGGAAAGAAACAATCAACTTCCAAAAGCCATCCTCTGACCTTCACATTTAGGCAATGGATCGTGCACTGCCATGCTCACCTCACCTCTCCCTTCTCTTCACACTCTCACCTACAGTTTTTTAAAGGAACATCAAAAAATGAAAAAAGGAATCCATTACTTTATTAAATTTATGAACTACATGTTAAATGTTTAAAGATGCCTTTAACACTAACAAAAATCCTTAAAAACAAAAAGAAAACTCATTCTTCAAGTTTCACAGTAAGGTTTTTCTACTCACACTAACTAATTCTGCATTGCTCTAAATTCATAACTCATATAATCACAATAAATGCATTAATTTATATGCTGTCTTACTGCTTTACAGAATGATATTGTCCAAGATTAATACTGAAGTAATTAACAGTTACTGTAACAGCACATAGCCTTTTCTTTGTTTAACATTTCCAATATCTCCAATGTTTACACATTAGACTACAATTATATTTCCTATTTTATCACTGATATTTATGTAATAAAACCCTTTCTGTTTTAGTTCCCATAACAATTGTATTTTTACTTTCATGAAAACTAGGTAAACTTTGAAAATATTTTAAGTGAAAATTCTCTTAACTGATAAACTTACTTTAGAAAACTTAAAACATTCCTGACTAGTTTTACATTAAACTTTTTTGTATCTTTCTATTTCTCTCTTGTCGTATGTAAGCCCTGGGATGCTATTAAAAGCAGTGAGTCACCTTGTTTACCTAAAGTTTGAATACAGAGTATTCATGACAAAATTGCCATCCCTGACAAGAGTGGCCTCTAAACCAATGGTAGTCAAGCAAGAGCAACTTTGTTCCCATGAGGTATCATATGAAGAGCCCAAGTCTACCTCAGCTAAGTAGTTTTCACTGGCATCTAGTGGGTAGAAACAGATGCTACTAGTGCATAAAAAAACCCTCACAAGAGTTATCTGGCCCAACATGTCAGTATGCTAATGAAAACCTTTCTCTATATTATATAACAAATAACTATAAAGGAAATTAACAAGCTCTTCTGCCACTGGAAGAAAAAGCTCAATCTATATGGTCTGTACTTCTGACTAACTACAGCTCTACCTCTCTAGTCTGTGCTTTTGAATATGAAAGTAATTTTCAGAGAGAAACAAAAAAATCCCAGGCTGGAGAGATGGCTCAGCGGTTAAGAGCACTGACACTGACTGCTCTTCCAGAAGTCCAGAGTTCAAATCCCAGCAACCACATGGTGGCTCACAACCATATGTAAATGGGATCCGATGCCCTCTTCCAGTGTGTCTGAAGACAGCGACAGTGTACTCATAAAAATAAAATTTTTGAAAAAAAAATCCTACAAAGTTTTTGCTATAATTTTCAGAGCCATATTCAGTATCTTTGTGCTTTTACATAATTATAAAATTACTTTCTACGTGTGTTCTTTATGAGACTGTTTAGTTTTATAATAATTTTAACCTTTTTCCTCCCGTAATGGAGATTGAACCCAGAGATATATGGGAATTAAGCAAGAGTTCCACCCTATCATGAGCTACACCTAAGCCCGGTAACTTCGTAGTACACTGCCCCCTACAGTTTCACTCTGTAGCCCTGGCTGGCCTGAAACTTGATGTTTAGCATATACAGGCTGATTTTAAACTCAGAAATCTGTCTACCTGGGATTAAAGGTTTATGTGTGTACAACTACACCCAGCATTTTATAATTTTAAAAGATGTCACATATTATTCAAATATAGTATATGTATACTCTTATGATAGAAAATTTTAAAATCACTGATCTAAAAACGTCCTTTCTTTAGGAATGTTCTCACAATCTGCTAAAAGGAGAGAGGTATCACTCCAAAATTCACATTTAGAAACTGGTTTGTAATTGGTTTGTAGTGGTACATGCCTTTGATCTCTGGCTGTGGCAGAGGCAGAGGTAGGTCTCTGTAAGTTTGAGGCCAGCCTGGTCTACATAGTGAGACCCTGTCTCAATACAAACAAGCAAACATAAACAAACCAACAAAAAATGGCTTGTAAGTTGGAAAGGTGATTCAGTGGTTAGGATGACTGACTGCTCTTCTAGAGGATCTGGGAAAGGTTTTAATTCCCAAAACCCACATAGTGTCTCATCACTATCTGTAACTACAATCCCAAAGAGATCCGATGCCCTCATCTGGCCTCTGTGAGTACTGCACACACATACCTACAAAATAAACCACTAATAAAATAATTTCAAAAAAGAAAACTGGTTTGTAAGGAGAGATGGCTCAGAGGTCAGAACAGAGTGCTCTTACAGAAGACTCCATTCAGCATCCACCCTGGACTGCTTACAGTTGCCTCCCAGCTCTAGAGATTCTGACAAACACATACATACAGACACACACATATAAATAAAAATAAATCTTAAAAAATTAAGCTGATTTATATGGGTTTTGATTTTTAGACAGGGTCTCATGTAGCTCAGGCTGGCCCTGCTATATATGAAACTGAGGCTGGCCTTTAACTCCTGACTCATTCTCCTAACTCACTGGATTATAATTGTGTACCTAACTCAAAGACATTTTTAACCTGACCTCTATTATCAAATGCAAATTCTGACTCCTCTAGTCAAGGACATATCTGGATAAGAAAGAGACTCACTAGCCCTGAAGAAAAAAGACATTCCCCCAGTTTAAAACTATATACAATAATTGGTTTGGGTGGCATCAGCCTATTAACACTGAGGCTGAAGCAGAAGTAGCTTTAGTCCCAGCACTTGGGAGGCAGAAGCAGGCGGATTTCTGAGTTTGAGGCCAGCCTGGTCTACAG